>NW_008825566.1:5333550-5355464 GCF_000699105.1 Pygoscelis adeliae | reverse complement strand
CACAATAGGAAAAGAAAGCTGCCAGAAATAAGGAGAGCATGTTGAAAATTTTAAGTCTCTCCTTTTCTTCTTTTGCACAAGGAATATCATTATATTTGGCCATATGCATATCCAGACTTAAAAATAGCTGGATTCCTTCCTGACTACGAGGGAGAAGGGTATAAACCGTATGTATTGGCTGTCCAACAGACTTACATCTTCATGTGAATAGACATGTGTGGTCCTGGCTGTGACTGATGTCATCATGTGTCTGTACGAATGTCTGCCAGGTACACTGGAAACAAATCCATTCCCTGCTGTACTAATAACACTATCCTTCCTGAGCGAGCCCTAGTCAGCTTCAAGGAGTTTGGAAGGGGTTTTTAAGGGAAATCAATTGATGATTTCAGTGAATCAGTGATGTGCGTGCTGCAAAGCTATTTATTTATGAATAATGTACATAATGTCTTTTTCACCCTTATAATAGGAACAGCATTTGAAAACTCTTGCTTTTCTTCTGAAACTTCTTTCCAGCTACCTCACTGCCCAAAAGTTTCCTCTGTTGGCTTTCTCTCAGGAACACAGCACAAGTGTTTTCTAGCTGGCTTTTCGGATTATTCCACCTACCTAGTCGCTGGATGCTTCCACACCTCCATGAACATTATTCTGCCCTGTGCTTCTGGAGACAACCTACAGAAAGTTCATCCACTCACAGAGCTGTGGCTGGTTTGAGCAGTCTCCTCCATGCTCCACAGCCATGTTTAGAGTATGGGCTTCTGTCATCTATTTTACTTCCAAAAGTAAGCTTAATTACTCCTGCCCTGTCCCAAATGAAGGTTAAATATTGTTCCCTTCAGTTTCAAGATTTCATCCAGTTTGTGCCATAGCAAGAAAGAACAGGAAATAATAAGGGCTGAAGGACTTCCATAAGCATGAATTTTCTCTCCATGAGGATGAAGGGGAAAGTCTTCATGGGGATATCACTAACATGTCTAAGCTGTACCAACATTGGCTTAGCGATGTTGGAAAACTATATCAAACTGCTAGACAGAAACACATTTGGGATTTTTAGACAAGATGAAAAAGAAACTAAGATAACAGTGACTGAGAGAAGATTTAATCCTCTGTATTTAATTAATACAGAGGATTTTGCAGTTCCAGAGAACTCAAGAGAAGGTCTGTCTACCTGCAGGAGGAGAGCTTCAGTTTTGGTTCAATCCATTGTTTTTATATATTTTTAGGGTGTGATATGATGCTGTTGCTGATAGAACTGCTGTCAAAATGCCAGTTTTTCTACCACCTGTTCCAGATTAAATAAGGGGTTTTTTTCAGTAGTGAAGATAGAAAGTAGTGGAAGTTTTGCACACCAGTTGCACCATAATCCTACAGTTGGGTACTTCTGTTTTGGAATATTTTTTCAGACTAAAAGTTTCTCACACACAGATTTTTTTATTCATTTCAGAAGATGGCTATTTTGCCAGAATTTCTCGATACATCCAATGGATTTGCTACCCTAGAGAAAATAATAATGTAGAATTATTCATTAAAACTGGTGTTAATTTCTAACTGTGGCTAAAAGTTGATACTTCTAAGGAAGTTTTCCCATTCCCCACACCAAAAGGATGTATGTAGCTACTGTCCATATATAATATCTTTCCCAAACATCTTCTATTTTGTTTCCTTCAGAGTTCTTCCTGCGTGTATTTTTAATACGTTCTGCCTCAACAATTTTGTGTTCTGCACTTGCCGTCCCCATCTTCTCATGAAGTTTCTAATACATATGAATATTTTGAACCCCACCCAGTAAAGCAGACCAATCAATTACAAAGCAATAAAAAATCCCTGGAAATGAACCAAAACATATGTCCTCTGCAACTGAAGAGTCTCAGACAAGCTGAAGGTAAAGAGGTTTAACTTGGTCCCTTGCCAAATAGACTATACCTCTGTGAGAAATCAGATCAGACAGGAAATGAGCACAAACATATAAACCCCCGAAATTCTAGAAAAACCTGGAATCCTCCCACTATCCAGAAGCCCTCACTGATAGCATTTCCCTCCCACCTCTTCCCTTTTATTCTGCTGGACTAGTTGCAATCCCTGGTAAAGGAACTCAGTCAGGATTGACTCTGCTAATACTTGCTGCAGTGTGAAAGATGTATTTCACTTAGCCCAAATCAGGAAAGATAATGCTTTTGTTTATAAATGAAGCAGTGGTTTTCTTGTCTTTTTTTTTTTTCTTAGAACATATTAAGCAAGGAAAGGGTTGTCAGGTTAGATGATGGGGTGTACCTCAGCTCGGTGCACTGCACTTACTCATTCTATCTGTGTTATAATGAAGATTTTGCACTGATGTGGTCAGCTTTAGCAAACTGCTTTGATGCTTATTAGGCCTCTGGCTCAGAGTAAAAAAAATAAATTAATTTAAAAAAACATAAAGAAATGAAAAAAGAAAATCTACTGAGACAGGGCAAAAAAGAAGAAGTAGGGCACACATGGTGACAAGCAACTTAAGCTTTCCTTAGCTGGGCTATACCCAGAGCATTTCCTTGGATGGCCAGGGTAGCTGTGATACTTAGTATTGTAAAATTAACATTTAGGGATGGAAGAAGTCCATATAGCTCATCTAAATTCATTCATTTATCTGTCTAGCTTTGATACCTTGTAATATTTTTATCCTCTAAGTGCTTGTATATCTATTTTTTTCCCCAGTATGTTCCTGAATAAAGCATATACTGCTACGTTTGGTACTAAGAGATTACCCAGTGCAGAAAAAAGTGAACTCCCTTGGCATGTGCTTATTTCATTTGCCTAAGTTTGTGCATTCTGTAAATTATTCAGAGAAGTGATATTAGTGGATCAACAACAGCTCTGGTTCATCAGGTCATATTAACAATCTTGGACCATTAGGTTGGTAAGGTGCCAAAGTATAACATAGAAAGTGAATTTACAATGCAGATTTTCAGAATAATCCTTCTCTACACAGCATCAAAGTCCATTTGTGAGATATTCCTGTAAAATATAATTGTCAGTACAGCCACATCCCGGGAGTCAGGGATGAAATCTGGGACCTTTGGGAACACAATGTTTAAATGCGCTATTTTCCTGTCATCCCTCTTCTTACTGCTCTGAAGGTGATTGCAATCAGGAGCTCCACATAGGCAGCCAGTCTGTGTATTATCTGTTCACTTCCCCCATGCTTTCAAAGTGCTCCAGGAGGATTTTTGCTGAAGATTTTCCAATCACCTTTTTCTTCCTTTTACTGGTGTGTGTAGAAAATATCTATAATGGGGCGCAATTGAGAGATTCTGATTGTCCCTCCATTCAGTTGCCTAGGAAACAGACTTGTGGATATCCAGCTTTTTCCTTCATTACTGAAGATGCCATTTACAGTTGATTTCCTCTTATGTCTCCTTTGCTGCGTGCACTGCTGAAAAGCAAAGGACAGAATAAAGCTTGTTCTATTGTTTGGTTTGCTGTTTTAAGGTGTTATTTGTTTGGAGAACATTCAGGTTATAAAGTCTGAATACATTGTTCATGACTGATAGCCATGCCATGGGCAATATAGATAGCTGAAGATACCACATAATTAATTCCTTTCCTTTTTTTTTTTTTTTTTTCCCCCTTTAAGGGGAAAGGGTAGTCAAATGTAAAACTGGTTAGATTCCCTCAAGTTCTGTTATCTAGTTATACCTGTGAAACATTATCATGGTATCAATTAATCTGAAATTCAAATTGAAAAACAGAGGTACAACTGAGAGCAGATTTGTTTCCTTCCACTTACTTTAATGTCTGCTTATGTACACTGAAGTGGAGGAAAGTATTAATTTTGAGGTTGGGTCATAGCATACCCTGTTGAGAATGGATCTTAATCAGTATGAGGACTTTAACCCTAAAAAGCTCAAATTTGGCATCTTCCTCTGAAAAGAGGTAAATGGTCACTCACTGTACTATTTAAGTGCAGTATAAATTTATTCTCAGTAAAAGAAAAGGTATTAATCATTAAGACCTCCAGGTATACCTTTGGATGTGTGTTTTTCTCCTCTCTGCTTCCTTCTCTTTATTCGTTTCCTTTGTTCTCATTCTTATTATTTCAGCTCCTTCTATTTCCTTTCTTCCTCTCATCCATCACTTCTATCTTTTTTCATCTTTTTCCCTTTATCTTTATCTATCCCTCTTACTATTTACTTTCTCCTGTAACTGTTTTACAGAGTTTTCCTAACCCCCCCTCCCTTTTCTTCACCTCCCAGAAAGCATCCCTCTTTTGAGAAATATACCATATTTGGTTTCGAAGTCATCTCCTGCCCATTCTGGTTTGAAAATTATTTATACCAGTGATAAAGAGTATTGAAGGGCTGGGTAGCAGCAGAGAAGGTTGTTTATAGGCGGGAAAGGAACAGAAAAGCATTAGGCATCTCCTTACGATACCAGTTTCTCTTCATGTGCATCCCTCATTTTACATCCCCCAGGTTTGGGGAGATCGTCCTAGGACCACCAAGCTTTCGCCCCCCCAGCAGCCTCCCTCAGTCTCAGACCTCCTTCCCTGCTTAATTCTCTCTTTTGTCTCTCTCTGTTACCCTTCCTCCCCCTCACAGCCCTCTCAGTGCGGTTCTCTCTGCCTCTTTCTGCCTGGCCTCCATTTTCCTCAGATTGTTCCTTCCTCTGATTACATCTCTGTCCTTCTGACCCCAGGATGACTGCAGAGTCACCCTGGCCTTGTTTTTTTTTCTATGGTGCTTTTCTCAGTGGTGTTTTTCCCTCTTTCCTTTCCTCACAGTCTCCTTTTTCCCTATTCCTTATCTCTAAGCAACTTAGCCTGCCTCGTTTTAGCATAATCAGCTACCCCAAGCCACAGCAAAGCAGGTAGAGTTGGACAGAAGTTGAACATTAAAAAAAAACAACAAAGAGCAACAACAAACCCCACCATTTACATTAACAGGACTAGCCCACAGTTCAGATAAAGAAAGGAAAGGAAGATCAGTGTCTCTTCCCCATGAGTCAGTGCTGGCAGAGGAAGAACGACAGTGACAATGATCTTCGGTGTCTCCCTCTCTTCTCCGGCCTCGGGTCCACACTTTCTGCTATAGTTCCCTCTTCCACAAGGAAAAAATACCTCAGGTATCAGTGCATCCTTACTACTGCCTGAGGGAGCTCAGACAACAGGCTTGAAAGAGGGCGAGTGAAAGGGTGATCAGAAATTATGGCTAATTTTTTTCTTGACACACTAATGGAAGTGGGAGATACTGCTGGGTCTATTTTGTATTCTTACACTTATTCTGCAGGCAGTGTTTTGCTCTGCAGATGTGGAGGTGGTAGAGGGATGTTAGAGAGGGATGAACATTAATTTATTGATGTCACTTATCAGCTGAAGCTGACAGGGTGGTTTTTGATTAAATGTTTTCCTGTTTTCATCAGAAAATATTAATGGGTGGGAGCAAAACCAGAGGCTTTCATACGAATATATCCATTTCTAACACATTTTTATTGGGAAAACTTTTCCAATCTAGGTTAAGATTCCTGTCCAAAACCCTCAAAAAGTACATCCTGCCCCAGCATAATCATTATTTTCATTAGAACTTTCATAGGGAATTACTTCAACTCCTTTTTTCTAATTGAGACATTGATTTGAATCTGCGTATTTAATAACTCAGGCGGATGCCGCTGTCACAACAGTACTGACTTGTCTTTAGTGATGTAACAGTTCTCATTTTCATAGTGGGCCTTGATTTTACATCAGTGAGGATTTAAGATTTATTTTTTATCTTGATAAGTTTCAGGGGATGAGGAGAAACTTCATTATTACACAAATATGTCCTGAAAGGCATATTTTGGAATCCTGATGCATGTTTCTCCTCTCTTCCTCCTCCACCTGCAACACCCTGAGTCATCTTTGGCTCTGAATCCCTTGGGCTCCCCGGGACCTCCATAGATCTCCTGAGGGGGACAAAGAAAAGAAAGAGACACCAAATAAATACAGCGAGAGGCAGCCTGAATAACCAGTTTTTAAGAATGGCTCAGTTGAAATCTGCAAGGGCCAAATCAAAAAGAAGTATTTTTAGTAATAAAATTAAATTTCTTGTTAGATTTGTGCTATAATGATAATAATTAATGAAGCTCCCTGCTTTCCTCAGTGGCGCTTTTTGTCTTGAGTTGGGATGAATCAAAAAGCTAACTCAGAAGTTGGTGTCTGACTTGTAAGGGAGAAAAAAGGAAGAATCAGACATAATAGTGAGCCTATAGCTATGAGGTCTTGTAGTGATGCAGAAACTGCCTGCTTCTACTCTGCCTCACCACTCCCCTGCCCCTTCCTCTCTTTTCCCCTCCTTTAGTGAGATTTCTGGAGAATGACTGGCTTGGTTGCAATGGTTGGTCAGTAGGGTAGGAGCTACAGCCTGACCTCCACACACAAGCATCCGTGAACATGGCTCACAGTCTAGCAATACATGTGCTCCTGAGTAAGCCTGCTCTAGCCTCCAGCTCCGGCAACTGGAAGAAGCAGGAAGGAAAGGCTCCTTCCACTTCCTAAGAAGCTCATCACGTGAGTCAGTTCAAGGCTAGTCACAGTCAAGCACTGCATTATTTCACTGAATTAGTCTGTGGGGTTATTATTAACAAAATAGAAATAAATTGAGAACAGGATGGGAAATGGCTTGCAGTAGGGAGATTTATGACTTACATGTCTTGTGTGCACCCTGTCTGCAGTCATGACCTAATTTCTCACCAAACATAAAAAAAGGTAAGGCGAAAAAATTCTAGTAAAGGAGATAAAATGAAAGACTAATACAAAACACACTAGGTAATGTTGCTGTTCTCTTTGATGAGTGCATTAGGGACTAATTTCTCTTCTTTGAAAACTCTGGGGATCTGGGTTTGCTTATTGAATGAGCCTACTAGATTAATATTTTGTTTTTGTTGTTCTTACACTTCATCGGTTTTATGTTAAACCTTTATCCTTCCTTGATAAAGTTCAATAAATCAAGTATCTCAAAAAAGATTTGTACAGTTTCTCTGTCTTTCTGTGACGAGTGAGAATGTTTTAGGTTTCCTCAAAAATGCCATACGTTGCCCTATAAAGCCTTGAATCAGGAAAGCCTCCAGTCAAGAAAACATTTAACCATATGCTTAACTTTAACTTTGGGCATATGCTTAAAATCTAGCATGTGCTGAAATTCTTTCCTGAAAGAAATGGGTTTAAGCACTTGCTTATGCTCTTCCCTGGATCAGAGCCCTATATGTTATACATCAGATTCTGCTGCCCTCACCTACAGAGTTATTCAACTACTATTATTTGGGTCAGTATTTTCAAAGCAATTTAAATAATTAGTATAGTACTTCATCACTGGACACAAATAAGAATAGGAGACTGAAATTTTGTAGACATTACTGAAACACTTACCTCTCAGCAGAGACTAGTTCTTCTTACCTACAATGGTTCTGCACTGCTCCAGCACCTTTTTGAGTAACCTTGTTAGTGACTTACATGGTAAACCCCAATATTTGTCTTAGTTTACCTTTGGGTTTTGTGATCAATATGTAGGTATTTTAGTCATTGATGGCCTAGTTTACAACCCTTGAAATGAGTTTAAATTAGTTTGGCAATTTTGGAAAAAGTAGATTGACTTCCCTTATTTCAGACAGAGGGGAGTGTGGATTGCTGAGAACTCTTCCACAAATGTAGATGCATTTCCCTAATTTCTTGCTTCTTTTTTCTTTTTGGAAAGTGATAAAAACTTACAATGGCTAAGGAAAAAAACCCTTCTTTTTCCCAGTGCATTCTCATATCCATTAATAATGACACGGGTTCTCATTATTAATGCTGAATGAAATCCTGTTTGAAATGATACATCACTTTTATCCTTGGGTAATTACCAGAGTTTAACAATTTCCTTTCATGTTTGCTAAACTTTAAAGAGCACAGTCTGAAAAAGGGGTATCTGCAGGGGAGGGGGGAGGGAAGCAGGCAGGCACACAAATCCTTTTATTTATGAATGGGATTTGTTCATGCATTTCCTGCGCACAACCCAAGTAAGTATAAGGATTGGAAACTACTGAGCAAAACTCTTTCTTGTGAAGTCAAAACCCTGTTATTTCCTAGAGGTCTGACAGCCCTAGCATTGAATTTATGCTTCATTATAATTAGAGCTGCTTGCACTCTATTAACAAAATACTTTGTAATTTGTATATACTTGTCTTTAGACAATTATGGTTATTTCACATCCCCCCTTTTCCTTGTTTCCTAGGAGATTATTAAAACACACAGTTGAGCACTAATAATAATGTAGTATGTATTCCAGACATTGAAATGCACATGCCAGACCCACCAGGGGAAATAAATCACATTTTAGTATTCGATCTCAAGCAGCCTACGGGTCTGTCACTGGAGGTGTATCTACAGACACCATAGCACGCTGGTTAGAGCCCCCTCAGCAGAGAAACTCCAGCTGACAAACTCAGAAATACAGCTGACACTCTGCATATGCTAACTGTATATGTGAATGGGAAAACAAAGATATTGTGCTTTGCGCAGAGGCAGTTCTGGGGTGCTGGTGGTCGCTGACCTAACCAGCCCTGAACCTGCCTCCCTGCCAGGGAGTCAACACCAGCCCCTTGCACAAATTCATAGCAGCTCCGCAGTGTTTTCACAGGAGCCCCTTGGCTGCTGAAAATTGCTGGGAAGCCTTTCAGGCAACATATCTTAATTTGAATCTCATATAAAAAATATTTGTAAGAATAATGTTGTGCTTTCTCCAGGCGCATTTCAGTTCAGCGATGTGGACACTTTGTTCGTCTTGTTTATAAGAAAGTGGTATTACCTTCATGGAGGAGGTGAACTGAGTTTTCACCAGATTCATCTGGGCTCAGACTAGGACTGGTGACCTTCCTGCTCGGGAGCTCCCCACTGGGAGTATCTGGATAAAGGGAAGAGGGAATTTGTACTTGGAAACTCCTCTGAACTCTCTCTGAACTAACCCTGAACCCCATCCTGAACTAACTCAGGATTATTTCAACTATCCATATCTGATTTGCTTCAAATTTTTGGTACATTTGAGTTTTCATATGAATCCAGCTTTAAAAGTAGAGGACTGGATCCATTTCCTCTTTATTTATTATCTAAGCTCTCTAATCTTCTTTGTCTCCTCGCAGTTTGCATACACTCTATATGACATGACCTGCATAGGGCTCTTGCTATTTTCAGTCCTGACTCAGTACTCCAGTCATTGGTTATTATTAATCTGTCTTTATCTTCTATTAGACATAACAATATAACATTGGAGAAAGTCAATGAGAGGTCAGGGAGAGACCCTTAAATCAGCAGATCCTTTGAGAAAGCATAGGTTTAAAGTAATATCTTTTTGCTCTGTCTGAAAATATTACTGAAGTTTTTCATTTCCTGAAGGAAAAAAGTATAATAAAAGTAACTCATGTGAAAGCAAAATTATTCATTAAACGTTCATATTAATTACTCAGGTAAGTAACCTGAATCAGAGGAATCAGGTGAATATTTAGTTTTAGTTTACAGTGCATTTCTTCACACTGCAGCTTGAGTCTGTGGTGGGGACACAGCACATCTCACACAAGTGACTTCAAAGCTCCCCAAAACGGCCCAGGAAGGTAACGCCACAACTGCTGCTCATTTGCAGTTGAAGACTGTGAATAAAAGGTAGTGAATAAGATTTCCAGCACAAGTTAACAAAAGAAAATATTTCACTTTGTTTTATGGAACGGTATAGAAATCACCAGAAATCTAGGTTCTATCTTATAAATGATGTATTCAAAGATAATGTATGCCCATGAGTGTAGAATAAAAATGTATTTGTTCACACTTTGCTAAGTTACACACCTGTGTAAATTAAATGGTGGCCTCTTCATCATATCTCAGCATGATACAGAGATTTACCAGCATAAAAATCTGTTAAAGATGCCTGCTTCTAAGACTTCATCTTCTTGACAAAAGTGCTAAAGCATTTTACTAGAAAGAATCTTAATAAAGACCAAAAGTAAATGCAGAATTGTCAGACAGATGGAAGAATCGTGCAGAGGAACAGAGAGCCAGCGATGGGTAAGAACTTATTCAGGAGGGTGTAGAGCTGATTTTAATTGAGTTTATTCTATTTGCTTTGTGGTTTTTTTGTTTTATTCTTATGCTTTTTCAAAACAGTTTTGTGCTATCAAATGTGCAACTGGCAATTACACTCCCAGCTCCTACTAGAAATAGCCGGAATGGTTATTGTTGTTGATATTATTCACAAAACAGTAGGGCTTGGAGTCAGTCAGGGACTCCCACTGTGCAAGGGACTATACAGAGGCAGAATAAAAAGATAGTTCTGTCTTAAAGTGTGGTCCTATTTTGCTGTGTTGAGAGCGAACCTGTGTTCATACAATATCCCTCCCACCCTCTAATGCTGGGTTGGGAAATCTAAATCTGTGCTGATTTTTCCATAACAAGTAAGGATAAGAGACTGGAAGTTTTGCTGCAGCAATAAGAGCCTTTGGCCTTGCCCTGCTCTATATGTGTCAGCACAGGCTCTTCTGGCTTCTGAATTGTTCTGAGGGCCATATTGTGGATTCTCCCAATTTAGTACTTGTTAAAAGTAGACATGCCTGAATAACTAGTGGGCAGAGAGTTACCCAGAACCAAAATTGCAAAGCAGTTGCCCCTCGATCTATTGATTGAAGCCAGGCTGGAGGGGAATTCCTGCAGCCTCAGCTGCTTCCTCTGACGTGCTCTAAAAAAGATACTCTCTTTGCCTAAAGATGAGCAAGTGTTTTTGCTGGATTTCATGTGAGAGGAAAACATATATTCAGTGACAATGAGCCTTTCCGCAAACTTCTGTTAATTTTGTTAATTTGGGAGAGGGAAGGGGAAAGGGAAGAGAAGGAAGAAGGACTGAGCATGGTTTTAAACAGAAAATATTAACTGTTATTTTGAAGTTATTTTTCTAATATTTGTTTGTCTTTTATTTTTTTAGAAATAAAGAAATCTTAGTATTTCTATTGTCTTTCTTTAAAATGAAATACAGTTCCTCAAACTCTCATTAATATATTTCAGTAGGGGTTAAATTATACATTTTCCAGAAAACTATTTCATTTGACTCAAAGTGGCTATGTTTTTAAATATTTTGACATTACTACTAAGCCAAAAGGTCTATTGTTAGTTCATCTGAGTTTTCTATGTGTTGCTGATAACTAAACTTGCTTATAATAAAAATTGATTAATTAGACTAAGTCTTTACATACCAGGCATCTTCTTCAAGCTGATCTTTTAACTTTTTAAAATTACTATATTGTTCTTCAGCCCCAAAAGTTTAACTTTTCTGAGAGGAAATCCAAAGGAAAAAATTCTTTTAGCTGATAGTAAAAATTCTGAACACAAAATCCTTCAAACAATGTTAGGGCTTCCCGGCTTTGGACAAGAGAACCAAATTAACCAAAAGGTGCCATTTTCTGTACAGCTTGGGTTTTGCCTCCTTATAGAAACCTGACACAACGTGGCAAATCATGTCTTTGAAATAATATATTTTTTATCACTTAAGTATCCAGAGGACTCATCCTCTGTTACAAAGAATTATGGATAGCTCATAATTACTAATATTCCGCAAATCTCCATATTCAGCCCCTACAAAGCAGATGAACTCTGCTCTTTCTACATCTGTGCTCCTTTTACTTCCTAACCTGGCAGTGCCATACTCAGCAGTGTCTGGCATAGCCTTACCTATACTCCCAGCAACGTCTATGGATCACCAGAGTACCCTGTCTTCCCCAAAGCCTGTCTTGGGCATCCATAACTCTGTCTGAGAGCTATCAGACAAGGCTCTAATGCTAAATAAAGGGACAGAGCTGGGACACAGCTGACAGAGCATGTCCTAACACTTACTTGGAGGAAGGGTGCAGCTGCATTCCCAGATTATTCTCTGGAGCTAGGAATGGCTGCCACCCCCGGCACAGTGGAGACTTGAGGCAGATAGTTTAACATTGCTTGGCTCTCTTATGCCTTATTAGAAATGTAAAAGAATCCAGCAAGCCTTCTTTTTTTTCAGGAGCCGAGTATGACTGTGTCACACGGCATTATTTCAGCTGATGCAGCCGACTGGTGTGAGGAGCACGGAGTGTCCTGTGGTCCTTGTCAGCCTGCCTGCACAGCAGTAAGTTTTGCATGGGGTAGCCCTGCCCCAGAGAGTGTACGGGGACTGCACTTAGCCTGCTGCAGGGAAAGGGCTCGGAGGTCAAGGAGAAAGCCTTTTGCCCGCAGGTTTCTTGCATCTTTTCTTCTACATGCTCCAGGAAAACAGAGGAACCCAAAGTGGCCCCTGAATACTATTGGAAGTGCCAAACCTCCAGCCATACATGCTTTTCATATTGCTGTTAAAAAGTAAATAATTACCATGTAAGAAAACCACAACAGTGTTTGATTTTCTTTTCCCGTCCCTTGCCTTGCTCCTATCCCTCCTCCCGCCCTTTCTTCTCCTTCTCAACTCCCAGTCCCACAGGCACACGTGGTCTAATTTGTCTTGTGTGGCAAAAGTGCTCGAAACTCAGCAAAGAAAGCTTTCCCTAGCAAACATAAGCCAGCAAGGTCGCAAAACTTCTCATTATCATGCTTTGCAGGTTGCTGTTTCGCAAGTGCCCCGAGCAGTGCCTGCACAGAGGCAGTGAGGAACCCCTGCACGCCCGGAGCAGCTGGGCAGCACAGGCAGGCAAGCAAATGCTCTTCGCAGGCAGCAGCCAGTGCTGCTTCTTGGATCGGCTTCCCAGAGTGAGCTTCACAGCACAGGCACCAGTGTCCTTCACACTGAAGAATGAGGAAAACTCTACACCACAGTGCAAGGTTTGCTGGGTTTTTTTTCCTGGTCTAGTTTTAGACTAGTGAGCTTGGGAGCCATTAGCAATTTAGCTGCACCAGCAGGAGCAAAAGATGAGCTAATTTAGCCTGCTTCTCAATGGTGACGTTATTTAGAATAGGCATTCCTTAAAAATGTCATCTGACTATGCTAAATGAAAAAAACCCAGACGCTTGGCCATTCAGCCAAACTTCCAGCACCGCAGCATATTGGGAACTTCAGCTCATACTGAGGCAAAGAGCCACAACTGCAGTTTTGCCTTATAAACTTCACAAACAATAAACATCTGTTTGACTGGTGACTAGGATACTTCTTTGTATCATTCTTATTCTGTCTAGTGCAAGTATCTTCTGGGAAGTACAGAGCATTCGATCCCTCGAGATCAGCATCTCTCAGCAGGTACCCAGCAAGCTACCATAATCACCTATACTACTTATTATACTTGTTAATGGGATTTGACACCTTTGCCTTCTGGCTTCAGCTGCAGCCTACACTTATACTCTGAAAACACTGATTAAATTACTCACCTAGTAATTTTCAGGATCAGGCCGACATTTTGAAAAACACACATTGCAATTTGATCTTGTTGTATTATACAAACCCATTTGAAACTCTGGTTCAGCAAATCATTTAAGCCCTTGTTGAAGTACCATTGAGTGACTTCACAAAGAAATAGTTTTTGCATATAATATTTGCTCTATGGCGTTATCATGTAGCTTTCTGAAAGGAAAGTGGATTAGCTTCAAATGTTGTTACGATTTATTATTTGTTGAGTGCTGACAGTACACTTCAATGGAACTTGAGGAAGTGCTTAAAGTTAAGCACGTTTTCAAGTACATTGCTGATCTAGGGCCAAAAAGTTAATCTGAGACCTTCTTTGTTGGAAAGTGTAGACATGACACCAAGGAAGAGCATTCTTTAATTTTCCCTTAAGCAGGAAACACTGGTTAGCCATGTGGGTCTATTTTACAAATAAGAGTTGACTGTCAACAATTTCTCATTTTAATATTCCAATGCCAAAGAAAAAGTGTATCAACTGTTCATATAATATGTTGAATGCAAATTTAGAAAAGTGGCCAACTGGATGCACATATCTTCCCAGAGAGCGGTGAAAGAGTAGAATGGAAATATGCCATCTGGGGCTTGCAACCCCCATCCCAACCTGATGAGATGTCACGTCCTCTTGGAGGGCTCTGCATGCGTTCAGAATTTTTGTTCTGTCAGAGCCAAGGATATTGTCAGCTCTCAGTAAATAATACATCAAAGAATAACTTTAAAAAGTAATGGACTTTCCTCTTCACAAAACTACTTGTTAGTAGTGTACACATACACGCTAGATACAGTTAACACAGGAGAACACTGGGTAACCCCAAATTACTGTAGGTGGCATGTGTCTTTGCTATTGCTGTGTAAGGTGGTTCTTAATGCTCCATCTAGGTAGCATGACTGCTCAGCACCTGCCAGGAGCAGTCCCTAAATTAATTAGTCTGGGATTGTATACTTGTCATTTTTATTACATGCGAATACCGAGTCTAACACAACAGGACCTTGTCCCTAACTGTAGCCAAAAGGCTCAATAGGAACAACAACAACAATAATTACACTTATATGTTGCCTAAACACAATTCTGAAACATCTGTGGCTTGTCACTATTATAGTCCAGAAGCTATAGCCTAAGCGAGGCTTTTTTTGGAGGCAATACAAGGAAACTCACTATGGCTCCTGCAAACTCTCTTGGAATGTAATAATATAAATGAAGAGGAAATATTCTATGGGGAAAAAAGTGCTTAAGGCAACAGTAATTATATTGCCAAATATAGCACATAGAATCTGCAGAGTGAGAGTTTCATATAACAAGGGAAATGTAAAATCATACTTGGGGTGTAACTAAATTGTAATAGAATGGCTGGGGGGAGCATTATTTGAGGGAGTTAATATTTAATTCCTGACTAGCAGTGGAAGCACAAGAGAGAGGCTGTTTTTAAAATTGTATTTTCTTTATTTGTGTAGGAAACAACCAGTATGTGTTTGGGTGTTGGAAAAATCATAAATAATAATCTATTATAACCCCCACAGAAAATACCTGAAATAATGCAGCCCCATTTTTCTGATATTTCTAAACTGGTAATACAGAATCTAAAGCCCTGGCTTTGGAGACCTTCTCTGGGTAAAATTCAGCAGAGCTTTCTATTTGTTTGAAAGTCAGTCCTGTCTCCACTACAGTGTGCTGTAAAAGGAAGGTATTTGGAAGAGTCCTCTTCTCTCCTCTACCAGACAGCTAAGCAGGGCCCTGTTGATCTCATTCTGTCTGAGTGTTGAACCACTGCAGCAAACAGAAACCTCCTCCACTCCATCAAGAAATTTGCATCTTTTTCATCTCCCTGACTACTTCCACTGCCCTTGGTACCTCCCTCCCCTCTTTTACATTTTCTCATTAGAAATGCATTTATTCTAACTTCATTTCTCATAGTCTTTTCTTCTCATGTATTTCTCCTTCTCCAAACATTATCCCTCCATGAACGTGGTTCAGACTCATCTCACACCTCAGCTGCAATTCCCAGAGTGTCTATGGCACCCTACAAATAGTCCCTTTCCCATCCGAGGTCAAAACGGGGGCAAGTAGCATGAATGTGTGTTTACAGAAGCAAGCCATGGCACTGCGCCAAAGCCCACTGAAGTCATGAAGGCTTCTCCAATGCCTCCAACATTTTTGAATCATAAAACATACATAAATGTTTTTAAACACAAATAAACATAAGCAATATTTACTGTTTCTCTACACTTGGTAGGGTTTTTTTGTGTGTGTATTTCAGAAAAAAACTTATGGAAGAAAAAGAGGGTTATGACTTTGCAAGCCAGGGAGAGGAAGTTTATCTATAAATCAAGAAAATCCAATAACCTTTTTTGGCACAATCAGATGCCGACTGAGACACCGCCATAGAGATAACTGGAGAATTTGTGACCAGAACCTTTTAGTAATTGAAAATATTTTAAACTCCTGTTTCTTTCCTCAGAGTTTCATTTTGAGAACTGTCGTGAAGCTTGCACATATCAGATGAAAATTTTCAAGTTTTGAAGGACATATGGAGAAAGAAAACCTTTGCTTCGTTTCTCTGACAAAATGTAGGTCTTACCTGGCAGAGGAGCAGATGTGCAACAGCAAACAAACATTCCTCTGCTGTTTTTGATAATTAATTTTGATCTTTTAATTCCTGAGCTGTTTTGACAGGTAGTATGAAACGGGGAGGTGGCTGGAAATCTCCCTCCGCTGAAGGGCCCGGACAAGCTGGCACTTCTCCCCGCATCCATCAGTACTTAAGTGACGGCCCCTTGATATGGAGCCTGACATTGCAGCCACCTGCTGCAGCAGCACTAACAGTTTCTTTTAGCTGCGCCAGATGAATGGCAAAGGTTACCAAACCAAGGAGGTTACCGCTGCCAAAAGAGAGATGTTTTACACAGATGGTGAGTACTGTGAGAGTGTGAATGGCAGGGGTAATTCAAACACATTTCAGGTGATGCAACGAGCTAGTCCTTCTGTGCCATTTTGCCTTTTAAAAGGTATCTTTTCCCTATTTTTTGTGGAGATAATTTAAAAGAAAACATTCCATCTCTTTACAACATAGAATGTGAATAGGACCATCTACAAACTGAAACTAACTTTAAATTGAGAACAGAAGTTCCTGGTTAAAGATCTATTTGGAATTCAAAATCGGATTTTAAATACTCGTTAAAGAAAACAACAATAACAAAGAAACAAAGATCCTGTTTGCCAAGAAATACTTGTTGAGTGGAAGTGACTTTAAAAGATATTACTGCAAATGCTGCTATTTAAGAGAAATAAAAGCTAAACCAGATCTGAAACAGAAACAATTATTACAGGTTGTTTGATTGGCTAAGAAATACTAATTCTTCTTAAGCCATGGAGCAGAAATGAATTGTGGGGATAAATCTGTCAATCCATCAGTTTGCAGTTTGTGCCTTTAGTGGAGATTTGGCAGAAAAAGTAAATTATGTTTCAGAGGGATTCGAGTTTATGTTTTTCTTTAGGATTTTGTAACGTTTTGCGGTCTTTCAAACTCAATGAAACCAAATACATTTTTAAGCAGTCAGTTCATTACTAATGAGGGCGAAGGCCCTGACAACAGAACTAGATAGCCTCTGTGGCCCCTGCTGCCAGCATTTCTGTAGCTGGCTACAATAGATACTCTCTGTGTTGGATCTAAATTCTCATCTGCCTCAGGTGCTGCTACGAAAATGCAGTGTGCAGACACAGCACGTATGTGAACGTTGTCTTCTTTTGTTTGCAGCACAGCTCTCTAACATTTTGCCTATAGAAAGGAAAATTCAGGGTATTTTGTTATTTATAGCTATGGGATCTTTTATGAACACTTTTAAGCTCAGGTCCAAGGTAATCCATTCAGTCCAACTGGTTCTCAGCAGAAAGGTTTTAAAAATGCCTTATTGCCACTTCTCTGTGTTGTTCCAGGGTCAACATATTTTCTTAACAAAGCAGTACTCATTGAAAGCAGTAGACTGTACAGCATAAATCCTTAGAGTCATATAATTCCACCTTGTATATGGTATTTACTATAGAGTGTCTTACAGAAACCAAGGAGAGACAAATGTATCATTTTAATCCTCCAAAACCTTCAGCTGCTTTCCTTCACTTTCCAATATTTCTTCTCTGAAATCCCCCCCAGAATGGTTTCTGGACCCCATTTCTTCATATTTCCCTGCCTGTGTTGCTTCTTCTACATCAGCCTTTTTTCTCTGTCTCTAACTTTTAAAACTGCTTAGGTTTCACAATATCTCTACTGTGTCTTTCAGGCTTTCCCCATAAAAGTAAATGAGAGGGACCAGGGCGCACTGTGTCCAGACAAGGTATTGGGAGTGATTGCCAACCCCTGGCAACCCCTAAACTATCCCTGGGCATCACTTGGGTAGCTCATGCCAAAACTGATAACTGAAAAACAGGAATGATCTTGGTAATTACCTGAATGCTTTGAGTTTACTGGAATACACCCTGTGTCATGCTCCTCACCACAGCTGACTCCATCATGCTAATCAGAGTTTTGTCAGAGTTTTGCCATAGTTAAGCTCAGATGACAGGGAGGAAATATTTTCTTTTCTTTTTCCTTTCCTTTCCTTTCCTTTCCTTTCCTTTCCTTTCCTTTCCTTTCCTTTCCTTTCCTTTCCTTTCCTTTCCTTTCCTTTCCTTTCCTTTCCTTTCCTTTCCTTTCCTTTCCTTTCCTTTCCTTTCCTTTCCTTTCCTTTCCTTTCCTTTCCTTTCCTTTTCTTTTCCTAGGAATGCAAAGCATTTTCTTTCTAGCATTCTTTTACACCTGTAATTTAATGATGTGAAGGTCCAACCTAATAGCTAGTTACTTGGTACACATATGATTCAATTTCTTCTCAGCTCACAGTGACATGCAAGCTATTCTGCAAAAGACCTCTCTTAGTTAATCTATAAAATCATTATTTTTTCTCCGCATTCTAAAAATGTCTTTCAGAAACATGATGGTTTAATTCATACTTTATTATCCAAATGTTTATGGGAAGTATTCTTTTTCTAAATTAACTCATGCCAAATAATTTATGTTGTTTCTCATCTCAGCAGAGACTTTCAGATTAGTCATCTTTTTATTATTCTCATAATCCAAATTAACTTCACAGTTTTATTGAATCCATTGATAGGCTCTGGGGCCTATGAAGCTTTTAGTGTTCTAAACATTTTTTCCTAAAACTTTTTACTGTTCTGAATAACATGTTAAAACAACTAAGCAAGTTGGAGAAGAAAATTAATATGATTAACTTGGACAGTAATTAAGAGTTTATATTTCACTGATCATTAGAAGAAGCTGTTTGCATTATACACTTATTCATTGCTGCCAGAAACACGTTTGCTAACTAAATCATTCTTCTTGAACTGAGATGTGCTTATTTGCCTATAAAAATTGATCTCTCCTAAAATTCTCAGTCCTGTGCATTTTATTTTGGAGTTAGGAAGACAAAAGGAAGGATTGAATCAGTAAATGAAAACTAAGTTGGTAACTACTGTTAGGTCAAGTTCTTGATGCCAGTGATAATTATCTAACAGAAATTCCAGATTTCACAGACCTGCCAGACTACAACCAGATAAACTGTGTTAACTTTTTTTAAGAACACAAATAAATGGCTGTAGCTTAAACTGGGTATCTACTAAACAGTTTCCACTTCTGCCTATAGAAGGCTGGTTCTGTGTAAACCTTGTGCTTTCTGCACGCAAACCTAAAAATGTTTTCATCATATTTTAATTGATCTTACACTTTTATATTTCCTCTGCAGAAGAAAAGGGAAGTCTTAACTGGTTTGCAACCGAGATGTAATATCAATTCTTAGTTCTGGCACAAAACTTCTAAATGATCTAGGTGAAACAATTTAATAATCCATTAACTTTAGTTTACATATAAGGAAAGGGGACAGTGATATTTGCTTTTTTCATCATTTTCTACTTTCATAATTTACCACATATTTGGAATAAGGTGTGCCTGTATGTCCAGAACCCAGCACAAAGGGCCATTGATCTTAGCTGGGGTTAACACTAACAGTAGTGGTAGCAGCATTTGTGTCTGTGATTGTTGCTGGGCATGGAAATTGCATAATGACCATGTAATCCATGAGGAGGCATCTATGTCAATAAAACATTCAATGGGAAAAAAGTAAAAATTAATTAATTTGACATTCTTATTTCATTCTAATGATATCAACATGCAGAAATTAAATACTGTGCAGCTATTTCATAACTTTGATTAATTCCTTCAGAGTTTTAAAATATAATATTTGTTGTAAATGTTTGGGTGTATCACTTATATACTGTAAAATGTATGATATTTGAATATTCAAAACAAAATTAAGCAACAGTATCAAAACAATATCTTGTTATTGTACTGAAATGAACTGTTTCCACACTGAACCAGCATTTTCAACAGTTAGTTTTTGTGTTGGGTTTTTTTTTAATGTGTTTTGGAATGAAAAGAAACTTGTTTTTCAATATCTTTACAGTTACGTATGCAAATTTCAGACTGCTTTGGAAATGCATGATGCTAATTTTTATACATTTGAAAATCTTCTTACATGCATCAGTACTCTGTTTTGCCACTCCTCGTTCTCTGTTTCCATCTCCAGTGTTGAGTTTTAGAAATGCCATTTGGTCCGTTTTTCTCTAGGTTATGTTTTAACAAATATAATCAGATACAGTATCTTCCCAGAGCCTTGCAAACATTAGATAATGTGTCATTGCACTTTGTTTTTCTAGTGGGTAAATAAAATTTTAGTGCTGTAATTTGGAAGATTATGACACAGATAGAAGGAATATCTGGTTCACTTAAACAGAAAGTCAGAAGTGTATCAAATGAGCTATGACTTTTGTTTCTATCTCCATACCAATAGGCCATCTTGGTTTTCTTTTCTCTACTTTGTTAATTTTTTTTTCTTTTTTCTTTAGCAATAACCAGGCCAGAATTAGTTAACAAAATACCAGACACCTAAACGTGATGCCATTTTGCAGCTGGTTGGAATTTGGGACTACCCTGAAAGGCATAGATTTTGACTGGATTAATGCAAAATCCAAGACTGAATGTGCAATATCTTATTTTGATGCTTCACAGTCATGAATCAGTCACACCGACAGCCACTCCATGTTCCCCAACATGCTGAAACACTCTCATATTTTACAATAGCATCGTTTGGCATTTCTCTCACACTGTTCAGAAACAAAAGCACTGACAAGCTGCTGCAGTGTTGTAAAACATCAGAATGGTTCATATTCATTGGAGGCACTCCAAAGGGTACGGCGAAATAGATTTGAAGCTCTACTGGCTATACTGACAAAAACACCAGGATCTCACCTGATAAACAGACAGAGGTTCAACTGCAACAGGCAACAATTTATCTGAATAATCATTTTATTCACTTAGTACATTTAAATGCAAAATGGAACAGTCTAAGGTGCCTCATGATGTTGTGTTGCATCTGTGTAATTTCCAGGGCCTTTGCTGTTGACACACCTGCTTATTTTCTATAGCCAATACATGTTAGTATAGTATGCATTACTAGTAAAGGCAAGATACAGTTTCTTTCACCCCTTTCATGCCAGGTAGGTGCACTTCCATACTGGAGGTGGCCCAGAGATGCATTAGGGCAAATTCCCCTCGTACAGACTGCAATCAGTGCTCAGCCTCTGTTGCGCCCAGCTGTGGCTTAACTAAGCTACGGCAGAGAACTGTCATCTTTCAAGGCAGATTTCCCCTATTAAATGGGACTACTCTAGGTTTGTATATAGGTACATATAGGCAAAACTGAGAAAGATTTCTGGCATTGCCATGTGTGCATGGTGTCAAGCCAGACCCTCTGTAACAGTGGGCAATGGACTGATGATACAAAGCTAGAAAAAAGTTAAAGAAGTTGATTTTTCCTCTGCTGTAGTGATATACATATTATTTACTAAATTTGGCTTTTATTTTAGACATGGAATAGCACTCTGAATGCCATGATAGTAGACTTCTACACAGAGCTTTGTACAATATGTCAACTCTTTATTTCAGTAATTTAATTCAATCGTTTGATTCTATACCATCTTCAGAAAGAGCTGTTTATGTCCAAGTTGTAACATTAATTTCTCTCTCTCTCTGTTTCTCAAACTCTTACAGGTCACAAACTTCCATTTGTGCAGTTATTCAGAACAAGTCTTCTCTTCAGTTATTAGAGGCATCTGGAAAAAGTCTATCGATTTAATATAATATTCCAAGGTCAACATCCTGAGAAAATGCCTTGTGACTATCCATGAACACCTTAAATTTATATAGGTTATCATAAAATTCATGAAACTTATTGTCATTTTTTGTAGACCAGTAGTCACAACATCATACAATCATAGAATCATAGAATCATTAAGGTTGGAAAAGACCTATAAGATCATCGAGTCCAACCGTCAACCCAACACCACCATGCCCACTAAACCATGCCCCTAAGTGCCGCATCTACATGTCTTTTAAATACTTCCAGGGTATGATGGGGACTCAACCACTTCCCTGGGCAGCCTCTTCCAATGTTTAACCA
>NW_008825566.1:5326505-5333025 GCF_000699105.1 Pygoscelis adeliae | reverse complement strand
GGCAGCTTTCCAGCCACTCTTCCCCAAGCCTGTAGCGCTGCATGGGGTTGTTGTGGCCGAAGTGCAGGACCCGGCACTTGGCCTTGTTGAATCTCATACAGTTGGCCTGGGCCCATCGATCCAGCCTGTCCAGGTCCCTCTGCAGAGCCTTCCTACCCTCGAGCAGATCAACACTGCCGCCCAACTTGGTGTCGTCTGCAAACTTACTGAGGGTGCACTCGATCCCCTCATCCAGATCATTGATAAAGATATTGAACAAGACCCGCCCCAAAACTGAGCCCTGGGGAACACCGCTCGTGACCGGCCGCCAACTGGATTGAACTCCATTCACCACCACTCTCTGGGCCCAGCCGTCCAGCCAGTTTTTTACCCAGCAAAGAGTACACCTGTCTAGCATCATCTTCTAATTCAATTGCAAAGATAGCTTTTGTCACCTCCCTTTATTCTAATGAAAGAAGACATTAATCTTCCGCTTTTATAACTTTGCACTCAGTGTATGTGATCATTTCAGCTATGTAACTCTGTGTGGAAGCTCAGGCATACGTTTATGTTGAACTCATTTCACTGAGATATCACAGAGCGAGAAATCCTGCTCTTACAACTAACTAAAAGTTTCTTGCGGGTATTTGGGGGAACGAGTCAGCTGTTGCTGTGGTGACATTGGTGAAAACTCTGCTTGAGAGACAGAAGTGGTTAAAAACCATCACATCAGCAATGGTGTTCACCACAGGGTGAACATCGTCCTGGGAGGTGAGGGTGTAGCAGGGCAGTCGCAGCCCTAAACTGCTTGAGGTGGGGAAGGACAAGCCCAGAAGAGAGGTGGGACTGAGTGTCTGTGTGGCCACCACCACATCACAAGATGCCAAAGTGTGGCTACTGTCTTCTCTCCGGGTAATTCCCTGAGGGAATTTCCCAACAAAGCAGGGGAAAAAAGGATCATGAATAGGATATACCTAAAGATTGGTGAAGAAACTATCACAAACAGAAAGAACAAAACCCACAGAGAGGAAATTAATGATGTATGATAAGAATATAATATGTAGTGAAGCCAATACTTCTATTTAGCTGTACGAACATGAGGATGCTCAGGGAATCTGATGGCTAGCTCACATGAAAGGGAATAAAGGACTTTTTGTTTTTCTTGTATTGTGTATAAGTGTCCTGTGGACCTGCTGCCACAAGGCCTTTCTCTAAACTTCTCAGAGTTTAGGAGAAGAAAAAAGGGGTTAAAAATCATATTAGATAACTATAAATATGGTGCAATTCTGCATGTTTACATTATATGGCTTAGAATTTCACAAAAGATGTAGGCACAGGGCATACATTTATTTGATTAAAAAATACGTTTGCTCTAAGTATGATTTTTTTTTCCTATTTGTTGATTCTACTTATTGGTGTGCCTTTCCCTGAAGCACCTGGTGCTGGTCACCTTTGAGAAAGAATAGTAGACCAGATGGATCATTGCTCTGATCTACTGTGACAATTTCCGTGTTCCTAGTTCAAGTCCAAAATACACTTGCATTCCTCATTTTGTCATCACTGCAGGGTTAAAACCCAGCACATTCTTCTTACACAGAAATGCATACGATATAATTTCAAATGCCATATGTATTTAAGTAGATTTCACACTTGAAGTGCAGCAGAATCACGTTCAGAGATGAACAGGGATTTTTTTTGAAGGATTTCATTTCCAGAGAGGTCTGTTTTTAAGACCCTAATCCAGAATAGCCTGGAAAGTAGTTTTGCATAGTTAATGTACCGCACGTGAATACATCTGCTAAGTCTGAATGCCTATATAAATCCTACAAAGTAAGACTCTGAAATTGCCTAGGTGACAGAATAAATCCATCTGGTACAAAAAAAAGTTAAAATTTAACCTCCAGCTGCTTAACCTTAGTTACTGCATCTTGGTTACTGTGTGCATTCCTAGGTTTATAACTTTTTTTTTTTTCTAGATAGAAAGACATCTTGAGTTTATTTTAATTGGCCATCAATTTTCTCACAGGATCAAAATATCACAAGTTGATTAGGTATTAATGAGAGTTCATTAATATTAAGTTTCTGGCTCCAGAACCCTGAACATCTGTGATCTTGTAACTTAGTGAATTTTGAGCACCGATAAAATCTTTCTTTCCAACGAAGCTTATTAATAAATGATTGAGCAATGTAATTTATCACTGGCTGTATTATTATTTCTTAGAACTAAGGTTGCATTATAAATTGACTCTTCAGAAAAAGGTAAACTAATTCACTTACTTCAGGTCTTGCCTTGCATTCTAACATATGGTTCTGCTTAAACGTGTCCATGTTTGCAACCTACAGTTGACATTTTTGGCACTCAGAATAGTGTCTTGTAATTATGCTAAGTCTAGAAAGGAGGATTAGCTTTTATAGCAGAATTCATAAAATTAAAAAAAAAAAGTTTTACTCAAATTTATTGGCTGCAATGAGCCCTCCAGAATGCAGACGTCTGGTCTGGTGGAACTCAATAGATTTCTGTTCGCTGCATGTGAGCGCGCGTGCACACACACACACACAGACGCACATGCACAAACGACTACTTTATGAAAGCATTTGTGTGCAATAAAATGTTAAATATTTTCACACTTAAAATCAGCTTCCCCACCTGCAGCGATTATTATCAAACAAGCTTCATTTGATATGTTTTGAAAGCCTTTTTCTCCCTCTTTCCTCCCCCGCCCCTTTATTTCTCTTTTAAAATACACTGTATTGGTTGTATTGGTTGCTTGGCAAAGCCAGTTTTTTGAACACTGTCCAGGTTTTTCCATAATTCTCACCACTGTGCAGTTCTGTGGAGCAATTTGCAAGTGCTTCATTATGGATTCAAAACCACAAGAGTTGAAAGAGGGCGAGCTGAGATCTCTTGCAGTATGTTGCGTGTAGAAACCATCACTTATCAGTCGTGAAAGGCACATTCCTGATAGCTGAGTGTTGATATGAAACTCTGACTTTTATCTCTGCACCAAAAGGGAAAGGTTTCATTTGGGTTAGCAAACACCAGGCACTGATTTCCTTTGCAACAGCCTGCCTCAAAGTGCACTTTAATTCCTGATGATTCCACTGAAAGATCAAGCACACACACACACATCTATCAAACAAATCTCCTCATCCTTGAGCATGTTCACCCCTTTTTAAACTCTCCTAGGAAAGAAATAGCCAATAACAACCTAGCTGCCATGCCATTTTGAATACAAACATCTGCATTTTGTAGTGGAGGTGGGACAAGTTGTGTTCTGTGGTATTATTAATTTTTTCTTCTTTCATCAGTGTATACTTCCAAATGTCCCTGTTAGTCACTGTAGGGCAAAATCAGGATGATTACCTTGAGTTATCGTAGTCAAGCATGAACTACCATGTCTTCCTTTGGGAAATAATCCACTATTTATAGACAGAGTTTCGAGGAAAGGTCTAATTCTTTCAAGGATTAAAAGCCTTCTTCCCTGCATCAGAGTAGACCTTTAGAGGAGGTTGAATTCCAGTTGTTACAAGCATCTGTCACTTAAGCTCATATTTTCCTATTTAACCTCAACTACCTGCAGCACCTGAGCTGCAGGGATCACTTTGGGATCCCCCCATAGCCTGTAAAGCAAGCCTGGCACCTCCCAGCCGCCCTCTGCACGTGAGCGTCTGCCTCTTTCTTTTGATCATCTGCACAGGAAGAAAGGGCAACCAGGATCCTAATTTAGATACCTTGCTTAAGTGTCTGTAATGAGGTGGGATTAATCTAGGCCATGGTTTCTAGCTGGAAACGAATGTAAAAAGTTGAAAAAGCAGCAGAACAACACATCAAAAAGGGGAACACAAGCAACAGGAACCACTCCAGCGTCTCACTCCTGACAAGGGAATGCTTCTGTTCTCCTCTGCTTTAATTGTGCAATATCTGGCAATCATCCTGGACAGTGTTATAAAATGAGATGGGATTGTTTAGATTACACCTAAATTTAGTCATCTAAAAGGTGGGTGTTGAGTCCAATTTAAGGGCTTAGGCTCCGTCAGTAATCAAAGAAGAGAAACAGACACTTCCCCAAGGTGATTTTTCCCATTTGAAGGTAGGTGTTTCAGACAGGGCAGGCAAATAAACTCCTCAGAGATAACTCTGTCGTCACTGGATAAGAAAGTTATCTGTTGCAACTACTTTAGACTACTCAGCTAAATTTTAGATTGCTGAAGTTAAGCAAGTTAGTTCCTTTCCAAGTCTGTGGATCCTGTATCTCTAGAGGTACAGGGAACTAAACGTAGGTCTTCTCAGCTCTAAACTATATCCTGTCACTATGACTATTTTTAACATTAGTTTTGTGTTAGAAGCTAATAAGTGTTGCCAGTACCTTTTAAACTCTTAACTGTATACTACATGTGTTGGGTTTTTTGTTGTTTTTTTCTCCCTCTGTAAAACTGTTAAACATATGCTTAACCATCTGGCAAGAAACAATCAAAACCAAACAAACAAGGTGTTTGAAAGTTCAAACACACAATCAGTCATACTTCTTTACAGTTTTTTTTTATATACAGGCCTGAATAACAGCACAGTAATGTAGAATGAAATAACAATGTAAAAATTAATTAACATGCTACACTAGGTAGTTTAATGCTCCCATTCAAAATAAAGAAACTTGTAAGAGAGAGAGTTTCTCTCCTCTTCCTGTCCTGCTCTGATTACATTCCAGCTGAACTGTATTTTTTCAGGCTATTAGTTTTACCAGTCATATATTACCTGTGTCTCCCTGTCCTCCCTTTCTCCTCGGTCTCTTCCACCACACCGTAGTATCTTAATTTTCAAGGCTCTGTGCTACCTATCACCTCCTTATCTTTCATCGCTGCTGTTGTGCCAGCTTCCCTGGTACTCTGTCTTGGACCTGCCAATATCCCTTGCTCACTTGTGAAGCTCTCAAACAAACACCTTGAAGTCCTTCCCCACACTGTTTTTTAGACATGGAAGAATCCCTCCATAGATGACTGGGTAGACATGAACTTGTCCTTTGAGTCACGGTTTTCTATTCCAAGCTTTTATTAAAAAAAAATAAAGGAATTTTTGTGGAATCCTGCTGGATGTCCCGGGCACTGTGGCCGTACAGACAGCTAACCAGCAAAAATAAGGGTAATAAAAGCAACATTAGTTGATCTTTTCTGTTTCTCTACATATTCCATTAGGAACTGAAAAGATATTAGAGCAGGCAATTTCATCAAAGTTTTATTGGCTCTGTTTCTTCTAGGCTAAGATCCTGGCAAACTTTGATAGGGTAGCACATTCCTGTTCAAGTAGTTGCAATAAAATAAAAATAGTGCTTTTATTTTTCTTTTGAGGAGTTGGGACATGCAGTGAGGGTAGGGGGTGGTCAGAACGTCACCTTTGCTGGTTATGCAAAAGGAAAGAGCAAGGAAACCAGTACAGGAAGGTGTGCGGCATGGGACAGATGTTCACTGCTGGTTCACAAGAACAGCAGATTTGGTTTAAGGGACATGCTGTAAAAATACATAGACCTTGAATGAAGAGCATTAAAACTGAAACAGAGCCAGGCCTCTTAAAGTTATTAGAGTGCAGTGTAGTTTTAGGAAAGCTTTATTCCTGTTGCTGAGAATGAAATGCACACCAATAATTTCACACCCTGCTCTGAATATGCTGAACCCAGACCATTTTCCTCCTAGACAAGATCAGCTCTGTAGCATTTGGCTCTCTGGATTTATTGATGTGATCAAAGTAGGTCTAAGCAAGGCCTTTACAGGATGAGATCCACACTCAGTTGCTGAAACTGAGAAATCAGAAAGGCAGAAAGAACAAAAGTATATTTGGTTTGGTTTTGGTTTTAAGACTTTGGCCTTAAAGTTGGTACCATGCCTAAGCTTTATGGCTTGAATCACCATCTCCATCTGGGTGCCTGAAATTCATTGTCCTTTACAGTTGCCTAGGCATGCACTGCCTGCCCAGGAGCTGGCACTTCAGCTCTGTGTCCTCAATCAATGCTTTCCTTGCAGGGTCACTGCTAACCCTCCCCTTTTCCCTGCCTTTTCTACCAGCAGGCTGGGGAGGACACAACAATAAGGTAGCATCTGATGATACAGCTATCAAAATGAGGCATTAGGTAAAAGATAAGTATTGATAGTCACAAACTCCCTTCCTCTGCCGTCAGCCAGGGTGTTAGAGTCATTCTGGAGTAAGGAAGTTTCCATCACCCTGTCTGCATTGATGGAATTACAACCTGAGCAAATATCTGGTGGAGACCTTCAGAATGGGTGTAAAATAGAGTTTATGCTGTTGTGATTTATCCTCCTGTTTGGCACTGGCTACTTATATCAGAGTGGATTTGTCTTACACAAGTGCTGCACATAGAATCATAGAATCATAGAATCATAGAATCATTAAGGCTGGAAGAGACCTCTAAGATCATTGAGTCCAACTGTCAACCCAACACCACCATGCCCACTAAACCATGTCCCTAAGCGCCTCATCTACATGGGCGCATCTACTTCCAGGGATGGGGACTCAACCACTTCCCTGGGCAGC
>NW_008825566.1:5325980-5326334 GCF_000699105.1 Pygoscelis adeliae | reverse complement strand
GTCTCCCCTCAGCCTCCTTTTCTCCAGGCTAAACAACCACAGCTCCCTCAGCCGCTCCTCAGAAGACTTGTTCTCCAGACCCTTCACCAGCCTCGTTGCCCTTCTCTGGACACGCTCCAGCACCTCAACGTCCGTCTTGTAGTGAGGGGCCCAAAACTGAACACAGTATTCGAGGTGCAGCCTCACCAGGGCCAAGGACAGGGGCACGATCACTTCCCTACTCCTGCTGGCCACACTATTTCTGATACAGGCCAGGATGCCATTGGCCTTCTTGGCCGCCTGGGCACACTGCCGGCTCATGTTCAGCCGGCTGTCGACCAACACCCCCAGGTCCTTTTCCGCCAGGCAGCTTTC
>NW_008825566.1:5299486-5325185 GCF_000699105.1 Pygoscelis adeliae | reverse complement strand
GGACCTCCCCCGTTAACCAGGACTGCTGATAGATGATGGAGAGCCACTTGGCGAGCTCCTCCGCCAGCTCTCTCAGCACTCTCGGGTGGATCCCATCCGGCCCCATAGACTTGTGAGTATCCAGATGACGTAGCAGGTCGTTGACCGCTTCCTCTTGGATTATGGGGGGTTCATCCTGCTCGCCATCCCTGTTTTCCAGCTCAGGGCGCCGAGTACCCTGAGGGTAACTAGTCTGATTGCTAAAGACTGAGGCAAAGAAGGCATTAAGTACCTCAGCCTTTTCCTCATCCTCGGTGACAATGTTCCCCCCCGCATCCAATAAAGGATGGAGATTCTCCCTGGCTCTCTTCTTGTCATTAATATATTTGTAAAAACTTTTTTTGTTGTCTTTAACGACAGCGGCCAGATTGCGTTCTAGCTGGTCTTTTGCCTTTCTCATTTCCTCTCTGCATGACCTAACGAGATCCCTATACTCTTCTATCTGGGTAAGAAATGTGCACTACAAGATAGGTTGGAGCTGATAGGGAACTTGCTCAATCTTCCACAAGCCATGGCTCTGTCTCAGTTTACCCAGAATGGGCTCTATGTGTATGCAGACCAGGGTGTTGGTTAGATATAGCCCAGCACAGCATGCTAGGACAGGCAACTATTCAATTTTTGTAGTCCAAGACACAAAGTAAGGTATTGAAAATTCACTCTAATAAGCTATTTTTGTTCTCCACCACCACTTTTCGAAGAGATGTGGCTGTGATAAAGCTGGGTACCATGATTTCTACTAATCACTTCCTGGTGTGTGCCTAGAACTTTTCTTTGCTCTGCTTTTCACCTATGAAAATTATGTAAAAAAGATATTATTCACCTCTGAAGGTAGTTTTTACATTAGAAAGTATTCTTTGGATTTTTTTTGAGGTTGAAGATCAGCACTGATACACCTAGCAACTTCTTTGCCCTCTTTAAACACACAAACAAAAACCCCGAAACACAGTAATCCAGCAGATGGCAAAACAGTAGCAACATGATTTAGAGAAGTCTGATCTTCCAACTAGCATGAGATTAAATGAAGCATTATTTATTTATCGGCTTTTCTGGTCCACTTACCATGATTTGGATATAACCTAATATTATGGAAACCCTTTGAGATCCCAATAGATTTCTTCCTTTTGCTAGATGTTGTATGATCCCTCTCCCAAAATGCTTATCTAAGAAGTAGACTCTGAATACCTTGCACACATTAATGAATTTTTCTCCTAACAACCTCCCTGCAAGAAAGGGGAGAGTTACTGCTCGATTTACCTGTGGGAAAATAAGATTAAATAATTGGCTTCGAGTCAAGAGGAAGCCTGTGGCTGAGCTGTGACTAGCACCCAGATATCCTGAGTCACAGTCCAGTGCCTTAATCACAAGCCGGTTCTGTTGCTGACAGACTTTTCTTGGTAGCAAGCCCACATTTTTGGAATGTATTCCCTGCAGAAATGCAATTAAGTATGTACTTGGCTACTTTTAAAAGAGCTGTAAGCCACACCTCTCTGCTCAGGCCTTCCACTTGCTAAATCCCTGCTTCTTAGTTTACTAGTAATGCTACAGGTGGCCGAGAGGCTAGTCTGGAGCTATTTTTATGGTGGTTATGTCTCTCTGTAGCCCTGAAAACAAACTCTTTTTGCAAACAAATAAATTCAATTAAAAGAAATGAATTTTAACAGCAGAGGATCCTGTCACTGCTGTGAGTACTAACCTACAGTGGGTGTTGGTCAGACACTTTCTCTGACGTCCAGAATGAAGAGCCCACCTGAACCCACCTAGGAGGTGTCAGTGTCTAACAGGCAGGTTCCATCAGGTTAAAAAACAAGGTATCCTTTTCTTTCCATAAGTGTCAAGGTAACTGTCATCATAACTTTACTTGCTTTTTAGAGAATTTGTTTCATGGAGGACCATTTTTGCCCCATTTTGATATTTGATGATAGGCTAATCCTCAGGAAATGGGAATATTCATAAGATTGAATCCCTGTGCATCATAATCTGTTTGTTTTTCACAAGAGAACGGAATAATATGCTAGATTAAATGTGTATGTCTCCCTGTAAGAGCTAAAGTGTTAATTTTTACTTCTGTGCACAAGGAATTAGATACACTCCTGCAGTTGTTGTCCAGTCAAGCCTTCCTATCTGCACTGAAAATAATAGCATCTTGAAGAGAATATTTATTGTTACTAAGCCTCTTTAGACATGGAAGGTAATATAATATCTTTTGAGTAACTGTTGTTCAAAATATCTGAGGCTAATCGTCACACTGATCAGAGAACATTAGGGTGCCAATCTAAGCAACATTTGGTTCTAATTAACCCTGTGCTTTATCTTTGTTATACTTTATAAAAAATTCTCATGTACATTTTACAAACTAAATGTAGAGTCTGAACAGTTTTATTGTAAATTATCTTCACATAGATAAATAATTTTTGGGGTCTGCCAGATCCTTCAGTCATCCTTGCCCCAAGTACTTTTCTCAAGTACTCAATTTTATAGACACAAGCAAAGATAAAACTCATTAAAAAAGACAAGTGTATACATGCTTATTGCATGCCTCCTGTATGCAGTGCTGTATTTGTAAGCAAACAGGCACATGCAAACAACTTACACGCAACACATCTGCCTTCTGCAAAGAAGATCACATAAGAGAAAATATATTTAGCAAGTAATGAGTAGCCTTCCTTCACAGCTAGCATAGCAGCTTCCATCTGTGGTGAATTAGAGGATATTCTAAGAAAAGATCCTGCATGAGTTTTGTCAGAAGAAATTAGTTTGGTGTGCTGTAAAATCAAAACCATAATGACATGTGATTGTTGCTGAGTGGCTGGGTCATTCCTAATGTTGCCTTGACTCCTATAAACGTGAAAAGGAACTTTGAAAAAAGAGACATCACAGCTCTGTGCAACTGTGATCCTTTCATTGTCATAAAATATTAATCAGAGTTAGCCCAAGACAGCCTAACCCAGGTCAAGGGATGCTGGAATGGCACGGCTGAGTCTGCAAGTTGCACTCCTGCAGCTAACAGGCCCCTTATTTGTATGACAGCGAAGTTCTGGACCCGGGGAAGTCAGCAGCCAGAATATTGTTACGTTTAGTGGTGTCAAAATACAATAAATTTTGGGGTGCTAAAGTTTTACATGAAATGCTTATTTTTAAAATCTTCCATTAGACATTGCAGCCAATAATACTGGTAGATCTTTAAACTGTGTACAAACCATGTAACACTACTTAGGTTAGATTTCTGTAATTCTGTATATATAACGCCATTTGCCCAATGCCTATTTGTCTTGCAGTCCAGAAACAAAGAGCTTTTAGATATCATAAAATATGTTAGTGTTACTCATATCCACAGCTGATGTAATGTACAGTCATGACATTTACTGTAGATTCCAGATTTAACTACTTTGAAAATACATGATCTGCTTTCACCAGGGTGGAATGATCTGCCTGAACTTACAAACAGCTCACGAAGAGTTTCCTGAGAAGTGTATCCTCTACTGTCCCTTCAGGCCTGAAATAATATTTTAATGTTGTTGCTGATCATTTAAGCAAAATTCTCTAAACCCTGTGCTTACCCCACAATCCTAATGGTTTTCCTCTGTCTCTTTGTCTAAGAGTCTGCAAAGTTCCTCTCCAGAGCCCAGGAGTTCTCTTTTCATAGAATCATAGAATCATAGAATCATTAAGATTGGAAAAGACCTCTAAGATCATCGAGTCCAACCATTGACCATTTTGATCCCTGCAAACCTGCATGGGGCAGCTGAGAACTCCAATGAGTGTGTGTGCAAATGTGAAAGACTACAGAAAATACTTTGACTTCAATATTAAATTAAAGAGTGCAAGAGAAACAGAGTTCATTATTAACATGAAGTGGATTGTTCATTTTCATCTTGAATTCAAATATATTTCCATTAACAGAGCAGCTGCAAGCTCAGGTCTACAGAGAATATCAAATTCAAATATTTTAAATGGAAGACATGCATTACATAGCATGAAGGGAGTGATTGTCAAAAGGGAAGGTGTATGGCCTTCTGGTTAAAACTGGACTTGTTCTGGGTGCTGTGATGAACTTTGAGCCCTGCCACAGAAATTTGGTGTGACCTTGTCTGCATCACTCAGTCTCCTTGTTCACCAGTTCATCATCTGCGACTGAAACACCTCCCTCACCCTTTTTAACATATCAGCTTTTTAGAAGACAGCCATAGTCCTACAAGTATTATTGGAAATTATTGGAAATTTGTTTTTGTTTTTTTTCCAATTTGAAACAAAAATAACAATTAAAATATGAGTATTTTAAATGAAAAAGCAATTTTGACTTTTGTTTTTAAAATAAAGAATTCCCCCTCACCGACCTTTTTTTTTTTCTTTTTTCTTTTGCATGTAATTACAGGGTTAGCTGGATGTCTCCTCTTTAATAGGATTTTGTAAATCTGCATGTTTTACCCAATGAAAGTTTGTGGGAGAAGTGAAGGGGTAGAGAGGGTGAAACTGTAGTGACTGCAATAAATCTACTTCCAGTGTATTTATGTGTGATAAATTTACACCTTTGTCATGTAAATACACCGCATTCATTTGAAATTTCACCTGAGCAGGATATACTAGTCCCAGGTAAAGCATACCTCACTGTTGGTGAGTTGTCCAATCCTAGCTGTTAAAAAACGGAAAGCAAGAAAAAGAAAAAAAAAACAAAAACAAAAAAACAAACGAGTAAGACATTTCTCAGCAGCCTATTTGGAGACCTGCATAAGCATGTGGTGAACTTTAGATGTGAGCTTGAGTTTCCAGCATGTGTTTAAAGTTAAGGGCTTTGCCCAGCTGAAGCTGATGTGAGTCAGGAAGGCAAAACCTGGCCTTGAGTAAGCAAGTCAGGTTATGTTCCAGCATGATGTCAGGAGGGATGGAGTTAAAATCTGTGTGTGAAAGAAACCAGCACAAGCTACACCCTAATGGTGTCAGGTCAGCATTTTGGATTTCAAGTTAAGATGTGGTTTCCCACACCCAGCACTGCCAAGCACCAGTGTTTTTATGAGAAAAACCTAGCCAGACGTCTTTCCTAGACTATTATAGAACTTGAAAAATATGTTTGCTAAATATATATGTGTATATATATAACTCTAAATGTATAACCAAAGCCCTAACTATATATATCATTTGCAAACATATATATATATAGGTATATATCTCTCTACAAGAAGTGGTAAATGACCTTCTGGTGCCCTGAGTCAGCATCTAATTTATCAGCAAGAAAATATTCCTAAAGCAGGGAACCACCAGAAATGGACCTGAGGTTTCTGAAATCATGTATTTCTAAAGACTGTTATCAGGTGGTAGAAAGCATATAGAAATTACCTCATTCAGCATCTTGCATTTAACCATGAGTTCGGAAGTTTCTGTTCATAATGGTCCAAGGAACTGGCCCTTCTTAGAAAACAAGTAACCACTTATGGTTGTGCAATCAAACACAACAAACAACTTAAAACATAATAATAGTATTTAAGTCCAGATTCTACTGTGATTTGCACTCCACATAACCCTAAAATGATCTTGTGGTTGAAGCAGCGGAGCGTTGCTCCGGGGATGCCACATATTTCCTATGTGACCTTGAGCAGCTAGGTATCCCTCTGCACCCTATGCCTAAATAACAGGGGAGTCAGCAATCCTCTTGCATGTAATCTGTCTGGATAGGGACTGTCTTCTCCTACTGTAGCAAGCAATATAATGGGGCCTTCATCATAATGAGGGACTCTAAACCCTGTTGTAACATACTAAGACCCTCTGTTCTAAAAATGGATCTTCCCTCTCTCAGGAAGTCATCTGACACTTTACAATTGCTTTCTGAATTCTGAGTGGGGACGAGAAGTCAAAGAGCATAGATTTCTCACCAAAGAAATATTCTTGAAGTTTCAGTTTAGAAATGTCAAATAATGTATTTGCAACCAAAATCATTGGACATTCTGAAATAATATTCCAAACCTTCTTTTGCCAGTCTAAATAGATGCACTGAAGTACAGAAAGGTCATTCTGAGTCAAGGCTTAAAAAAAAAAAAAGGCAAAAAGCTTCCTTATGAAATTTTGTTATGAAATATTTGCAAAGTTTTATTTCGACTCTCCTCATCAGGAATTATGAACTTGTTGCCCACACATATATTTTTGTCCAGGGGAAAAAATATGGAAATATTCTAATGGGAAAAATGTTCATGACTTTATTCAGAGCAATTCTAATATAGCAAATCTGTAGTTCCATAAAGTATAGGATGAGAGAAAGCAAGACTCTTAAAGTATAATTATAGTTTGGCAGGTTTAGAAAACTGAATAGCATTCTAGTAAATACAGAAAAATGTTTCTCTTTGTTCAACTTTATCTAACCTTCTGGAGTGTATTTTATTTATAACCTGTAAGAATATTTTTATTGGCTGTCTTCTCTATTATTGCCTATTGATACCCAAAGTGGCTGAATGCCCACAATGCGCACCCTTTTGGCTAGCACAGAACTCCTAGAAATCTTGTTACTAACAGAAAGTTTGCACATGGAACTGGGTCTTGATCACTGAAACCAGAGTTCCATCCATCTCACCTAGCTTTATTGTTTAGAAAACAAGTAATTTATTAATTATTTGTTTAAAAATTTATTATAAATAAATAAATTGTTGTATAAATATTTATTAATACTTCTAAAGGTAGTATGTCTAGTCTAAATTATTTATCAAGGCTCCCTCTATAATTAGTGAGCAGACACAGGTACCTACAAAGGGGTATTTGTCCAATCCAAAGACATATGTCAAAGACAGCTGGGATAAACTATGCTCTAGTGATGCTGGTCTCCTTTGACCACAAAGCATGAAATTAGATGTCTAATTTCCACAAGGTTAAAATTAGGGGAGATAAAAATCCTCTTCAGTCCCCAGTCTGTGTAAACACAAAATGTAAACCTTGAGGGAAAGAAAGTAAGAAGAGGCTATGCACTGCAGAGTTCCTGTGGGACATTTTCCCTGTGATGAATTTGTACCAATAATGTCTGCTTTTTCTACACTCCTTACATCAGTATGTTTAGGATCTGTTGAAAGCATTGCGTATCGGGAGCCCTGGAAAGAGGTGCAAGTGGTTGCTACTGGGAAGGCAAATAATGATTTTCTGTGCATCACACTATGACTATACTATAGGGCTTCTACCATCCAAAAACTCTGTCCTTCAATGTATTTCTTCAACTCAGATAGCAGCTGACATAATTTTTGCTCCTTACCTAGTGGTTTGATAGATTCTTTACAAATGAACCCATGGCAATTCACTGGCAGTTTTGCAAGATCCACATATTCCGTCTCCATTCATTATAAACAGCTGGAGCGAAACACTTTGAATAAACTTGGATTTTAATATAGCAGTGGTAAAGAATCACAGAAAAAGTTATTTTCTCTTAATGCTGAACTACTGATGTTCCTCCTACTCAGGAAAATAATACTCTTTATAGCCACTAATTAAGGCTTTCCAAATTAACTTGGGAGTCAGCCACACAAATTCCATTGCTTTTATTATTTTTTTTAAAAAGAGCATTTCAGGAAAAATCTCATATTTGTTATTCTCTTATCCATTCCTCCTGATCTCCAGTGTAAGCAACCATTTAGGTTTCACTTCATCAGATTCCACTTTGATCATAAATGGAGCTACTGGTAATTTCTTTCTGCTCATGCTCAGAATGAATCAAATTCTCCAGGCAGATCTTCAATGTGGTTTTTTCTCAATCCATTTTCAGATTGATATAGAAAATCTCCCAAGACCTTAGTTTTCACTGTATTTTGTCGTAACAAAAACTGCAAGCTAACAGTGTTTCTTGTCAAGAGGAGAAATGATTCTTTCATCAATTTTGGATATGTCACCTTTAAGTTTTAGTTGAATATCCATTTGCCTCTGTAACAAGGGGAAGAGGCTCTCTCCCTGTGTTTATTTCTATTTTTCTTTTTCATTTTTGTAGTGCTGTTTAAAACAGTATTATCTGAGTACTTCCCATGTCCAACTTACTAAAAGTAATGGAATACTTAGAGGAATTCTGTAGTTTCTCTCTTTTCAGGGTGAAATCTGTATTTTGAATAAACTTTCAGAATTTTTATTTTCTTAAGTTTTCTTAAACTGTGGTAGAATTTGAATTTGGGTAAAAAAGCTTTACATTTTTTATTATATTACAGAATTAAATAAAAAAATAGAGAAAAATGTTATGACTTTTAGGTAAAACAAAGTTACAAGCATTTAAAATCAGAACATTATGATTACTCTTCTTTATTTTTAACCAGATACCTCTCCTTTTCTATATACCATTTCCTCAAGCCTTGACAGCCTGTTGTCATATCCAAAACTTTTTAACCCTCGAAAATGTCTTATCCAGGTTTCTAAATACCATTATACCTATTCCAACTACTTCAATTCAAATTTTGATAATGTTTTACGTATTTGCTAGCAGAAGATGCACCACGGGGAGTAGAAGGAAAAGAGAGAAAGGAAGGAAGGGGCTTTACTTTTCCCCATCCCACCCCATCTCTGTGCCTCAGCATCGTCCGCAGGATTCTCTCTCCTGTTCCTTCTAGTATAATGCTCAAGCTGTAAAAGCTCCCAGGGACTTCCTCCATCCATATTCTTCTGTTCCCCTTAAAATATTCCATCCCTAATCTTTGATTAGGGCTTCTTCATCCTCTGCTGAAATAATTACTACTGCTAAAATGGGCCCTGCAGGGCTTCTTTGCAGTGATTGCTACTTCTTTGCAATAAATAGAGTGGAAAGGAGTTTAAACCACTGGGTTCTTACCATCTTTCCTGTGTGGCTGAGAAATTAGTGCAAAAGAGTTTAGATTTTCTTCAGCCACAGGATATTTGGGACAGGTTGAAGAGTGAAGGCAGATTATTTTTACTGACAGAGTGAAGGAATAATGGTAATTAATGGAAAACACGATTAATAAAATGGTGAATATATGAATGAAAGCTGACAAACTAAATAAAAGAGAATAATAATAAAATAGTGACACATACAGCACTGAAAGTGACTATGCTTGGTAGCCAAGGGACAAGAAATAAACCTCAGGAAGCAGATTAATGCTCCAGTGTAAGGAACTATACTGGTTTACTGGCTAAGGACCTGGTCCTCTGCATTCACAACAAATGATGACTCAGGAATTTGGCTTGTGCAAGGGGAAGGTTATGTGGAAGACAAGGAAAATGATTAATTGATGTGACACACTATCTAATGAAAGAGCTAAACAAATGCCTACTTGTCAGTGGGTAATTCCTGCAAACCTCCAAGGGCAGAATTTAGCCTCCTGGAATCCATTTCCTGCTGGAATTTGCACAACAGTGCACGGGGAGACTGCTTACATGAGTGCCTGAAATTATATTGGCCTCTCAGATCACTTGCATGCTGATATGATTGTTGTTTAATAAGCATCAATCCTTTCTTTGAGGGTAATTGAGCGGACATAAGGATATATAGTTGACATTTTCCAGGGGAGCTGGCCAGTTGGCTACATTTAGATCATTCCAGTGTTCCCTCCTATAGTTTATGAGTTGCCTTCATGAGAAATAATATGTATGTGGATTGATTTTCTCCAAAAAAACAAACACAGCATCCATGACAATTTATCATAGCAGCCACTCTCGGGCTAGCTTGTTTCTACAGTACCCCCAGTACCAGTCTGGCCAGGTGGTGTAGCAGAAGCAGCAGAGGCAGTGAGGAATTTAACTGAAAGCAAAGCTTTTCTCCTTCTGAACTCTCAGAGAAACATCTGCAATGTTTTGCATGTAGCTTGCCCTTGATGCTGGCACTTCTGACAGGACCCTGAAAATCCCTTTTGCAGCTGCAGTTAGTAAAAAATTTGTCCAGTCTTTGGCTCAAGCCTGTTGCCATGCACTTCCCAGGCTCCTGCAAGAGCCACAAGCAGCACGTGAAAGCACAGGAAAGGTGAGATGGGAAAGGCTGCTGTTGTCCTCACCTCCACCCACCGCATCCTCACTGCCAGCTTGGACACCATCCTCTTTCCTCTTGAAATGGTTATTCCACTGCCAGGAACAGCTATTATTACCATTTTGCAGGTATCTACACCTCTGGTTTTTTAGTTTGTGAAATATTTGGTTTGGAGGAGGCTTTTTTTATTGTTGTTATTAACTGAAAGGCAGCTGCAGGAAAGAAAACAAGTGGCAGCAACTCAGAGGTACCATCTATAACATATAGAAGCCTGTTTGAAAAGCATGTGTATGTTGGCACTGATGTTCAACATGTGTCGCAAGGGTAGATTGGAAAAAACGACTTTGACTATATGCTGACATGCTGCAGACTGTTGGAAGGCTGTTTTCATAAACAGTAGGCTTGAGGCAGTAGCGATATCCACCTCCTTTCTCCATTCCCCTTAATTTTTTCCAAGGTGTCTGGCCATCGAAGTACATCTCGTGAAATGGAAGGTGTTTATATTCCTAAACTTTTTTGGAGTACCAGAGTCTAATGACAGAGTAGCAATTAAATTGGGATGCGTGCTGCTTGCAACAGCAGCTGCCAATGCTTCCCAACTTCTTCTAATGGGGAGATAAATTTATTAAATCAGAGGTAAACTTAAGACTCTCTCTATATTGTTAAGGATTAAAAACTATCATGCTAAGATAAAATAAGCTTATAAGTTGGTTGCTAGAAGGATGAAATCAGTCATCCAAAAGTCAAAAATTCACAACTGAGGTTTTATTGTGAAGCATTTGGTAATGTTTCTCTGGAAGAAGTTGAAGTTTAAAAGCCCTTCTCATTCTAAAATAAGAATTTCCACATGGAGTTTATCAGTGTAATTAAACTGGCATAATTTCCACTTACATGGAAAAGTTGTCAAATGCACTTTACTTCTCCCTGTAAGTGAAACTTTAAAATCCAGGACTTGTTGGAAACCTTTTCAGAGGAAATGACTCTATCTGAAATAAGAAATTCTGCAGATGTCTTTTACCATAGCTACCAACCCAGCTACCTGTGCTTGCAAAAATTCAGTCTGTAGCTATAATGAGGATTAAATGAATCAAGATATGTGGGGTAAGATTCAGCTCAATTATCTGTTATCATTTAAAAGTTAGGAGTCTAGCCTAGCTAGTTGTTTAGGTGCTCTCCATAGTCAATGGTGAAAGATGGGCTCTATTCCACATGGTGACTCATCCTGCTGTTCTGGGACACCTGTCTTAGGAGGGGCTGAAACATCCTTTGGATGTGCATCTTTCCTCCGAAAAGGAGGAGCACAGACAGAACCTCTGTGCAGTGCTTGGATATACACCTGAGTTTAAAGTGACTAAACACAAGTAAGAAAGCTGCTACCTTAGATCTAAGTTTAGATAGCTGGGCAGATTAATCCTCTTGATCGCTACAAATTATTTAATAATTGCATCTCTATAATATATAATGCACCAAAAAATGCAATAACTAATTACATAAGCATTTCCCCATGAATAGAAACAGTTGTCTCAAAGTTTGTTGCTTTTCCCAGAAAACAGACATCATACACCATTTCTTTCTCATACTGAAGTAGTTATTAACCTCACTTTTTAGGTTTTTAGCTTAAATGTCATGCACTATATCACATTTGCAACTTTTAGAAGCTTCATCTGGCACTCTTGGGCAAGATCTGTAGACACCACATGGGGGAGAATAACTTTCAGCACTTAGGGTTTTTATCTCCTGTCAGAAGTGATTCTTCTGAGTCAATACAGCACAAAAAAAAGTACACACTCTCAGTGTCCCAAAAGCTCACACATCTTTAACTCAAGCCATTTCATCCTAAAGAGTAGCTACAGGGCATTGCTACTACCTGTTGTATCATGAATTCTTGAGTAGGAGCTATTTCAGTTCTGGGTCTGATGTGGGAGTTATATCCAGAGTATCTTGTCATCTTTTAATGCAAATGACCTTATGTTACTTATTGCTGTTGATATTTGTCAGGATAGTACTAACACTAGGACCTGCACAGACCTAGAGGAAAGTCAGTCCATCCTTAAGGTAGAAAATATACTTGAATTTCAATGTTAACAAAAACAAATGAATTTTTATGGAAAGGTGAATCTTTATGGAAGAAGCATGTGATCTGTTGGGCAAGCCTGCCTCCAAACATGCACTATGGATTTTTGTCAGGTTTATACTCAGTTTGAGTACTTTGGTATATTCAGCAATAGTATCATACAAAACCAGTGCTCTTCTAATGGATTCAAAATCTTCAGGGCAAAGTTGCATTATGTCCAGAGCTACATTTTACGAGAGCTGCATCATACCAAAGAAGTCAAACAGAATTATATACTGGTATTTCATTTAAATGTTAAGAAATCCTTTAGGCTAACTATATAAACACAGGGCTCCGTTCATGTAGTTTTCTACCACTCAAATACAGACATGTCCCTTCTAATATAGAGGCTGTATATGACAAATATGTTCTGGTTTTATGTCATCAAGTTACGGACTTCTGAAAAAGTCCCACATTAGCACATTGTATATCTATGCATGTAATACAGGAATTACACACACACACACATATATCAGTAATGGCATATGTGTGTATAAAAATGTCTATATTACCCACACACAGTGATCCCAGGAATATACATGATTTCTTAGAGATTTGAAAGAAAGAAAGAAAGAAAGAAAGAAAGAAAGAAAGAAAGAAAGAAAGAGTAAAGATTTCTGTAATGAGTTTGCTTTTCAAAGATTTATAAATTCTTCTGGCTCACAAGAAATTAGGAATAACAATTAGGAATATAAATAAAGATTCAGTTCCACAGTTTAGAAGTAGTTGGATAAAAACTGAAAGATGAGATTTATACTACGGAGTCGATAATAAGACAGGAAAAAACCCTTCGTCCAAACTTAATTTTCAGAGGCAGATTTTCTGAAGGGGAAAAAGCACATGGTGAGAAAGTTTCCTCTCCCTCCACTAGTGGAGGCCGATCTGGTGCCATATGGTGTGGCTATAGCCGAGAAAAAGTACAGACTCTCCACCCAGACTGAGGCCATGTCTGCCTGGAGTTCTTTACAGTTCACCCTCCCTAAGCTTTCGATGCCCCAAGGCACCTGCAGATCATTGGCTTCGTTCTTGTAAATGCTGAAGAAGTACAGCCGTATCTTTTACTACATCTGGTAGATAAGCAGCCCTCCCTCCTTTATGGTGAGGCTGTAACTTAGGACAATCTCATACGCTCGCACGTGGTACTTTCGCTTCCATTGGCGGTTAGTTTATTCCACTTCCTCTATGTAATTCCCTTTTGAGCTAGATTAATTATTCAAATAAGGACATAATCCTTCTGTATTACATATATATCTCCTCTGATAATAAATAATTTCTATTTCTATTTAATGGGGTCAAAATCCCACAAGAACCCTTGTGAGTGTATTGATATATATATCCACACTTATCTCTATGTCTACTTATCTCTACATACAATAGTGCATATGCACTTATATATATAATGTGTATATCTCTATATATAAGCTTACGTATGTGTGAGTGCATACAAATAAGTGTGTTTATGTTGAGTTCCAGGTGTCTGGTGTGATTGCAATGTATAAGTACAATATATGATTTTTAAAAATCTCATAATGTGGTCATATCAAAATGTAATTTCCTTCCCACCCTAAAAGAAGACTGTTTTATTATGATCAAGGCTGTTTATTATAAGCTCAAGACATGCTTATTCAGGAAAAAGTTGAAAGATAGTAAACACATGCATTTTCAGGTCATCAAATGGAGTGGAACATCTTTAATTCAAACTTTTCCAGAAAGTCAATCCTCAATAAAATTTTGGTCTACAAAATTATATTTAATTAATTAAAAATGTTAAAAATATATTGGTGGCTGGAATAAATGTAACCACAGTACCTATTCTAGCTTTAACTATAATTATTATTTATACAGACTATTTGTAAAACATCAAAGCATTTTCTGGAGATACAGACTAAAGGTACTATTGAAATGCAGCCAAGTCTGTGGTGGAACATAGCACCTGTTGTAACAGTGCATTGTATGGTGTTACATGGAGATTTGTGTGCTTGTGTTTGTGGAGGATGTGTGTATATGTATGTATATATACACACATACACATATATGTACAATTTTATTTTGTTATTAATATTACATTCACATTTTCTATATGTATGCAGCATAATTAAAATTGAAAGCCCCAATTACACTGCAGTGAAAGCCTGCTTATTAATTGACAACAAGCCTCAGCTAAGTAGCAACAAAAGAAGTGCTTTGTTTGGCAACCTTTGTTTAAAAGGTCCTTTGAAAACTCTTTAAGAATACTATGAATAGAGATTGAACAAACCTTTAATCCTCTTCAGGTCACACATGTGCTAAAGTGAATAATAGTGTGAGGTCTTTTTCACCTTTTGAGTTCTTTTAAGCCAGTAACCTAACTTGAAATGAGATAAAGAAAAGGCCTAAGAAAGCTTGAAAATCTCTAACTTGTACACTTCTGGCTTATTTATTCTGCTGTAATAAGCCCAAAGATGCATTTCATGCTGGAGAGATGTATAAGTACTCAATATTTATAATTCCATTCATAATTTGCTTGGTCTCTGCGAGTTATTTCCCTTTTATTCACTTTAAATGCATTTAGGACTTCAGAACATTTTTTTTTTTCATTTAATGCTCCTGTTCTTTTGTGAGTATCAGTGTGAAAATCTTTCCTTCGTGCTACAGTCCCTTTTTCCTATTCAACACTAGACTGCACACGATAATTAAACCTTGGGGGCTTGGAGATTTTGGACTAAAGCTTAAAGAAATGCAGTAGTGAGGCCTCTTCTCCCTCGATCTTCCACCACTTGCTGTGGGGATTTTCTTTAGTTACACATGGCTTCACAGGTAAACAAGCTTAAAAAAAAAATCACAAGCAGGAATTGAATTAACACCTTAGCGTTGCTTATAATGAACCAGTTTGCTTAATTAGATGATCGAGAAAAATATGTTCTAAAACATGACAGGGCATAGACTGAAGTCTCTATTCAGGCAAATGTCCATAGAGTTACTCCGGGGCGTTTGCAAGAGGAACAGCATCCCAGCCAAGATTAAAATGGCAATGTGAAAATGCTGAGTTTCAACCCAGATTAAGGTGGTTTTTTTTTATCAAACATAAAGAAAATCATAGGATCTTTCTTATACTTTTGTTTATAAATGAAGCTCGTCAAGTATCTTCACAACTTTGGAAGTGAGCTTTCCTAAGATACGGATCTGTAAACATTGGGCAATGCATTTGCCTCTGAACTAAGTGAAATACCCCACAAATGAATTCAGTGACTGAAGGACAGAGAGGCATTAGAGCTAGCACCCCAGCCAAGGCCCAGTCCACTGTGAGAGCTCCCCAGGCACCCCAGTAGGCTCTAGCCAGGCTGCCAGGGCAGGGGGGAGCTGGCCACACCCTGGGATGCTCCCAGCACAGCCACCAGTCAGGTCCTGCTGGGAGGACTGGAGAAAGCTGGGATGGGTAGGGGGTTTGAGACTCTTTGGAGGAGCTGGAGGTGGCAGAGAAGGAAAGGAGGACACAGGATGTAATGGTGTTTGAAACCAGTCTCCAATACTTGGGTTGCTCAAGGCTCAAGTAATTTCTAAATGAAAACAGGCGTACATAAATGCTTTGTGTTGTTCCTGGGATCCTCCCTTAGCCTTCCTGCTGGCCACATCCATACAAAGGCATTTCAGACCAGACAGAAAAGGCAACGTCCAAAGAAAAATCCTATCTGACACAAATACTTGCAAGCCTTCTTGCCTTTTCCTTTCTTGTACTGTGTATGAAGACATACCATAATATGAAGGGCTTTTTAAGCACGCATGAGGCTGCATAGCTAACTACTGCTAACATCAATCATAAATTGTTTTCTTTCTCAACATTGAAATCAGTATAACAGTAAAACACCAGCTGCTTCCAAAGACAAATGCATTGTTTAAATCAGAGCAAAATATTTACAAATAGGTTTCAATATTCAGGCTCTGAATTTTGCAGCATGTGTGGAAAATGTTTCTGTGCAGATCTATCAGCTGCGCATGCACTTGATCACTTATGCCGAGCAATCTGGGAAGCAAGTAATTGGCATTTCTCTGAGTTACTGCTCTGATCAGCTATAATCATTTCTGGAGCTCCATTAAAAAATCCTGCATATTTTTAACTTCACGGTAAAAGCAGGTTTTTGCATATATTATTTCAATTTTTTTTCTTTTTCTGTTTCAGTATCCACTGCTTTACAGGGGGACTGCATTCTTCTGCAGATGTTTATCTCTTAAGGTGTTTGTATATACCACTGCCTGCCATCCTTTCTGTAGAGGCAACCACCAGAACCATAAATTATTATCTCCAGTAAACGTAAAAGTTGTCTGCTGCCTTAACTGTGAACATTTAGTTTTAAAAGGGACAGTTGCTTAGCTGGCTCTTCTTTTAAGGAAATTAACTTTTTATCTCAAAGACAGCTAATTTAGCTCTCACCACCTTTGCTTCCACTCCCAAGTACCTTCTTATCTTGGGTAATCAGGATGCAGGGATTCCCAATCTATCCCTCTTTATAGCTCTCTTTCAGTAGTGTTACTGTTTGAACTTCATACCCCTGGATAAAAGGGCTAGCACACCAGCTCAGGAAGCAGTTTTAAGTATGAGGTAAATATGCAAGTTACTTAACAGCCCATATATGAACTCAATTACATCCTTCATCTCTTAAGATATGAATAAAAAGGTTTGGCTTTGATCTTGAATTAAGCAATCCCTACTTATAAATCAATGTACCATGGGATTTTATTAGTAGCAATAATTAGTGGTTAACATTGCAATGAATACAAAGTTGGGAAGCTTTAAAAAACAGTGCCCGGTTGGGACATACCTCTCACATATATTATCTGAATTACACAGAGGAAGCCTGGATTTTTAATCGGGGAGGTACAGTGAGTATATGCAAAAGCTATTTCATTAAATAGGATACATGAAGGTATTTAAAAAATAAAAGCATACACCTGGGTCTTTTTTCATTACTTCATCCATTTATTTTAGTCTAATTTCAAAATTAAATTTAGAATAAAAGGTATAGTACTTGTGTACTAAAATCTTAAAGCATATGTGTACATTTAAAAAGAAATACAAGTAGGCATCAGAAGTTATTTTTACTGTAAACACTCTTTGTATGTTCCCATGTAGAATGTAATGTCTGCATAACAACTTCTCGAATGTCCAAATTCCCTCCTATTCACATAGTGTGGAACAGATGTTGTCCTGCTTTTTATTACTTTAATTTATGAATCATACTTAGGCTGAATTATGAAATTGAAGTGATAGAAAATGTTACTTAAGCTTGGATTCTACTTCTATATCTTTAAAACATTTTCCTACTTTTTTTTGAGTGATCATTTGGGTTATTTTCCCCTAGTTACAAGGTCAGATTTCCCATTTGTAGGTTAAAATGTAGCTAATCTAAAAAAGTTCACATGTATAAAGAGCCAGCTTAGAGCAAGAACTGTGCATCCTTACAGAAACTTGAGATCCATAAATTCAACCATGCTGGAGAGAGCTTTTTGTTTAAAACATTGAGCTAAACAAAATGCAATTAAGGCTAACAGGACAAAAAGCACCCCTCTTGAGATTCATAAATACACTCATGGGAGACTGGAAGTAAAGAGAAAAGACCAATATAATTCTAATTGTGTCTTGACTAAGCTGACCATTTAAACAGACAACTTTTCCCAAAGTAAATGAGTTGGTCCAGTTCATGCTTTTTTTACCCTTACTTAACCAAGGGAAGTAAATGGGAATTTTCTATGAGTAAATCAAGGCATTAGGTGCATAACTTTTATTCTGCTTCGATGAAAAATTGTGATCTGTGTTCTTAACTGTATTAAGAAATACTTCAGCCTCTAAATAAATCTCAAAATCATGGCAGTGCTTTAGGAGAGCACTGTTTCTTGTCTTACTTAAGCAATATTGGAGAAATTGGAAAGATACTGACACAGTACATGTACAAAACTATGGACATTATTACTGATGTCACGTCCTTTGCAGATCTGTCTTCGCATCTTTTCATGCTCTTAAATTTTTACATGTGAAATCCTTTGGGAAGTTCATGTACTTTGCTATTATTTCTTTGCCTAGTTGTCACCTAGATTATTTCACTTTATCATATTACATCATATGTTATTTGATTTTTAAAAAGTGCTTTAATAATAACCCTAATAGTCTCACACCCATATGAACTAAATCCATTCTGTTTTTTAAATATGTTAGTGCCATCATGGACCATAGTGAAATAATCACCAGGAGAGGAACTTGAAATGACGGGAATAGAAATGTGCTTCCCTCAAGCTCAGATGGGAAGACAGAAGGAATCAGCTATGAACCAGGGACGTGCTGGCTAGGTCAGAGCTGGTGTGCCTGCCGGAGTGCAGTTCCACCCGAGTAGCGCTGGCTGGGGGTTTCCACTGAAGTGCTCTTTGATCAGGAGAGGTCAGCTCAACAAAACCCAAACTTACCATTTCCAGATTTCATTGGTTGAGGTTCTGGCTCAAGGATGGAGTTCTCCAAAACACTGCTTTTCTGGAATGGATTGATTTCTTTGTGAAAAAGTAATGTACAAGTTCTTGGCTTCATCCAGTATAGACTGGGAATAAACTGTTTTGTACAAAAATGTTTCCTACCTCACTCCGCTCTGTAGCCCATATGAACTGGGTAGAGTAAGACACTAAACTGGGGTACAAGAAACCCAGAATTACTCTCAGCTTTATCTCCAAGTTCTTATGCATATTTATGAGATTCACTTATTTTGTCACCCCATGCCTCTATAGAATAGAGGTGATGCTTACCTGCTTCATAGGCCGCTGTGGCAATAAGATTCTGCAATGCATTTGAGATGTTCAGATAAAATAATATGAGCCAAGGATTTACTCTGGTAGATGAAGATTACAGAACTGACTATTCTTGATAGGAACCAAAAAGAAGTATTCCAGTTTGCTTTTCAGGATGAATCTCCTGAGATTTGGGAGTGATCTATGGGTACAGAAGGCCATACACCTTCTCATGTGTCAGTGGAGCCTTACTCTCCTACATGGGCCATACAATAAAGTTTCCAAATTGATCCATCCATATTCCTGACACTCCTCTCCACTGCATAGTTCAGTGCAGATGTTAGGTAAGAAGATGTTTCACAACTTTCTGGATTTTTGCCTCAGGTAGATTAATGAATTTTTAACTGCAAATATTTGTGTCTTTGAGCTATACGTGCCCAAATTATTATAATATGTAGAAATCTATTTGCTATGCTTACTGTGAAAATAGCAGGCAATATGAAACAGTCTCTTCCTAAACAGTAGAACCTGTTTGAAAATCAGTGACACAACTGGAATAGAATTCTTACTTTAGTTTAAATACTGCCACACTTACAACTGTGCAACTATACTCGTTACTTTGGGTTGCATGACTATAGATCTGATATGAATTTAGATTTGTGAAATCTGCAGCAAATTTTTTCCAACCATCCACTGGATTTCTAAATTTATTTTCACCCCCGCAATAATGTATTATATCCTCAGGTTATATAGCACAAGAGGTGTCCAAGAATTGAATCATAGCTCTGCAGCTTCAGGGTTCCCAAATTTACGTTTCCTTTTCCTTTCTCCTCACTTTCTCCATTTAGGCCTCCTTTCCTTTTTCCTGATGGCTCAGCATTTCCATTACACATTTATTAGGAAAATAAGTATCACTAGGAGAAACTTAGAGTGGCGTGGAGCTTCTTTTCTTTAATCTGAATGCAGTCAGTTGCTCACTCAGCTCCAGCCACAATATCTGCTTAAGCTAACTATCATTTACCTAATTCAATTTGCAATGGGCTGGTGAGGTGTGAGGGTTAGGATCCAGACATGTGTTTCCTCACAGTTATCAGACCATTGCAACACACAGGAGGGTGGATTGCAGAATACCACAACTATTTACAAAAAAATCGGGTCTTCTCTTGTATTTCTATTTTGGCTGCTGCTTCAGGCAAATGAACTACTTCTAATTTTAAACTGCTTTTACTGCAGAAACACATCACACATGGTGGCCAACACCAACAAAGTCTGCAGACCAACGCAGCTTTGCGGAAACCTTGTTGACAGAGGACACCAAGCAGGAATCCTGGGTGTCTGTGTAAAACATTGACTGCACATTTCATTCTCATTCAGAACAATTCCCCATACAAGGCTTAATTCTCAAAATATCATTAACATTCAGTTTTTCCAACTGATCACCTTCTGTAAAGAAAAGCCAAATCTTACATTTTATGCCAAAATGCTCTAATCTCCTTAAAGAGGCAATACATGCTTCTGCAGAACTGATCACTCACCTGAATTCGTGTGCATGTGCAATTCCTACTGAAGCTGATGGTTCACCCAGACACCCAGAGGTGGTACAAGTAAATCTGTGCTGCAACACATACACCCACACCCCACACAGTACATGCTACCAAAGTAACTCCTGCTGCACTTCTATTTCTCCTACCCTCTCCTTCATCTCTCCCTGCCTGTAACTTTTGCTGAAGTAATTTGTTCATGAATACACAGTGGGGAAAAGTGTCTCTGATCTCTCAAACCCACATATGTTCAATAAAACACACACGCACACACCAAGTCACACACATGTGAAAAAGACAGGAGAAAGTCCCACTGCAGACCTTTGCGCTTCCAGAAAACACATCAAAGTTAAGAGAAGTGTCTTTTATTTGGTAGGAGCATTCTTGGGAGGAAAAAAGGGAGATGACAGGATCTGTCCTAGGTGGACTGGCCTCCAAAGGCTGATCACTTCTGAATGAATCAGAATGAGAAAAAGGGTCAGATGAGGAGACGGAAATACATCGACAAAGACCTTCAAATACACAAAATGTAAACTGCCTATTGAAAAATTTGTCAGCATTTTCAGTTCTCTCCAGTGCCTGAAAAAAAAGCTTGCATATTCTCCTGGCATTTACACCAATTTGCCATGACTGATGGATGTTTTGACAGACAGGAGAGGGAAAGAATATTTCAAACCATGCTGCCATTTGGGATATGTTTCACATCTGAGATATAAACCCCCTTGTTCAAAATATATTTTCCCAATTATGACACTATCTTTAATCATTTCTTTTGCACATTTTTCATCCTCTATGTTTAGGTTTTTGGGATTTGGTATTTTTTAATATGAAAAGTAAAGAACAGTGTAATACTTCTGGGAAGATCAGAGCAGAGACTTTTGGCACAGATGAATATTGAGTAGATTACAGGAACACTTATTTCCTCTATATACCACCATTTCCTCTCTAAGAACATAGCAAAATGTTCACTATGAGGGAAAAGTTTTTCATGGTCAGCACATCTCCATATGGGCTCGTGGGGCTACTTCTTTTGTGGATTATAAATTAACTTTAACTTATACGCACATTTGGATTTGCTTCCTCAGCAAGCATATCTTAAATCCACATGCAGGTCAGTGTAATTGCAAAGCCTTTGCAATATGCCTATATGTCTCTCCCTTTATATATGTAGTCATATGTACATTCGTGGATATACCATCCACATCTTCCCTCGGAGAACATTATTCATGGCAGTATCTCGTAATGAACCGAGAACTCTTCTGGTAAGCACAGCTGTACAGAAGAGCTGCATTCCTGTTGGCAGTGAAAGGATGCAAAACATGTGCAGTGATTCCATTTTTAAAAGAATAAGGTATGTTTTCAAGTCCTGAAAAGATCAAATAAATCAGATAAAATTGGAAAGAAAAATCCATTCCAAATGTATTCAAAGACCTGGTTCTCTACTGGGGAGTGTAATTCCTTCAAATTCAGTGGATATGCAGTCTCTTGTATATGACAATCTGTCCGCTGTTCTAGATCGTGTTTTATTCCACCAATACTTTGCACGTCAAGCAATATGCTTAAACTACAAACAATTCTACTCTATGTAATGAATAGCACAGCTAATATCACAAATGATGGAAAAGGGATAAAGAAATTACTGTGTCCTGGGATTGGGATTTTAATTAGTTGAATATAAACATATACAAAGTTTAGGTGGCTATGTAACACGTGTGCCTCTTTTGCATGTATGTAGTTTTGTCATTTAGTATTATAGAACTCATTCACAGTAAATGGAAAAGTTGCATGTGCCCCATAGTAATGCATAAAAATTGTCTAAAATCAGAATCAGTGATAAGAAGTGATTACCTTTCATCATCATGTGTGCTTTTTCTTGTTTAGTTTTCCACAATCGACATAGCTTACGTGAAGAGATTATTTCAATATCCCATGCAGACAGTGTAATGGAAGGCTCACTCCTTCCATTTTTGCTTTGGAAAAATTAATTTTCATTGACTTTATTTTACTTACAACAGCATAAATTAAATAACCTTTAAAAGTTGGCAATAGAGAAAACAGAAGATCTTCCTTCAATGTTCAGACTCATTTAGATTTCACCCAACATTTTTCAAAGTGTTTTCTGGACTCACTTGAAAAATGGCAAGAAAAGCGAAAGGGCATTTATAAGCAAGATAATTAATACATATTAACCATCTGTCTATGAAATCCCAAGGGAGAGGTAGTGTGAGACAGCAAGATGAGGTGAACAGTAAGCCCCTTCATTAATGGTTGACTTACGTACTCCTTCAGGCCACAGTGTGAATGCAACAGCTCTGCAACCTAATTTCTGCTACCACATGCATGACAATTAAAGAAAAATACACAGACCTATTTTCTGACAGTGCACCTTACTGATGGCTGGATGGCTGAAACTTAGGAGTACCATCATGCTAGGCTTTGGATAAACTTCTAGTAAAGGTGTTGTCCTCCTGCCTAAAAAAAAAGCGTTAGAAGTTTGATTAATTGTATTTTAATACAATGATGCAATGATCAGGTAAATGTAATCTGCTAATGGCTTCAGATGGGCTGTTAGCACAATGTCTGAGCACAGTCTGGCTATCAGATTTACTCTCAGATCCCTGTGATGGTTTACATAAACATTTCAGACGCTTATCTTAGCTCTTTTCATCTACAAATCAAGATAGGAACTTCAGTATAATCATTTGGCAATTGCTGGCAGCTGTTTAGTCTGTGATGGCATTATTTGAACTGAGTTATTGTTGGTCTCAGGCTTCATCTCAGTCCTCAAGTAAACTGGTCTAACATCACAGAAAAATGAAATCAGTCGTCGTCTTTGACCAAGTGGCCACATATTCAACGGAGGTTTGAACTTCTCTCCTCTCAAGGGCTGGTTGTCACACGACTTAGGAAAACAGCAGGTCTGTCTCCCCATGGTTGGGGACCCTGGTGGGAATCATATCCTCATGCACAACTTGTTAAGTAGGATGTTTTCCAATTCAGTAGATAGATACATTTTGGTTTGGAAAGAAGTTATAATCTGACAAGACCAAAATCAGTAATGATCACTGGAAGACAAAGCAACTTTCCATGCTCCCTGACTCATGTAGATCTGATGGGTCACAAATTTAAGTTCCATCTAATCTGTAAGGGGAAGACATGACTGAAGCATGGGGGTGCATCTTGCTAATCCAGCAAGAGTGGGTAACAATGGCAGTGAAAAAATCGTGGCATGGATTTCAGGTCAGGCTAGTAAAGCAAGCACACACCTAAATTGTCCAGGGTGTCCCAACTAAGCAGTAGTTGTGCTGACAGGAATTCTCTGCTGTGGCTCAGCCGACCCGTGAAAGTCAGCCTAGGACTGCCTCTCTCTATTCTATGTAGACCTTTGACTATGGAGAAGAAGTACGTTTAATGGATACTTTCCTGCTATACAGCATGGAATTTATCTACAGGGTGGAGATATTTATGTTACTTGTCTAAATCTAAACTAGCCACTCAAGACTCATCTAATCATCGATAGAAAGAAACAGGCAGCCCTGGAGGGTGATTCACTTCTCTCCACAATAGGTATCAGAAACAGGTGAGATGAATCACCCTTCAATTTATTGACTATAAGGGTAACATAGATGATTGGCACAAGCAGCTTTAGATATTTAAAGTTGTGGCAAAAATTTCATTTCTGGTCTACCTCAAACCTCACTTCCCTATCCCCCAGTTCCATTTGCAGTTGGTTACTGGCTGGAATCCTAATTTATATAGCATTTTGAAGTCTATGGTACATTTCCCTGTCTTCAGTTTGGCAAGCATAATATAAAGATTTCTTGAGTTGCAAAACAACACTAGCTAGTAGTTCAGTGGTAGGGCAATTACACAAATAAACAGTCCTGCCTTCAGTCTCGAACACAATCTTCTGTTTAGAGATATGTTAACACCTCTGAATCAGTTTGACCTGTTCTTCTATTAATAAACTTATCAGTAATATATCCATTAACTGATTTAGTTGGCATGCAGGAGCTTAATTATGCAACAAGACATGGCAAGACTGTGTTACAGTGAGATAATGCACACCTCTGACGTGGTTTGAAACAGCAAGTGGAACTAAGTAACTTCAAAAGCCTGAAAAGTATGTTGAGTTGCAATATTGCATTGTGTGATCTTAGGCAGTGCATTGAACAAGAATAATTGTGAGAAACCTGTAAAGAAATTTTTTTAAATTACAAATTCTATGTAAAGAAGTTACTGAGTTATTTTGTGGCTAACTCATGAGCTGTAATAAAAGCTGTGTTCTGCTCGAAATTTTTTAGTCATTTTTGTGTTTCTTAGTGGTAATTTCAATGAATGAATGAATGAATGGGGAATGAAACATCACAAACTTCACTGATGCAGGCTTGGAATATCAACCTGTCCTTCCTTCCAGGTGAAATATGTTTTTCTGTAGCTTCATTGTCCTTAGTGAAACACATAGCACATCATTCATACGTTAATGAATTAAATGAAAAACAAACAAATGCCCAAATCTCAAAAACTCATGCAAACTCTCCCCCTTCCTCTCCCATGGGAAAGAAGAGAGGTAAGGAAAAAGCACGTGCAAAAAACCTGTTCTAGGTTCTAGAACAGCTTCTACAGAACAATGTACTGATGGGAACAGGACTGGATCAAGTTGAATCACACTGAATAGAATTAAAAGAAAACAATCTCTGCATCCGAGTGAGAACAAAACCTTTGGAACTGCTTCTTACACTCCTGAAGCAATATGATGATTTTATACATGAGCGTCAAAGTACTTTTCCAAAAATAAATGAGTAGATTTTTGCAAAATCCCTTTGAATTATTATTTCTTCCATTTTACTCATAACGGGAAGAGCCTGCAGAAACTCAGCATCACAGAGAAAGCCTGACACAGTGCCAGAGACTCTGGCTTCTAGACCTGGGAGGATAGGCTACAAGACCATTTAAACTCCCACTGTGCTGTTAGCAGAAAGCTTATTTCACTTTTTGCAATCTTTTTTCTAATTTAATAGCTAGAGGTCATATGTTTAAACAAGTTCCTAATAGCTTCTGTTCTATCCATTTATTACAAACTTCCCCATTCAAGTAGTTGCACAAGTTAATACTAGCTTTCCTACAAAATCTCCTACCTCTAGGGACTAGGCATTATAGCCTTAGTGGAAATGTGAGGACGCTGAGCAACTCTGACAAGGAATCCTGGAAAGTAACTGGGGAAAGAGAAATCTATTTTGACTTTTGCTGTCACATTAACATTTTCATTTATTCTGCCATGACATGCAGAATGCAGGAGTAGACCCCAAAAGAAACCGCTGATGTTCAGCATCGTGCTCA
>NW_008825566.1:5285386-5299457 GCF_000699105.1 Pygoscelis adeliae | reverse complement strand
CTGAAGAAGAGGCTGACCTTTTGACCTTAGCTGTTCCCACTCACATACAGATATAGAAATGTAAGCTACTCAGCATGATGCCAGTTAATTTAAATTACCTAACATCCCAAAGGGCAGCTCCCTGCTGAGGAGCCTTTTCTTTTCTTTTTCTTTTGACCTTCTAATACAGAGTAACTTTTCACAAGGATAAGTCAGATGGTCAGCTTGGGAAGTACTCAGTTTCTGTGGCCTTTGGAGGTTCATGCAAAAGGTCACCTCAGACTACATTCTGCTGAATAAGAGGTTGGAAAATTGCTAAACTATACTCAATAGCCAGATCCTCAGTCCGTGTAAAATGATGTAGCTGCACCAATATAGCCGTTCCACTCCCCCAACTGGGTTAAGCAATAAAAACTAGTTGACAGATTTCCTTTTTCATGACTGCAATTTATTTAATTACTTTTCCTCTAAGCAGCTAAGGTCCTGTCAACCCACAGAAGTTGTACTATTTTAACCAAACCTCTCCAATGTTTCCCGCTTCCCTGTGTTAGATCATGCTGTGTTGCCTGGTGTGACAGCACCAAATCCGGCCCTTTGGGTCACAGGGTGGAGCAGGACCTTTGGGGCCCTGGTAGGTGCATCCCATTGGGCTGCCCTGCAACACCACAGCGTCTTCCTTGCTCTGTGACCCTCCCCCACAGCAAGCTGCTGCCTGGCAGATTAAAGGGCCTCAAAAACCAGGAATACGCTGCAAACATAGATATTATGGGCATCGTTACAAGAAATATTAGATGGGAGATGTTACAGAGGTTGCAGGCTCAGGGAGGACCTGATAGATCTGTTTGAATGGTATATAAATAATGAAAGCAATACAAACTAAAGGGCTTATGAAAAGTTATATTTGCCCATGGGATCTTTGCCTAGGTATGATTGTGTCCACAATGTGAGAAATAATAATGCTTTTCTTGTGAAGATAAAAGTAAATTGATCAATTAGCAAATCAAATATCCCATGTGCACTGGAGACCTTAGTTTAGCTTTCTAGATCCTTTCAGCTCTGGGCTTTCCACCTTTTTTCTTCATTTTTGCTATTTAGTCACACTTCTGTTTATACCCCACTCCCCCTGAACTTGCATTCAAGACACTCAGCAAATTCAGCTTTGCCTGAAGAGCTGACCTCCATTTCTTGATACTCAGCAACCTGTGGGTCTTCCTGCTTGACATTATTTTGCTGAAACTTGATGGTTTATTCTTTGTTAGTCATTTGTCTGGCTCCAAACTTTGATCTGGTGTTGCTGGAGGGCTTTGCAAAGTGGGTAAACCCCCCCAAGCACCTCCTTTGCTGCTGCTGGGTGTCTCGGTCAGCCCTGGCACCCCCCGAGCCCCGCGGAAGGTGCTTGATGCCTCCTGCAAGTTGGTTTTCTCCCACTGAATTTTCTAAGGGAGCCAGTGTTCATTTCAGCTGACATACAGAAAAGGACTTAACTTGTTTTTCTAAGGTTTCTCCAGTTTAAAACATTGTTTTCTTTGTTTAAGAAAAAGTCTCTCTCTTTTTCAGTTCAATGACACAACAGTCCTGTATTGTCTTAGCAGGGCCTCCAGAAGGTGTTAGTTAACATTTGGAGCTCCTACACAAACAAATCCTGAGGGGCTTCAGTCAGACAGCAATGCTATCTTTTTTGTTAAAGATCCATGCGGTGATTTCCACCTACTGGGCTGGTGGGAACTGATAGTAAGTGTTACGTATGTACAGCATAAAAAACATGTATATCATTTTCTGCTAGAAAGGGACCTTTCTTCCAGTATCATATTATGCCTGTGAACAAATCTGTTAAAATCATATTCTGATTAGTCAGATGAACATATTTTTTGCTGGCAATTATAGCCTAAATCATAGCTATCTACTTTCGGACTTAGTAAAGAAGATATGCACTCAGTAGCAAGGTGAAAAAAAGGACATTGATAAGAAGATGATCTCCTATCAACTGATATTTATCAGTCCAGTTTTTCCCATATCCCATCTGAAAGCTTTCAAAGGCATCTTGCCTTGAAAGGACCAGGCACAGCTGACAAGGAAGGGTTGGCCCTGGGGCATTCACAGGAGAAACTGAGGAGCCGTGCCTCATAACGATATGGATTCCATATGAATTATCAGCATACTCTGAATGCGTGCTGCTAAAGGTCTTCCCTCTGAGGAGGGACCTCTGGTCTCCTGACCATGGGAGGTCTGCGCTGGCTCTGCCTATGGCTGTCCCCATTGAGACTGGACCAGCTGCATCTCCATCACATCACTTGACCCACACCGTTTCTGGTTGCCATTTGGCACCCATCTGTTTCCTCAGTTCAAAGTGCTTGAAGTAAGGTGAAGACTGCATTACAGCCCCCAGGGCAATAATCTATATAACCACAGCCAGTCTCCTCTCAGAAGGAATGAGCTGGTTTAATCCTAAATATAGCTCAAGAGGAGCATGAATCAATCGATGTAGAGCACGGATGGTCAGGGGACTGGCACTCATAGGGAAAAAACGCAAGGAAGGAAATTATTTGCCACTGGTATTCATACCTGTGCATTTCCTCTGCTCAAAGAACTTTCATTTGATCAGTGAGGCTCCCCCAAATCTGAGCCCCATGTGGCCCAGCAGTTTGCAGTAAGAGTTATTTATTGGGGTTCAGCTGGGGATGGGCAGAAGTAAAAACATAACTTACTCCAGCATGAACTAAAGAAGAAGGTAGTTGTGGTCAGGGATTATAGCAACTCACACATGCTACGGGTCTGCACAGAGGGGGCCCTCTAACACCCACTCACCAGTGGGTTACACCACCTTGTTACACCAATTTACATCCTATATCAGAGCCCTAAGCTGGCTCTGAAGTAAAGCTAAAGTTGAGTTCAAAGCAACCCTGCTGCTTCCAGGAGCTGCTGTGCATGGGGCAGGACTGGCAGGGGAAATAGTGATTTCTCTTTGAAGTCCTGCTGCTAGATGGATGCTGATTGTCTCATGTTACTGTAAGCATCAAGTAACTTAAAAGCGAGCTCTCAATTTACTGAGCAGAGGACAACAGGCAATGGAAAAATATTTGTCAAGGATGCTAAAGACTTCTATGTAAGGCCCACGTGCCTAGAAAGCCAAAGAACTGCAAGTAAATTCGATTTCTAGAAATCATTTTCCAAGAAAGCAGTTAGATACACTGACACTGGCTACCAATCAGATTATTGGCAAGACAAACAACACAATAGCTAGGCAAATTAATTTCTCACTAAGTGGAATATAAACCATTTGGGGTTTGGGTTTCATAGATGACACAATTTTTAATCTGATATGTATACATACATATTTATAAATTTATACTTTTATATTTATATAACATTTATATATTTATACTTTTATATATTATCTAGACAATATGTTATACATATTATATATTATTATTGAAATAGGATATAACTGAAAATGCAATAAATTAATAGAAAGAAAAGACTTAACAAGCTCAAAACATGGGCTGTCAACAAGATTTCCTCCTATTTTCCTCTTGATCATTGGAGTGCAGCAATACTATATCGAAGACATACTCTAGAGTGAGAGTTTGGGATCTAAGTTCTGCAGTTCAGCTATAGCCCTAGCAATTTGGGAAAACTTTGTTGCTACATGAGATATTTTGTCATATGTTTGGCATCTGGGAAAGTACAGAGCAAATAAGAGGGATCGTGCAAGGAAGTCTGAGGTTGATCACATGATTGATAAGATTCTTATCTGCCTTCACTACCGAGACTGGATGGTACTACTTGCCCATAAATTAGTTTCCCTTTATCAACAAGTGTCACCCTAATATGGTTCAAAAACTTTACTGGTGGTTCAGTTCTCTTATCTCTGTCTCTGAGGCTTCTGAGACTGGCCAGAAGTACACACCATAGTGTGGTAAGATATGCAATATAGAATCACAGAATCATAGAATCGTTTAGGTTGGAAAAGACCTTAAGATCATCAAGTCTAACGATTAACTTAGCCCTGCCAAGTCCACCACTAAACCATGTCCCTAAGCACCACATCTACATGTCTTTTAAACACCTCCAGGGATGGTGACTCAACCACTTCCCTGGGCAGACTGTTCCAATACTTGATGTATGTAAAGGTATATAATTTATTACATATTATGAGTGTGCTTGCAACTACAATTACATCATACAAACAACTTTGCTCATAATATGCATCAGCCTTTGTAAGGGAGAATTAAGTAGCCTGAAAATATGTTTAACTTGATATCATGGTGTATGACATTCATTGTAAGGGTTTTTGCTCTCAGAAATATCATTTGCTGGTAAACCGTGTCTATGCATCCTGATTATATACTGGTCATGCAAACTATCTTCCCCACAAAATATTTGAGAAGAAATAGCTTTTTTTCCTGTCAGTCTTGCTAAAGTGGAGAACTGTTAGCATATACACTGAGTTTGTATAAGCAATGAAAAAAGTTTGATTACTCTGGAAAGATCTAACTCTAATGTCATCACTTTAAACCAAAGTGAGTCTCTCTGTATGCCATTCTTTCACACTGCAAACCTAACTATTTTTTGTACTCCACCTTTTATATCTTACTAAGCAAATCCTCCACCTTTGGAAAGGTCCCAAAGAAATCAACAGATATCTGGAAATCAATAGTGTTCTTGAACAGAAAGAGATTACTCCAAAATTTTCTATAAATAGAAAATCATACTGAATAGCTGCACTATCCTTAGAGGGTTTTTTGATTGCTACCCTATAGCATTCTATAGATATATTTGGCAGTGTTATAATGTAGTTGCTCAGTATTATGAAATGAGGGTGATATAAGGATCAGTATAAAATAGAATTGAACTGGATCAGAAAACAAAGTTTTCCATGAGGGACAGGCTGTAAGTAATTTGGGCTTGCAAAAAATCTATCAATCATCAGTAAAGAATAATTCTGTATTAGAAACTCAATCTTAATTAAAAGGCCAGCAAAAATTAAACTTTGTTGCAGCAATACATTTTTTCATTCTATATCATTTGTACAATGGTCTAAGGACTGGCAGTTTGGATATAAAATCATATGCATAAGCACCAGGAGGTTATTTCTTTCTTTAAAAAAGACTATTTTTATTGCAAAATAGTGTGCTTAATTGGATTATCCTGGTAATTTACTTGACTGCAGAGGGATGCTTTTTCACCTATTTTAAGTGCTCTGAGACTTGTGATGATATCTACTGAGCGAATTTAACTGTGGTGCTTTCCATATCTTGAAATACAAAGTTTCTGAGGTGACCCCTGATCTTTATTAATTCTGATCTTTATCATCGAATCATAGAATCATAGAATCATTAAGGTTGGAAAAGACCTCTAAGATCATCGAGTCCAACCGTCGACCCAACACCACCATGCCCACTAAACCATGTCCCTAAGCGCCTCTTGTACACGTCTTTTAAATACTTCCAAGGATGGTGACTTAACCACTTCCCTGGGCAGCCTCTTCCAGTGTTTAACCACTCAATGGTTAATCATGTTGGATAGAAACTCTTCCCAGTATATTTGAACCTCCCAAGGACACACACTTATTATCCACGGAAAATCTCAGGCTTTCATCTAGAAAAATTCCATCCCCATGTGATATTTAAGTGGCTAGCTGTTGAAGCTTTACAGCATTGCTTCTCTCTAAAAAGCAAGCATTCATCACCCAAAGGTGCAGTTTGTCTTCTGAGAATGATGTAGGAGCAAATATAGCCCAAAATGATGACTCATTCCACTGGAATGGACTCTGAAGACTGCTACGAATAAATACGTTTAATATTGCTATAGAATGGCTTAAATCTAATTGAAAGAGTCTTCACTACCTTTCAAGTTCCACTAAGGTCTTTTATAGATGCAGCTGGCTGAAATAACAGTATTTTCCAAATCTGAAATATTGACTCAGATCTTTACCTCAGGCAGAAAAAAAAAAAATACTGTACTTCCCTGGGATTTTAAACTCTCCAGCAGGATAAATGGATGTGTGTGTGTAAATATGTGCATGCAAGAAAGAAAAATCAAGCTGCAAATCTCAGCTTAGAAATAGCCTCCAGAAGAATAACCAAGATATCCTGATTATTCACAATAACATTGCTCCCAAGAAGGACCCTGAAAGAGTCTTTGGAGGGTTCTGGCAGAACAGAGGTTTGATACCATTGACAAGGAAATGGCCTCTAATTGTTTCAAACTATGCTTGAAGCATACAGGGCTGTGTACATTTTTGCGGATAGAGTAATATCAGTATCTTCCTCCAACAGGAATAACCTGCAAGACCCTCAAACTTCTGGCCAACTATGAAGATCACAGGTAGAAACAGCTTTGTGTAGGGTTTCCCACTTCATTTGCATGCCCTGAGCATGGGTATCTGCTGTGTGTTGAACACACACCGATCTGCTGTACACCTGTGGTTGGAACATGGTTGTAACTGAATGTTGGTCTTGATGCTTCTTCACTGTGTTATTGTTTGTCTAATAATGTTACCTAAAACCTCATTTGAGTAATTTTGAAAAGCAAAGCACAGAACGCTTCAAATAGTACCACAGATATGGTTTTCTTTAGCCCTGGTCACAGTAGTGATTATTTTTCTTCATTTTTTTATGGAGTTTGGTATTAACCTCTGTGTGTGATTATGACGGTAATAGCCTGTAACAGTGTGCCTGTAACAGCAATAGCAACAATTACTACTACTACTACTACTACTACTACTACTACTACTACTACAACAAAAATAAAAAAAAAATCTTTCAGCATTTCCCCTTGTGTTGTTTGCTTGAATGAAGATTAAGATAGATGAATGAGGTTTTGCCTACCTGGAAGGATTAAAAATTACTTACCTAAATCCAGGCCGCACTCCCCTGACAGCCAGCTAAGATAGAACAGGCATCCCTGGACGTTCACTAATTCCACCTGTCTGAGGTACCTATTTAAGTGTAAGATGAATCACCCTTTTCTGTTATTTATTTATTTCCATTTCTTTCTCAGGTGAGATGATGAAATACCTAATTTTTAGAAATCTAGTCCCTGAATCAGAACTGAGACCCAGTATGAGGTGCCTAGACTCCCCAGGTACTGCTTCGAGGAAGCCCAGTGGGGGCTGCCAGCCCTGGGTTCCCCAGGGCCTGCCAGCAGCTGATTTGTCTGGCAAAGGCTATTTCTGTATTTTTACAGTAGGCAGTCATTAGAAAAAACTACAAGAACGGGCCCAGATGTATGTGCTGAAAATGAGGAACCCCACTCTTCCCTTGGGTAGCACTCGAAATCCTTACGGCTGGACTCTAAACGTGGTGTTGTAAAAGGGAAATAATACCCTTTTGTCACTGTCCTCTGTCAGCATGACTCCTGTCATTCAGCTAGAAAGTGAAGTGCAATTTATAGAAGATCCTGTGACACAGAAGAGATGCAGTACTCAGCAGACGATGAACCTAAAGGGTTGACTTCGGTTCAACACATTTATTGAAAGAACTTATGCTTCCAAACATATTTTTAAAAGAATTTCCATTTTGTGAAAATAATGAATAAAATAATGAAACTTTCAAATAGAAGCAATTCCTATGGGGTGGAATTTTCAGTTTTTAGCAGCTCTCATTTCTACAGTGTATCTATCCTATGAAGATCTTGGCTAATCTGGCTAAGCTTGGAAGATTCATAAGATTTACAGTAATATTTTTTGTAAGAGAAGTTTTTTGTTGGAATCCATACTCTTTGAAATAATGTGCCATCCAACTGTTCAGCTTCTAGTAGTGACTCAATCTTAGATCAAAACACAGTATTTATTTGGATTACAATTCCGTAGCTCCATAATATATGATGACATATTAAAAACATGGTTAGAAAGGAAACTCTGGAAGCTACACTCTGCATTACATATGCTATCCTCATCTAATTCTATAACCTTTTCAATTATCCTTAAAATCTTGAGGAAAGATGAGATGGTTTCAAGGACAGTCCTATTCTCTTTTTACAAAGCAAGGTCTAGAGTCCAGTGGTAATGATTTTGAATGCCAACTTGGTATAAAGCTTACAAATTCTCACAGATTATTCAGCATTCCAGGAAACTGATCCAGGCCCAAATTGGAAACACATTATGTAACAGTATCTGGCAACAGAAGAAATTAGATTTATTGATTAGGGTTTTTATCAAATAATACCTCACACGGAAGTGTGAAGCTGTCTAGGGGGCATGCCTGATTGCAATCACGGACCATTAACAAAGGAATAAACTGGCTTAAGCACATTAAAGCATTTACAGGATATACTGAGTAGTGTTAAAATAAAGGATGTCATAAATTGTGTGCTGCAGCACTTTTCAAACAGCCAGTCACCTCTGCTGTGAACCTTACTGTATTTTAATTGTCTGAACTGTACTGTTATCACAGTCGTCTTCTTTAGGAACAAACTCAAGTTTAGCCTGAGGTTATTGAAGTGCTTGATAATTTTTTTAACACGCTTACCATTGCTTCAGCTTAGATAACATACAGTCTGCCGAACCAGAAAATGCTAAAAACCCCTGCACGTTTGCCTAATGAGAGGTTTTCAAGCAGCCATTCTGTGCTGAAACTTGCTTTTCCATTAGCACATAAAGTGGGAACAAACCCTGGCTAATTACTGTTCAGATAACGTTTTATCAAACCCATTTTACTGGATTTTGTTGAATAAGTCATTCAGAAGCATACACTTTCTCTTCCTTGCACCCCATGCCATTCAGTCAGATGGCAGCCACATTAATGGATTGCACATATTCCTATTCCCAACTACAGGTGGAAATTTTTTTTTTTCTTAGGCAATTTTATTTCTTTACTGCATTCAGGCATTTCTGTATGAAAGATCTCAGCAATACTCCAAAACTGTTCTCATGTTAAAAACGGCATTAAAATGGCTATTTGAACAAACATGTACAAGCAGGATATCTACAGTTGTTCCTCTTCAGTAAAAAAAGGTCAGCCTGGCAATGAGTCCGCCTCTGCTGCAACTCAAGGGTGAGTCCAGTGCCCATGGGCAGTTCTAACCGTACTTCAGCCAGTTCAGGTTTTGACAGTAATAAATCTGTTGTATCAGAGATGTCAGGTTCTTGGAGGACTTCACTGGTGCCGTAGCCACCACAATTAGGGAAAAATGAGCTTGAGTATGCCTGGCCACGTAGCAGTCACACCTCCCCTGCAGACACAGCCTGGCTTCAAGCAGTCTAATGGTTTGCAACACATAAGCTTGCACGAGCTGTGACTTTATGGAACATATTCTGCTCTCAGTTGCCTTGGAATATGTATGCCACAATTCATTTGATACTGTTGTGTTGTATTAACAGTTTGTAAGCTCTTATTGGGCGTGTTGTCCAGCTGTGCCAAGAAAGAGGAGAACTTTCCAGCCTTATAATGCTTTCCTCTCAATGAGGTTTGGGGTTAAATATTGTAGCTGGCATTTCAAAAAAACTCACTTTTACTGCCTCAAGATTTCAGTGTGCATGTTGTAAGATTTACATTGTTTACCACTACTTACAGGTAACTGGATTGTTTCTATTGATAGGAGACCTAAGAAAATAATAATACAAAAATAGAAAGAAATACATTTGGATATCACTGTATATTAATTATATTTATAGAAAATATATAATAATAATAATAATATGTTTCTTCAAGAAGTTATGTCTGATTGATATTTTAAAACCCAGAGTACTGCATTAGGAAGTTGTATAGTCTGTTGTTTATTCAGTGGATGAAGGCTTAGGAAACACCACAGCTGTTAAAAAGAAGTGATAATCTATTCAGTTACTGAACAATAAATACAATGTAAAATAAATGCAGATGAATATTTACATCTAATTAAAACTATTAGCTGAAATTATACAGATGCATTAGCGTAAATCTGGAATAATTTTGTGTATATTTTGGTAGAGGTAGAATGCAGAATTGCAGCAGTTTCCATGAAAGCTTCTATTCTACTACTAGTCTTTACTAGTATACTTTATAAGAAAAAAAAATAATATGGTTGTATGCTCTTGACTGAGTACCAAAACTAAAATTGTTGAAATGAGTTATGGGATTTCATTTTGGAGCCAAGAGATTAAACATGGTTACTTATCAGTCACCCAGCAGCTTATTTAGTTTGTCACTCATCTGCACTGAACTCAGTAGTCCAAAATCAATATACTGCAGCTGCAGAATAAATACAGTATATGCCCTTGGAAGAGGAAAGCATGTGGTATGTAAAATGATGGGTATGATTATCAAAGTGAAAATGAACAATAGATTTTTATTTTCTTTTCCCATCCAGATTCTAATAAAGAGGAGTTAGCACTGTAAAATGGAAAGTGTTTTCACCTGCACATGTCGATTCTTCATTTCTCTTACTACTTCTGTGAATATAAAAAATAGATGATGGAAACTCTTGAGTTTCTAAGAAAACTGTTCTTAGTTCTGTCCCAATAGGGATATTGTATGAGTGCATATACTTCCGCACATATTTTATTACTCCCATATACACATATATGTACAGACAGGCATATACCCACAGAGACACATGCTCTACATACATTGAGAATGAAAGAAAAAATTTTAGGTATAAATTACATTTTTGCATGCTTATTTAACTGGCAAAAATAACAATTTTTATAGCGAGCCTTTGTTAGATGAAGTAAATGTTTAACTAAGTGAAAGTATACAAAGAAGTACTCATATTCAAAATGCCTTATGAAGATTATCTAATTAATCCCTGCAACTTCTCCAGGTCCCTTTGTAATATTTCTCTATTAAGATGCTATTTACTCCCACGTCGAGCGAATTAATGTGGATGCAAAATAAGAACAGACCAGTCCCTCTGGTCACAGCACATATACCTGCCACAGCTCATTTTTCTGCCATTTATCGTCATTCTTTAGTTACAGACCTGATGTAGTTTTAAATCCACATGACTTTGGGTCATTTTATGACAGGTATTTAGATAACCAAAGATGCAGATAGGTGAGACTCTGAAAAGACCTTTGTCTGAGGTCAGAACCTGCTTTATAAATACATAAAAATGCAACGTGTGAAGACAGCCTCTGCTCCAAAGAGCTCTAAGTCTCAGCTGATGAAATCTTATCACACTTTTTGCAATTTAACATGTTTTTCTCTGTTGTGTGTTCCTGTCACATATTTGCAAAACCATCTCTTCTTTCTCTCACCTCCCTTTGCCAATGTAAGTTCAGCCGGATAACTGCCTGCCCTTCTGCTTTCTGTGCTAGCCTTTAGCGTTTGAACACTCTCAGGTGACTGTCCTGTTATGATGCTAGATCAATTTAATTTTTGCAAAGCTTCGTGGTGATGCTCTGTCCTGTACAACTAAGTACATGTAAACCTTTTTTCTTCCCTCTGTAGTAATGTGCAATAAGGAATCATTGCAATCATTTATCAACACAGAATACTAAAAAAAAAGGAATGCTGTATAGTCAGCATAAAAAGTATTGGTCAAGAGAAGAATAATTGAAAATGGCCAATGAAGAAGCTGTATAAAAAACTCAGCCTGTATCTGCACTGACTTTTACAGCTGACCTGGTCACGCAGACCCATCCTTTTGCCCCTACGTGATATCCTACAATATGGGTGAAAGCCAACTGTATTACACATCCTATTTCTCTGGTGTAACTCCAAAGCACAAGCATCCTAGGAAACTGCCTATGGACCTGCCTTTTACTCTGCTGATGGAAAAGCAATTCCACTTTAATTCCCAGACATAAAAAAAAAAAAAATACTGAAAGAAGACCAGACCTTTTCCAAGGGACAGATAAACATGTGACTCAAACTTAAAAGCAAGGAATAACAAAAGCTTACTGAAGTTCTCCATGCTAGATTGCTGTGGGAAGACAGGGTTTTGCAGAAGAGAGGAGGTTAAAACCCCAAATCATGTTAAAAAAGAAATCCTGGAGCTCCATCCTGCTTTTGCTCCCACCGTCACTTCTCCCTGCTTGCCCCTGCTCCCCAGCCATAGCTCATTTCCATTGGAGTGGTTTCTCTGCAGCTCACACCACAGAGACGTCTCCTTCAAAGAGGTTGCAGAGAGGCCATCACACAAAAATGACTGTAGTTTCAGGCTTCATTAACCTTTTGTGGATTTACTACTGATGGCCTGGTAAGCACTCTGCTTACTAAACTACTTCATTTATCGGATGCTATACTAGCTAACACAATGAAATATGTCACCAGGCACCTCTCTTTCAGAAAAGTTCACCCTTGGATAGAAGCATGAATAATAAGTAGAACAGATGCAAGTGATTCAGACAATCTTATGAAAATATTTTATGGGGATTTTGATTCCTGAAAATAGGTTGTTGATGGCTTTATGGCACCCTTCTGTTTCTTTCTTCCTACTCTTGAAAGATGGTAGTGTCCAAACCAACAGACGTGACCTTAGGTGGACTATATGAAAAATATATAAAGAAAAGCAGGTGCTCCAGGAACAAATATAATGAGTAGCCTCGGAGCTTCTCCACCTCTCACCATCAGTTAGAGGAACTGGACTGTCTGGTCACATAGACCCATCTTGTGCTTGTTGCTTGCAGCAGCCTCAGCCTCACTTTACTGCTCAGGTCCATTCCTTCCCTCCAGTCTGCTGGAAGAGTTTTTGCAAGCTGTCAACAGAAAAAAAAAAAAACCACCTTCAGCTGCTTCCTAATGTTTAATTAACAAGGGCCTGAGAATCAGGTCTCAGCACTTCTAGTTTGAGTGGGTGACCTGCCCAGTCACAGACGGTGGTCGCTGGAATGCAGAGATGCTCCGTCTGGATGTATCGCATAATAACGCAGCTTCAGCCAGCTATCAGAAGTGCAGCCAAACACATGCTCATGTCAAAAATAGAAATTTGTCTGAGTAGTGTGTTGGCACTGCTTTGACAGGTATATGATTTATAAACTATTCCTCGAGGGGAAAAGGAAGGCAAATTGTTTAAACAAAAGTGTCGGTACTTTCATCACCCTCTTTCCTGGTCAGCGTTTTCTGACCCGTGGCTGCCTTCCAGCGCTCTCCAATACCAAAGGACTGCCGAGAAGCTTCTGTCTCTGAACAAAGTTGGGAGCTGCATTCCTGGAAGTTAAATTATAACTATAACTTTGAAGAGAACTGACCCCCCCCGGGCTGATAAAACGATATGGTATAATAAAAAGGGAAAGACACATTTTGGCTTGAGCTTCCCAGACTCGGTGTGCTCACCCACCGTTAGCAGAAGCTGTCTGTATTGCCAGTGATGGTGGGCACCAGCAGCTGTGAGTGCTGTCTTGAGGAGGAGGAGGTATGCCCTTGCCTGCTTTTCACACACGCCTTCTCCTGCCTGCCTGCAGGTGCCAGCCTGATCCGGCAAGGCAACACCTGCACTCAGGCATGACTAGACACTGGCAACAGCCGCCTGGATCTTCACTTCACCATTCAGGAACGTGCTTCTGCAGAAGGGTCAGGAGCTGTCCTCCTATTTGCTGCAGGTTGAGTTGGCTTATTTTTTACTTGAGGGCCTTCACTGGATGGACATGTAGCAGCTGGGCTAAAATGACCATAAGGGCTTCCTTTGAACTCAGTGGAAGAGAGCTGGGAGCTGGACGACATCGTACACCTCCAAAAAGAGCGGTCAGAATTTTCTCAGCAGGCCTGAGACTTGGGAGCCAGGCAGCGCTGGTTCCAGCTTAGAGAATATAGCTTAGTGAAAATAGCTTAACGGTCTCCAGCTAAATTCCCATTTGGCCTTAGGACTCTCAGTTTTGGATCCCGCCTGCAGAGTGTCTCTGGCGTGGCACTTGAACTTTTATTTTTTCCTCTTTCACAGCTCTTTGGTGGCTTCCCAGCACCACAAGGCAATGCCCTAGCAGTGAGAGGACAGATGGACCTGGCTGTTTGCTGACCATCCTGCTGCTCCCCTGAGCCTGTTTGTCCCCTTGGAGAGAGCATGCAGGCACGTAGCTATGGGCGATAGGCAAAGCAAAGCCCTGCATGTTCTTCTGAAAGCTTAGGGCTGTGCTAAGAGTGTACAAATGGGCCTTCCCTGGAGAAGTGGAATTAACCTGAGTCAGCCTATCTTTCATCTCTCTCTACAGCCAGTTGGAACTTAAAAAAATCTG
>NW_008825566.1:5282937-5285374 GCF_000699105.1 Pygoscelis adeliae | reverse complement strand
TTTCTCAAGGTAAAATGGATACCTTGGAGATAAGCAACGTTATGTTTCATTTCACCAGCAAACACATCTAAACAACAGCACATTGTAAAACATTGACTTCTATTGTCAAGGTTGCCTACTGTAATTCCAATTGCCATCAAAGAGCTTTTGACATTTTATCTCAGTCAGTAGAGATAAACATTTTGTGCCGATTAACTCAATTAAAATGTTGTGCATTACAATAACAATTAACAGCTCCAGTCTCTGCAAAATCCTGTTTACGAAAGCAATTTGTGCTAATCTGTGACTATTCTGAGGTTTGAAGCTTGTCACCTTGTGCTGCACTGCCCTCTTTGGCCTCTTTTACAGTGAAAAGCTAGGTTGTGTTAGAAAACATTGTCAACTTGGCATACTCTCTGTTTCAGACATGCAGCTGGAGACATCCATGACAGACTAAGGGACATAGGGCATAATTTTCCAAAGCACAGAAGAGATTTAGAAGTCTTTCATCAAGACTTCGACTCCTAGATAACTTAGCTGTGTTAGCAAATCGCATCCTTACTCAGAGAACTCCATTCAACATTAACTGCAGTTGTGCCTCTTGGTCCACCAGCTGCTTGAAAAGCCTCCAGTCATGTTTAACGGTATGTCACGTGTCTATCACCCTTGACTTCAGGATTATTCGTGACAAGAAACATGATATAAAGCAAAACTAACTTAATCTACCCTGAGCTTGGATGGGTTTCACATAGGAGAAGAATACTTAATGTGTTCTAGTCCAGCCAGATTTTTATAAATTACATAAACCAAATACAAGGGCTTTCACTTAAGGGCAAAATCTTTACTAATCTATAACTTCATTGACGATGATGTGAGCCTTGATTAAGAAAGAGCTGTGATATAAGGAAGTCTCTGTGGCTACATTTAATTTTAATGGAGTAGATGGTCATATTCATAAAACCCAACCAGTCACTATCAAGCATTAGCCCTTGATTCTGCTGCCTGCTCTGAAGGGATAGACCATGCGGCCATGCTGACGGCTGCTCAACTTCAGTGGTCAGAGTGTACTAAAGGGGCCTACCAGTTTAAAAGTGCTTTAAACTACGATCCGTATGATTTTGATTGAAAGTCCTGTGTGTGATTCATGAACACAATCTACCACATGCAGGACATAATTTTATTTGCATGTGGAAAGTAAAAAACTCCAAGAAAAACTTTGAAAAATCATAAGGTGGTAAAACTAGTGGGAAGAGGTGTGAGTTGCCAAGAGTAAATCAGATGAAATTAATACAAAAGAAGCTTAAGTCTTCCTCTCAGTTTAAATACACATTTTTAAACTATGGGCTAGTTAACACATTTTTATATATATGTATATAATCAACAGCAGGAAATTGCAAATTACAGCTGAATAGGAAGTAGCTGATCATGACAGAAAGTGGAAAAACAAGTGACTTAAACAGTGTCCCTTTGCCTTTATTTTCACGGTTTAGTAAAACATTCAAACATGCACAGTTCCAAAAGATCTGAAGTATAGTTCAGACATATTTAATTCAGTTGGATTCACCTTTAAACAACTTTATTTATTTGCATCTTCTAAATGGATTACTACACATATAATTCAGCACACAGTACTTTCCTCTGTACTGTCTCCTCTACATCTATGGCAGTTTCTTTTACTGGAAAACAAACAAACAAACAAACAAAAAATCCATAAAACCTTATTTTTATTTTCACTTGCAATTTCCTCAAAACCCTTCCCACCACGCTGCTGTGGCAAGTCCTTTACAGTTACCACAGTATTGCCACATTATTCTCTACATCCCGTGTAGCTGCAAGGGGAAATAATTCACATTGGCTGCAGAACCACAGGCTCACATGTGCTTAGCATTAATGTAAAATCAAGAACACATAAAATCATATCATATTAAATTTGGCTATAATATGTAGTCAGTTTCCAATGTTAATTGGCACTATATGTGCCTAACATATTGCATTAAAAAAATAATATGTATATATGTAAATAATGTGGAAGATATATCTGAGCATATATTTGGACATGCGCATGCTGACAGAGATTTATACAGCTATTTGAACACACATGCATATATGAGTATATAACTGCATACGTACAAAGTGAGGTTATAGAGTTTTACTAAAAATCTGCTAACCGACTGTATTGTCAAGCATTTTGCGGAACTCTGCTATTATACAATAAGAAAACCCAAAAGACGGAGGGTTTTAGGGGAGGAAGGTTGGAAAAGTAGTTAAGGCCCGTTCTGAATGAAGGAATGCCTCAGGGTATGAGATTCATTTGTCTTTGTACTAATGGGTTTATGGCTTTCTTTTTAAACAGCCAGCTGGGGCCGGGGAAGGGGTGGGTAGGTAAAGAGGAATTGCTAATCCCGGCAACTACCCTCCCCATCTGCCGCCAGCCAGCTCGGGCGCTGGGCGAGCGGCC
>NW_008825566.1:5281685-5282724 GCF_000699105.1 Pygoscelis adeliae | reverse complement strand
GCCTGCCCCCGCTGCCTGTCCGCGCACCCGGACAATGCCCGGCACCAAGCCACCGGCCGCGGGAAAGTCATAGGTCAGAGCTCTGCAGGACAAAAGATGACATGGAGAGAAGAGCATCTATCTTGTGATTTGTGGTCGAGGGAGAAATATTTGAAATGCTAATATCTGCCAGGTCATGGGCGACGCAGCGCACCCTGGCTTTAGCAGAGCTATCCTGGCTCTACGCTGGAGCATTATTCCCTGATTTTTATGATGTTTTCCTTCCCTACATTCGCAGAGGGCCAAACCCACCCCATTCTTAGCACTGCTCTGCCCGTGTAAGCTACACGCATACTGTTTTGCTAATCTGCATGAAAGTGCCTGGGTATGGAAGCGAAACAGCAAGACATCTTATCTTTGAAGAGATCTCGAGGCCTTTTGAGTTTACTGTTGTTGCAGTCATTATTGTTTAGCATATCCTTGAAGGTTTGGTCTGAGGGACAGCTGGTGGGAATGCAATTTAGCTTGTTAAAATGCAGCAATTATTTAAATATACACCAAGCAGGAAAGCAGAGGCAGAGTGAGTTTCCTCTGTTAAAGTGTTACAATATGGGTCCTTCGGGGGGGCTGGGGGGAGAGAAAGAAAAAAAAAGAGCAATACAATCTGCAGAAAGCGCATTACAAAAAGAAACTCAAGTACTTTCAGGCCTGGAAGCAAATTTTTGTATTGTTGTCTGCAGTTGTTCAGCTACAGCTAAAATCTAGTTTATTCTTAAAAGTTTTATGTGTGAGAATGAGGTGAAAGGGAAACCACCCCCCTGTTTGTCAGGGGGGTGACTAGCAAAACCTCCAGTGTAAACATAGATGCTCCTGTAATAGCACTTACTCACTTGAGGAGGTCTCTTGCTGGTATAAACCTGATGTTTGCCAGCATGGCTTGTCAGTACTATGTACTTGCAGACACTGTTGCAATAGGAGCAAATCACATCCAGCACAGATGGAGCCTTGGAGTGACCTTTTTAGTTAAGAATTAGAAACAATGATGCTACAAGCAGCAGGA
>NW_008825566.1:5272173-5281665 GCF_000699105.1 Pygoscelis adeliae | reverse complement strand
GCAAGGTAAGGCAGTTCTAGTCCAGTGATTTCTAATCCCAAAATCACACACGACTGGCAAAGCTCAGTACAAGTACCCCAGCAAAAATTTTGGCTGTGACTTGTGCAGGGCTAAGCTGGAGACTTCTGCACCTCTGCCTGTGACCCTGCGGCTGCGGAAACAAGCCAGGACCGTGGCCGCGGTCTCCGGAGCTTATCAGCTCAAGGAGGCTGGAACTGGCAGCAGAGTATCCGCAGGGGGGGGAGAGCAGCCAGGGGAGGGTGAGCACGGGGGAAATGTGAAACACTGCTATTTTTCTGAATGGAGTCCTATAGGCATGGTAGAAAACATGGTGCTTGGCCTCGCACAATCACACTGCTCACACTCAAAGGATATGGAAATGATTTCTTTCCTGAGTGCAATCTGTCTGCTCTAGAGGGATTAGGAAATGTGTAGAAGGGCTGCCTTGGCGCAGAAAGGCTAATACATCCTACCAGTGCCTGATGGAGCCTGTGCGCTGGCCCTTGCGTGCTCGCCAGCTCAGATGCAATCCCTCCCCAAACCCTTCCTGAAGGCCAGTAGCTCTGCTTGCTTCCTTTCACTGGCCAGGAGCCAAATGCCACAATTTGGTTCAAAGTATCAAGGATGACCTCCTATGGGGCTGGTTACTGAAACCCAGAAATATCACATTGTTGAGGGGAGAAGGCTAGCTGCTACCAGATCAGCAGCATATATCTGCTAACGCTGCACATTTCTCTGCATCAGGCATCATTGACATTTTATCCTCTGGTTTGTAATAACTCTTTCAAAGCCACAGGCCTGCCACAATTGCTTCACTAGCACCTCCCCTCAAAAAATCAAGTGCAAGAGCAAAGGCCTACTTGTTAGAGGCAGTGATCCCTTTCCAGTGCTTGTGGCATCTCTCGCCTGTAAAGCACTGCAGTCTGCCTCTTTCCAATGGCATTCCAGTTAAATTACACCTCAAACGGCTCTCCAGGAAGGGGTTAACGCTGTAGCAGCCTTGCTCGGTGGATCAAATTCTTGCAAGAGCTCGCTCTCCTTGCTTTGTTCTTTAGTGGGATGCATTCAGCAAGAGCAGCATTAACACTGTGGGATCTGTTGTCCTCCTTCCACCAGCGCCCTTGCTCTCCTCCCTGACTTCAAGCCCCGCTCCCTGTTTGCATTTTGGCCGGGCAGGAACAATCTCACTTTTTCACGTTGTCCCAGCAGCAGCTCCACATCAGTAGACTCTGCCCCTGTGGGGCCCCGGCTCAGCTTGGGGACTGCAGCAGCCACCACCACTTCTGTGCCATCAGGCAGGACAGGGAGAATGTGCCTCGCCTTGTCACAGGGGAGGGAAGCCCGTGCTCAGCAAGAAATCTGAACAGATGCCACTTAGCTGGCTCGGAAATGGCTCTTCAGTTGCTTGGTATTGCTCAGGCGGTCTGTCCAAGCATCCACTGCTCATCCCAAATCGCTTTCATACCAACGGCTTTGCCTTTTGTGATCTGTACACACTATTGGCATCTTTATTTAAATCCTCGTTCAAATGTTACATGAAAATGCTCCCGTTCTCTGGCACTGGGTCCTGCAGGCAGGGAATGGCCTGCAGCTGTGCCACCAAGCTCTGCCAGCCCCAGACCTGGATGGTCACATGCAGCTCCTCACCGAGACTGTGCTCGCACACACTCTACCTTCTTGACACTTAAATTTGCTATTAGAACCACAACCAGAGACTCCCGTGTTTATGGTAGTCAAAAGTTTTCTAATGTTTATCACCCAGAACACATTGCTTTGAGTTGGAAATCTCCCTGTCTCATGGTATATCCTTAAAAATGTAGGAGATAATTGCACCCATGCCAGACATAGGATGCTGTCTGCAGAGCAACTATTGGTGAGCTGAGCCATAACTGGGAGTGGAAGGTGCCTGGGATATGCCCCGAGGCCTCAGGGGCCACGTGTCAGCACGTGGCCGGGGTCCTGGAGGGCCTCCCTGGCTCGCCAGCCCCGCTCTCCTGGTGTGGTCACCAGCAGAGCACAGAGGTTAACGCTCTCAAAAGTAAATACTTTAAAAACTTAAAATATATTCAAGTAACCATCCAGCCAACCATCTGGGAGTGTTGCAAAGGAAAGTGGTTAAGGACTTTAAAGCACATGGAGGTTGCAAAGTTGAGGAGATTTTAGGAGCCTGCTCTGAGAAAACAGACTACCTGGCGATTTTCACATTTATACCCCCAGTGTAACAAAATTTGCCCCAAACCCCTGGGCAAAAGGCAGTGACGTTGGCCCCGAAAATGGTTCACACCCTCCCAGCTAAGTAACATGGGTTGTCCTTAGAGAAACAGAAGAAAACAGGTGCACCAGCGTAACACCTCACAAAACCACGCCGACACGGCACCACTGCGGCAGGGCAGGGGACAGTCCTGCTCCCCCCTTCCCTCACCTGCTGCTCATCTGCACTACATCAGGAGGGCAGGACTGTGTCCTCTTTTGGGCCTACTCAGTCTTCAGGAGCCCATTCAAGCTCCCTGGTATCAAACCCCAAAGTGTTTCGAACTCCCGCCTTTGTTTTCCGTCAGGCAGGGGACAGATGTGGAGGCTGGCAGCACTTTGTCTCTGTCCTGAATGAAGCCCTGAAGACAACATCCTAGGGACCCTGAGGTATCGGTTCAAAAGTCAGACATCTAAAACGTCTTCTACCAGCAAAGCTCATCTGAAAGAAATGGGACAATATCACAATTGTGTCATCAACATTCATGTGAGTGTCCAAACCCATTTCCTTTGAGTGCTGTTGCATCCTTCTTATTAGCATTCATTTTCCATGAGCATTCTTGTCAGTGAGCCTATAGTCAAAAACAATTTACAGGTTGGTCAGTTTTAAGCAAATATTTGAAAATGTTAACTTGATGTGCATTCTGAACTCAAACTAAAATTGTTTGTCCCACGTAAGCCTGACAGAAGGAGTTCATAGTGGCAAAGACTAGCAGCATAGCCTGTGACCTCCGTGACCAGCCAGACCCTCTATCCCAGTACCAGCAAAAAATGGCTTATGCAGAAGCTGAAGGTTATGAGGAACCAGCTGCAGAATTATCTGACAAATAATTCATGGGCCTGAGCAAGTTTAATGACACACATCTCATCTGTGTTTAAATTCACATCTGAATAAATCTAAAGCATTACAACTGGATTCAAGTGGAAAACAACAATTCCACTTTAACAGGAAATTCCAAGGTTTCAGACAAAAACCTTCTAAACATTTTCACAGCTTTCAGGAAAAAGACATGGTGTTGTTAGATTGGCTCTCTAAATCACTGCCTTTACTTAGTCATAGGTGCATTTTTCAACAAAAACCTTCTTAAGGGAGAAAAAGAAGGAGCTCTTACGTTTCAGGAAAAAACAGGATCTTTCTTTAGAGTCTCAGAATGATCTAAACACAATAGTGTAAACATCTAATGTTTCACACCTTCCTGTAACAAGCAGCCCAAGGCTTCCTTCAGGCCCATCAGCTGAATATACCTTGTAGTCTCAGGGATGATCAATTCTGCCCCCCAGACTTACGTGGCAGAAGCTCAGAGGGGTCAGACACCACACCATACCTTTGTTTTGTTGTTTGCCTCTTTGCGTTATAGCTTTGTCCCTATTGGCTCTGCAGCATTTTTACCTCCTTTTTCATCAATTGCTCTTGATGAATTTAATATTCGCTATCATACAGACTACGGATTTAGAACAAATAACCCTTTCATTTAGTTAATACCAGCAGCATAGCTATAAAGCTGTAATAGTTTACGACTTTCAGGACATAACCTGCAACCACAGACAATACAAATTATATTACACTGTGTTTTATTGCTCTTTGAGGCCCACTAAGAGGCTCAGTGCTGTTTCGTAGTCCAGAGCAGCAGCTTTTTATTCTTTTTAACACACAGCTGAAAAATCCTTTAATTCTGTTACAAAACGGTGTGTTTGTTTTTTTGAGAGTCTGCCCTCAAAACTGCATGTAGTTCACTTACCACACAATGCAAACAGCACTTTCTGTACAATTAAAGGAGAGTATGCATGCACAGAGAGAAATGCCGCCTTCTGCATGCACTGCTCTCTGCACAAAGAGGAGCTCCATTTTGAAAAAAAAAAAACAAAACCACCAAACCACACTTTGATAGTCATTTACAAAGACATGATATCTGAGAAGGGAAAAACCTCAGAAATCGCAATTCCTTCCTAAAATGCCCCTTGTTTATTCGGGCTGTGTATTCAGATGCTGAAGGAATCACAAATGCTGCTGGTGCAGCTTCTTAATCCTGCCTCTTCTTCTCTTGGCCTAAGACTGGGCGCGGAGAGAAAGGAGTAGCCATGTTTTCTTTAAATGGAGGGTCTAAATAAAAAATGAAGGTTATAGAGCTTCAGGAACTGCAAAGGACCAGAGGGAGCGAGTGAGCACAAACCAGCCCTGCCTTTTAAAACATGGAAAGGCCATGTACTTTTTTCTGCTGCACCTGCTGCCTGTGCAGCGTTGTATTATTGAAGAGGACTGCAGTCCGATCTGCATATCAAATAGCTGATTTGTAGATGAGGTCATTCATTTTGTGGTCGTATGTTTGCTGTGGTGGGGATGGGCTGTTGCCTAGCAGTAGGCCACAAAGTCCCAGCAGGTTTCTTGAGTCAGCAGCCATCCTCTGCTCCCCTCACCACTCCCCTTCCCTCATTGCCAATTCAAATCCAGTCTTGACCTTAATAAATAAAACTCTGAAATGTTCGACTCATTTCTAAGTTCAAAGCGCGGGTGATGTGCTGTGAATTGACAGCTTCCTTTGATGATTCATTGGTTTGGTGACTCGATAAGCAAAATACAGATCCAGAAACCTTGGTACCACGTGAATGGAGGGATGATAGATAGTGCCTTGCTGCAAAAACACCCTCCGAGAGGCTGGGGCTGCCTTGGTGCCTGGGTATGCTGCTCCGCTGTTAAAACATGGAAGAGGGGATTAAAAGATCAGCACCACATTTATTTAAGTATTTAAACACGTCAGAAGCGGTTTTGTAAAATTTAAGCTAGTTTTCCTGTACGACTCTCAGGGAATCAATTATGCCTTTCCTGTTAATTTTGACAGCCACTTCACAGTGGGCAATGCTCATTTGAAACACTTTTTAAGAGGTATTTTCTTCTTTCAAAAGCAGCTAAAGCTACTTACTTGTTAAGTACAGCACATCAAGCTGGTGGAAACAGAAAAAGAAATCAGTCACCGTTTCAAATTAAAAAGGAAAAAAAACCCAGGGCAAAGAAGATGAAAACACTGGAGTACAAAGCTGTCTTTAGAAACTGCAATACATATATGTTGTCACCAATTGGTGTCTGATAAGTTGGCAGAAACTGCAGTTTAAGTGCTTTTATTTTAGGAGTGATCTGCTGACAAAAGACACATGTGCAAACCATGCCATTTAGATGAAGGAATCATATTCACTTTTTGCAAAGTACAATTTATTTATTTTTTCCAGATTATAATGTTTTCTAGGAAGAAAGAAATACAAAGACCCCTCAGCCCTAAAACAAAACCAAACATCTCGGCACAAATTGCCTTGATAGCTCAAAGCAAAAGCCTCACAAACATCTATTAGAAGCAGGAAATGTCTAATGGAAAACTTACAAACATCTGATACATGAAAGGGAAGGCACAAAACAGAAAAGCAGAGGCATGAACAGCTAATTGCTGTAGATTCCTCACAACGTTTGCTGAAACACAGCAAGACACATCAGTCAGCTCCACAGCACTGCACTATACAACCACCATTAAAGTATTAGTAAGAACACTTAGAAAATGAACACTTAAAAAATGCTAATATTTTGGAGAAAATGAAGTTGATTCTGCTTGTGACTGTTTACAATGATGCTTTAAAGGTGGCCAGAGGCATCCTGGCATGCTGCTTCTCAGCTAATGCCTGTTTTGAAAGCTTGCAAAGAGAATCGTTTTTAGAAGTACGCTTACTATTCACACTGAAACTTAGGTATACAAGCAAGCTATATATCTTGCCAGCTATTGCGTATATATCCAAACTTGCAGCTGAAACTTGCATTTAGTTTTGATAAGCTCTGGTCCATCTAAGGAAAATGTGAAGTTTTGAGCAACAGCAATGCATTATGTTGGAGCATGGACATGCAGCAAGTACACAGCACCTATTCTTGCCCCTTGTAAATGCCTGCTGCTTGTCCGATTTGAATAAAGTTATGCCTGCTACTGTCAGAACTGAATTTGGCTCATGGTCTTCATGCAAATTGCCGCTTGCCTGAATGTGTGCACCATATTAAGAATGCAAATATGTTTGGACTAGATGATTGTTCCTTTATTTGCTGTACACCCTAATTCACAAGGAGCTGAATCAGGGTAGTTGCGGTGCATGCAAGAAGGCAGACTCAGACAAAAATACATGAAACTGTTTGCAAATAAGTTAATTATGTCAATAGATCTGATCTTAACAGCCACCCTTTCTGATGTTATGTATATGGTTTCTTGGACATAGCCAACAGAAAAAAAAGAAACCACATTTGAAAAAAAATTAGTCGCTCTTCAGGACATGAAATGAAGTACCTTTTTCCGCACATACCCCAAACAAGATTACGTCCAGGATTCCAGAATTTCCTATCTCCAATGCTTTGAGCTCTGAAGGCCAGAATGTACCGTTTTATCTTTGTCTAAATTTCAACCCACAGACGTTCTGTGAAGTTAATCGCTTGTATTTGTCTATTGGAAAGGCATCCAACGTTGAGCTGAAGACATCTGGAAATCTAAAAAACAATCCCTCCTTTATAATTTGCTCAAATGAGTGATAACCATACCCATTAAAAATGTATATCCTATTTCTCATTTGAATTTCTATGATATACTTTTTCATTCCTTATCACTTCCAGCTGTTATTCTGAAACTTTGCCAACCTTCTGTGAGGCACTTGGAAAAAAATGTAAAAATTAACATCTGAGAAGAGAGAAATAAAAAAGCAACAAAGTAGCATTTCTAGATTTCAGAAATAAAACAAAACTTTAACTACAAAATTAATTCGGTGAAATTGAAAATTTTTATTTTGCTTTCAATTTTTCTTGCACACATTTTACAAAATATTTTAAATTATTTAGAAGGGAAGGCCCTGAAAATTAATGGTACCCTATTTCCTAACGAAAAACAAAACAAAACCAAGGAAACAAAATCTTTTTGGCCATATTTTCAGAGCATGTTATTCTTTCCTGTGGGAAAATTCACACATTCCTCACACCGAGATATTAAGTTTGAACTTTCAGTCATTTAATTAGTTCCCAATTCAACAAAGCGTTTAAGCGTGTTTTCGAAGCACAAAGCACTTAAGCACATTCTTATTCGGTCCCTGAATAGGAGCGGAGTGCTGAATCACACTGGAAGCTCTCACGGCGGAGCCCAGGGCAGCCTGGTAGGCCACAAAGCCTGCAGGGTTCTCTCTGTTTTTATTCCCCAGCAAGAAGGGGTATGGTAGTGATTACATCACGCCAAGAATTAAAGCCAGGCCTAGTTCGAAAATGCAAAACTTTTTGCAAACCTATACAACATCGCAAATTTATAATACGAAATTGAAAACACGTCTGCTGTATGAACAAAAAAAGAATCCATTGGGGATTTATATTTGCTCATTTTTGACAAGTATAAATTTGAATATGTGTACAAATAGTAGATAATAATCTGATAAAGCCTTACATTATAACTGTGCAACTAGACTTTCACTGTGTTTTGGATAGATGGGATATGAAAATGTTGGTAAGCATAATTACATACACAACCAGACAGAAAAGTACCCAATTTAGGCTTCCAAAATCTTCAGCTGAAAGGTACCTGAGGGATATGTGCCCACACAAATATGCACACACACTCACACGCATACAGCACAGGTGAATTGCAACACCATCTTGGAGAATCAAGTAAAAAGATTATTCTACCTATCAAACAGATATCACGAATAAATTTTCAGTTAAATTAACAATAAGATTATCCTATCAGTAATATTTTCTTTTACATTTAAGTTTATACCAAAATGTCTGTTATTTGAAACTATGTTTTCCCTTTTTCCTTTGACCACAGGGTGTTCAGCAATATTTTAAACTTTACATTGTATGCTAAAATAGTAATATTGCCATTTCTGATTATTTCATGAGAGGTTTGTGTCTAAAATAAGCCTGTTTGAAATTTAAACATTCGGCCTTTTGCTTCCAAGACTCCCTGTGATATCAGTGAGGAATGTAGGCTTGAGCCCATTTCTGGGTAGCCTTTTCAACAAATACCTTTAGCAATGCTAGAGGTAGCAGTCAATTCTCTATAGAGATAAGCACTTAACAAATGAAGAAAACAGAGAATTAGTGGGATCCCTAAGAATTTGGGACCTGCCTTCTTGCCACAATGCCACGCTGGTTTACACTGATGTAACCCCAGAATAACAAAATGCTCAACTGGGCTGCTTAGTTTTATGTTCACTTTCCACGTGGCAATTCTTCAGTTGTATTCCTTTCTCTTGTTTCTGTGTAAAGCTTTAAGGATTACGAATCTGATTTATTTTCTACATATTGTTTTCAGTTCTTCAGAGCTAAATTTGAAAAGAACAGATTATACCCATCACATCAGGTAATGTTCAGACTGAGCAAAAATATTAGGAAGCAGATAAACATTGCTTTATATTTTCTATTTCACTTAAAAATAATTTTCTACAGAGGCATTAAATATATATATACACAGAAACACCGTTTGCAACTCAAAAAAAGGGATTTCTAATGCAACCCAATTGAAAAAGTCTATTTACCCAGATTGAAACTCTCTGTTTAATTTTAATAAAATGGTAAAACATTTTTTTTTTTAAGAAAAATGTTTCAAAAGGTTGAGAAATTCTACTGCCAAATGGCTTTAAGCAGGAAAAAAGGAATCCCTGTATGATTCATCTATGTAGGGCTGGTAAAGCCTAAGGAAGGGGGAATTGTGCTTACGCAGAGGAAGACGCCCATCATGCATTCACTAGCGTGGAAATGTCAGCCATTTTTCTGCACACTCTCACCAAGCGCAGGCTGGAGCTGCCCTCGCTCCACCATGTCAGCCCAGCTGCTTCCCTCCTCGCCCCGGGAGTGCCTCCACTCACGCAAACATCCTCTGGCTTACTACAGGCATATAGAAAAACGTTTTCTTTAGAAGAGAAACAAATAAGGAATAGGAAAGAAAAAAAATCATATTTTCCAAACAAGACAAAGAAATGCGAGGCTCGTCCTGCCTGCCTTGCCTGAGAGAGCTGCTCTGCATTCAGGGGTTAGCCTGGGTGGAGAATGATGCTGTTGTCTCACAAAGGACTCATGTTGAGCTGAATCTTTGATTACAGGACAAGTGCCTGCATTAGGCCCCTCATTGCACTCACATTCTGCTCCTGTCATTTGTACAAAATTTCTGAGTGATCTCTTTGTGAATATGGACCCCAACTGAATCAAAGACGAGCTCCTTTTTTCCCCCCTCCTTATTTTTCCAC
>NW_008825566.1:5233379-5272120 GCF_000699105.1 Pygoscelis adeliae | reverse complement strand
TCCCCCTCTCCCTCTCTCCTTTCAGACCCTTCACCAGGTTAGGAAAAGGGATTGCTATGGAACTAAAAAAAATCTAGTAAATGGTAAACCCTGGAAATAGAGGTAGAGGTGGCTTTTGGTGTCTTTTCAACTTCCTCCTCAAATTCTGTCATGTTTCCTGCACAAATGGTGCAAAACCTCGTGCTTTTCTTAATAGGATTTGTGCTTGTCAGCTCTCTGTATACCCTGCCACGCTAGATAGAGGACTCCAGAGCTGCTGCTGTAACCATGGTCACTCCTAATTCTCAACTCTTGGAAAATTTCTCCCAGTGTAAAAGGCAGTGTGAGCGAAAGATGCACTAGCAGATGCACAAACACGATAGCCCTGCATCTCTCTGAGCAAATGACCACGTGACTAAAACCTACCGAATTTCTAGGTATTATCTGAGAACGCTCTCTTAGCAAAATCACCTAAGTCTCAACAGCTGCAACGTGGAAAACAAAGCAAATATATAATCAACCTAGATTAAAACCCGGCTTCAGTCAAATGTCATGCAGGCTTCACACAGGCTCTGGAAGCTAGATTTTTTATGCATCTGCCCAAATTGAAAAGGTTATTTCGCTGTCTTCAGGATGACTCTTGAGCTGAAGGCAGGGCGGAGGGTTGCTGCCCTGAAAGAAGGGGAGTTGCTAGGAGATAAGTCCAAGATTTCAGACAGCATTGGTCAGAGTTATCTCTAATTGACAGCTGCTTACCCTACGGGTCTAATTCTAACCTTGAGACCAAAACCATAATGAGAGGGCAGCTTTCCTTCACCCCTGTTTTCTAGCCAGGGCAAGGAGATTACTGCAGGCCTGTTCTTCTCTGGTTTTTGTTATGCTTCTTTTCGTGGGGCAGCCCTGTGAGACTCAGAGCCTGCTGTGCTTTCTGAGGCTATAGTTTGCATCAGTGAGCCCTGTCTGATTCATACCACCTGAATAAACTTGCTCTTACAGTTAAGATGGTCTCACTTTTTTTTTTTTTTTGAAAGGGGGAAGGGTGCAAAGAAATTCTCTTAAACAGAAAATGATTTAAAGACTTATTTTTTTAAGCAGATACTTCAGTGTACGGTCTATGGTTAACCCTTTTTCAGGGGCCCTTAGACTGTCATTGTTAGTTTTAAATCAAGTCCATGCTGTTAGCAAGTTGTTGTTATTTAGGACTCAAAACCAAACAAAGAGAAACATTCAAAGAAAAGAGATTAACAGAGCCAGGAAAATAAAGTGGGGTAGGGTTTGGGTTTTTTTCCCTCTTTTTTTTAAACTGACTAGACTTGCTAGGATACTGATTTATGAAGAAAATCTCTTTGAAAACTTTGACTTGTATTTTGATCAGAACTTTCCTATAAACAGCGGAACAGTATACCAGAGCCCTAAGTCAAATTTTCTTCTTACTTGTACTGATATAAATCCAGCCTTCTTCCTCTGAACTCACTGGAGCTACTCTGGATTTATACTAGGGTGACTGAAAGCATAATTTGGCTAAACATTTCCAGGGGGATAATTAAGAATAGAGCATGTAGTCATGCTTAGAAAGGTAGTTGACATTTTTTGGTTCGCCGAAAAAAAAAAAAAAACCAAAAGAAAAAAAAAAAAAAAAAAAAAAAAAAAAAAGAAAAAAAAAAAAAAAAAAAGGAAAGAAATCCCAAGAATCTTTTCTAGAAAATGATCCCATGAATTCTTGAATCTCAGACACTTTCATGTCCAACAGCAAAAATGAATTGTTTTGCAAATTTTTTTAAGTAGGCAAGTTCAATTAAAAATGCGTATCTTAAGCTGCATCCAAAATCTGCATCCTCTGCAGCGCTTATCGTTTCGAGGGAGAACGCGAGCAGGAATCAGTTCATAAATGTGACATCGTTGTGGGAATTGGCTCTGACAGACACTGTGGGGCTGAAACCCCCATGGCTGAACCCATTTCCCGTCACTCTGCATAAGAGCAGGTAACCAAGTGGGGATCAGAAGCGAACCGTAGCTCCACAGTGTCTTTCCTGGCAGGGAGAGAGGATAGTCCCGGCCCCTTCATCCTCAGCCTCAAAAGCCTGCCAATTTTGGACGGCGTTTTGGGTATGTAAATACCTACCCTTGAGAAATGCGCTGAGACTACAAACTTGCTCCACAAAGACTGACTGCTAGAGCTGATGTTTTCTAAGTTAGCAGAGGGATCGTTTGGATTGCATTATGGTATTCTTATTCTGGAAGCAGAGTCCACTGTGCAAATTAATTTCTGAAGGAATAGCTGCCTGCCAAAGTGGATAATGAGCGTATCGCCAGTGAGTCAGAGGGGAGTCAGTGAGGGAGGCTGGACAGTGATAAAACATCATAGAGGGAAGCTCAGACCTTGGCATCACTCTCATCTCTGCTCTTGAGGGAGTGTATAAAAAAGACAACATCCAAAGCCGTTAGAAAAATAGCCTTTAATGAGTCCCATAGAATGAACCCATAGAAAGGCTTCTGTGGAGGCTGGGGGAATTTGAAAGTGCAGAGACAACCAACCCAGCAGTGCATACATGCATAGCCATAGCTGCTGGAAACCAGTAAGTCTCATCTTCCGCTTCAGTTTTTGCTGTTTAAATTGTTAGCTATATTTTCCTAATATACTGAGTCCTCTTATGTAATGCATATGACGACTGCCTCTGGAAGTCAAAGTGTTTTATATCACTTAAATGGAATTTGTATATTTTTAAGGCTTCAAATAAAACTAAAAGTATGGTTCAATGGCATATTTCTAATAATGCCTATTTCTATTGCAATTTCACTTATCATTTACAAGTTGCATGTATTTGAAAACTGATGTTTACTAGTGTCTGATGTGCAATTCAGATTTGTGCAGAAACTGCTGCAAGAATATTCACAAGAGTTGTTCTGTTGCTCCACAGACCAACTCTCTTTTCTTAGCACTGTCTTAGTAAAGTTACCTAAAATATTTGTTTCTCCATCTGGAACAATGAGAATAATGAAAATCAACTGCTCTCATGAAAAACTGTGATCTTCACAGCAGAAAACAAAAAAAGAAGCAGCACAGAAAAAGAAACATGATCTTCACAGCTTCCAGAACTGCGATATAAAATTAGGAGAACTATCATGCAATTTCACAGGGACATAAAAGGGTGTAAGGCACCTAAACTCTCTGCACGTGTTGCTGTAATAGAACTCTGCACCTGAGTTAGGAAAGCTTCCTTAATTTTTATCTTGCTGTGCGCTTCACTTTCCTGGCCAGGACAGCCAGTCAACCTTAGAGAAAGAGAGATAAGATGGTCCACGAATCAGGCTTGTAAAAGCAACTGACCTCAGGAATAAGAGGAGCGGACTGAAAAATCTCAGGAGTCTGGGACCACATCCTCATTCTCCGAGTCACCAGCGTGCAGGCATTTTCACCAAGCTGGTGTCAGGACTGGGTTGTACTAGAGGTTTGGTGCTGGTGAGATACCCCTGTACAGCCCCTTATTTGTAAGCTTCTGATGGTCTTGTAAATATTTTTCATGGCTGTCTAAAAAAGTTTTCAAAACCAAAACCTGTATTTAAAAGATAAAAAATAAGAGCAGTCAGAGAGGGTTTGATTCTGCCCCCACTGAAACCAGTGAGACTACTACAAGGCTCCCGGTTTACAGATGTGGAGGTACCCTATGTATCACAGTTTCAGGATGTGACCATCTGTTGCAATAGTTAGTCACTGATGCAAAATTTTTTCATTTTTAATAAAGGAAGATACATACTTTAACAAACTCCCAGGAATAAATCTGTGCATGTTCAAATCAGGACACATATCTGTTTTTATACATGGCATCAAGCTATACTGTAAGTAAAAATTTCCTCTTCTACAAGTTTTCAGATATATAACATCTTCACCTATTCCTTCCAAAGCCATTTCTAGCTTACTAGATATATGACACAGCAGAACAAAATAAAAGTCTACAAGTCCTGGCACCAGGACCAACATCCCTTCGATAATTCACAAAACCAGATCTCACCACAGGACATAATGATATTGCTTTCATCTTCGATAGTGGCTAAAATATTTGAATACAATTTTCCTTACGTGGTATTGTAAAGCTCTTTCTCCTAACACAGACAATTTTTTTGTTCTATCGGTCACTGAAAAACAGTTTATGCCTTTCACAGTATTCCGTATATTGTTATATTTACTCTTTTTCTTCCAGTTCCTAGAAGTCCTCCTTGATGTACAACATTGTGTTTTGAAAATCAACATCTTGCTTCCTGCCAGAGCCAGTAGATATGCCAGCCAGTATTAGCAGGTTTCTAATTTTTTCTCTTTGTGCTAGGAGGAAAAAAAAAAAAAAGTAAAAAAATTTGCTGACTTTAGATCTTAACCTATCAGATGAAGACTTACTGGTGCATTAGAGGCCTATTCAAAACAGAGCTTTTCTTGCAACAGGAGCCCCTAACAATTGGTAATGAGGACAGATTCTGAATTGTTTGTGAGCAGCTGCTTAGTAGGTAAGAGCTTGTTTGGATTCAATTGAACAGTGTTTTTAGAAGCAGTTACTGACCCCTGACCCTTCCTACAGACTTGGTTGATGGGATTAGGGAAAGCTAGCGTTCAGCTTACATTTGGCTATAACAAGCTGGCAAGAGATAACATACTTTTTAATTATCAAGTTACACCTCTGCCAAAGTTTGTCTGCGAATTTACCGAATGGGTCAATGAACGATAAGAAATCAAGCTAGGCTATGGGATAATAGTTACATAAGAAACAGTCTTGGGGGAGATATAATTAATACATTCTTGTGATTTTCTTTTTTTTTCCTTTGCAAATATTTCAAATTTTCAAATCTTATTCTACATGCCTCTTGTATGCATTATAGAGGTGTACGTTGTATGTGGTATTTATGCCAATGCACCTTATAAGGTAAAAAAAGACCTGAATTACTTCTAAGAGTTGCCAAAAAGGTAGTCAAGGAAAAAAACCCCATGCAATACATGAAATTTAAATCAAAACAACAAACAGAGTAACATTAAAATTTGAAGCTTGATTTGTTCTACCAGTCTGAGACTGGAGTAATATAAAAATACTTACTGTTGGCTAGAAGCCAATTTGCCTGGCAGTCTACAACCATAAGAAAAGGAGACAACTGTGGTATTATTCACCTGGAGCAACTAAAGATAATTTCTGACATAGTAATAAAAAATTCTTCAAAGGCCTTAGGGATTTTATGTCTTAATTTTAATTAATTAAAACTAAACCAAAATTATAAAGCTTAATTATTTTGAATGATTCTTTCTCTGTTTTCTTCCAAGGCTGAAGTGTGAAAAATTCTCCAGTTCAAGTTATTTAAGGCCTGTAGCTTTCTTCGTTTGCTGCTCTGTTAGTACACATCATGTCTATTTCCCATTCAGTTCTGGGAAATTCTTGGTACAATAACCACAAAATTTATGAACACCCAGACTGATCCTTTAATGGATTACAGAACTTATTGATAAAATAAAGCACAGTGAGCAGTGCTGCTTGGGAAGCAGTATGGATAGGTTGAAAGCCAAAAGATGGGTTGGAAGCTCGGGTGGATTTGCCAAGGGGGCTCGGAGCACTGTAGCTGTGCTCTCCATTGCTTAAGGGCACCATAGACCCAGCAAGTTTCTCAGGAACACTGGGATTACTCATGCTAGTTCTTTCAGATCTCTTTTATATCAGGGAATGAGGGTCTCAAGCCCAGGTTTCATTTCTGGTTACCCCAAATTTCCCGTCTCAGTTGTAGCAAGTCCATTGCACTTTTAAAACAGAGAGGATGTCTAGGAGTGAAGAGCAACTTTGGGCTGGGCGAGACACCCTGCATCCTTGAGTCAGACCTTTATCATGGGAGTTACCACATGCCACCATTTCATGAAGTGTCCAGCTGCCCTCTCAGAAATAGCTATTATGTTTTTTTTCCTCTACCCCTATCAGAATTCGGCTTCTGAATCTCAGTGCTCTAATGGTCAGACGCCTTTTAATTTCCACCCTAAAGCTATTAATGACTGGTCTATATCCATCAGTTCCTTTGCCAGTAATGTCTTTTAGTTTGAATAGTGCCTTTTCTTCCCTCCTGTTCACTTCCCTAACATGTCTATATATGGCAATCACTTCTTGTCTCAAACTTTCTTTGCTAGGCCAAAAAAGCCAAAATTTTAGGCTCTTTTCACATGGCTACTTCTCTGTCTTTCTGATTTTCCCATAAGCCAGTCTTAACTTGTTTCTATTTAAATTTTTCTTTCTTAATGTGAGTGTCCAGAATTGTACACAGTGGTTTGGAGGACATCTCATAAGTGTCTGCTGCTTTTACCTATACATCTCAAGATTATATCTGCTAGGCTGCCTTCCTGCTGGTCTCCCAGGTCCTCCTCCCCTTGGTTGTTTAAAAGTGGTGTCCCAGTTTATAAAAGCAATGTAGCTATTGAATTTTGTGCTATTGAATTTCATCCTATTTCTATTACTTCGGTCTTCAAGGTAATTTTGTTTTTCCTGTATAATAATCTAATAATGTATTGACAGTGCAAGTGGAGGGCACAGAAGCAAAATGTAGCAACAGAGGAGGTGTGTGCAGAGACCAGCTTTAGTCTATCAAGGTTAGTCTTCCCAGGCTGCCTCTGTAGCCAAGGGAAGGAGAGGAACTTATCAAGAAGTCTAGTCGGAGGAAGAGCCTTATTATGTGGTATGAATTGTGCTTGGTGGAGTTCATCTATCCTTTGCCACAGGAAGACCCCAGAGAAATTAGTTCCACTGGAGTTAAGTCAGTCTTTGTGAATACCCCCAACATCTCTTTAATTTACTTTCTTTACCAGTATACTCATATTGTTTGTTTCTTAGTCGTTCTGGAAATATTAAACAGGATTAATTCCCCCCCTACACACACTTTAGGCAATTCTGCCTGGTAAATTATAGGCAGTCCCGTGTGTACCATACTGTTCCTCTGCCGATCCCGGTCTCTTTGGTAAACCTGTTTTTGCAGTGGTAGTGTACCGACTGCTGTGCTGAGGTTCACATTACCTGTTTTTAAAAAGTATCTAGTGTGGCATAATTTACCTATGACAAAACTATATTACATAGTCTTTGAACTCTTCAGGCCTAATTTCACTGAAATTTGCACTGCTGAGGTCAGGCTAAAGGATGCTGTAGGTGCTAGGATGATTTTTCTTAATGCAGACACTACATTTGTGTATTCCCATTATGAGGACTGCCACCAGGCTGATAGGTTTATTCCAGCCAGCTGCTGTGGGAATTTGGGTTTCACGCACCCATTCTTTTAACTTTGTGAGACTGCAGGTTATCTGAGTACCCTCAATTTGAGTTTAATGCACTATTTGGGTATAATGTTCACTTTGCTTGTGGATGTCTCCTTTTCTATTTGCTTCACAGTGTGTAATCCCATGTTCAAAGACATGTGTCTTACTGAAAACTGAAATAATGTTTAGATTTTTTTGGCCAAATATAAACTGACCCAAATCAAATGTGGAGCCTTCATGTGTATCTCATCTTCATTGCAAAGTCTTTCAACTTCCTGCCTTTGTCTCCATCTAAGCACATACCTGAAGAAAACTTTAACTAGTTAGTTTGATTTCCTTTATGAGGTCAGATTCAGTTTGACTTTTAGCAAGTCCCACTTTTGCCAAGTCTCACTTTAGACGTGCATTTCTTGACTTCATACTCATAGTTTTCTTTGGTGATCAGTCCTTTTTTCCGTTCCTTCTAGGCTCCCTACTTATGCTTAATGTCATTTTCAAGATGGTTATTCTTCCAGTTAGGTCTGGAAAGTTCTTGTACAACATTTTTTTCTCCTTGCCTGGCATACAGATTCCAGATAGCTTTAGCAGGTTTGACATGGAGACATTCCAGGCTGCCTCCAAAATCAAATCCCTGAGTTCCTTAGTTCAGTTGGCCTCCCTAAATAGTTACCTTGGGTTGCATCCAAACTCAGCAGCTTGCGCACCCGGCGCAGTGCCTGCAGCCCCAGTTGCTTGATCCCCAGATAGTGCACGGTGTCAGAGTGAGGTGCGTCTCCCTCCTGACTCATGTGCCCAGATTTCCTTCTCATCAAAATCAAAGTTCAGAAAGGGAAGGGAACAGGCGTGTGCCAAGGTTTTGCCCTCATACGCTTGGGAGATGGCCAAGGCCTATTTCCAGATTCTGGAGCTCAGAAGTACTCCCGGCTGTCGTTAGTTTAGAGGAAGTTCTGTCTTTTTGAAATGAGGAACTTCAATGAGTTTTAACTGCATTCTTTTTCTCAGTTAAAACAAATTAAATGCCGCACACTGAAGGCACTGCTAGTCAACAACAATACTTTGTCAGATGGATGTATCAATGCTATCTGAGTATTGACAGTAGTACTGTTTTTCCTCACGGCAGGATAATTCTCTGTTGTATGTATCTTTGCAATGACAGTGCAATAATCTTTATCAGTGTCCAGATTTGATTCTGGGATCAATAACAGACTCCTATCAATTTCCCTGTATTCCCAGAATTTATTTCATCCTATCTCCCACAGGTGATTTTACCCAAACAAGTATTGTTTCATTTTATTGTCTCTTGTTTCTTTACACATTATGGATATACGTTTCTGGAGAACCACTTTTATTTTGATGTTACCTTTTGTCAGCATATTATGTCCACCGCTACAGTCATCATTATTGAAGTTTCATTCAGTGCTTCAAAAATTCGAGTTCCTCCATGTTGTTGCCCAGGTTTCTCCACTAAAATAAGAACATCTTACCAACTGCACCTAATTCTACATCTAAACCGGACTTGGCACAGTTCTTCTACCAACTGTATCCAGCTGCTTGTATTGATGTTAACATTTCCCTTGACTAAAGGAATTAAGACCTCCACCGTTGTGTAGGTAACACGAAGAAAATAGTGCTCCTGCACCTCATGAAGGGGATTCTCAGTCTGAATTTCTTTACTGTTGTGAGGTGTTGAGAATCTGCAGAAACTCCTATTTATAAATAATTACTCTTCGTCTTCTAAGGTGAGCCATGGCCTAATGAAGAATTAAATTTTACATCAGATTGACAGATATATTTGTTATCAAATACACAACGTTTTATCTTCAAATTACAGTGTGGATCTCTACATCTCTCTGTGTAACTGGGAAGGAAGAAGTGTGAAGTATTAGCTAAGGTCTGTATGACCTATTTTTTGCATGCATACACAAAGTGTGCACATCACAAAGATGATACGGAAGAAATGAGATTGATAAACAACATAAAACATCGGATATGAAGCCATCCTGGCTCCAAGGCAAGGGCATGCATATTTTTTTCTCCACATTCACTAATACTTTACTGTAGGATTGCACTACCAGACCCAGGCTTTAGGCTCGTGATAAAAGTTTTACTGATGGACTTAAATAACTTAGTGTTAATTTAACATCCAAAGGGAAGTTTAGCTGTTAGTTAAAACACAGACTCCGCTAATATGGTGAAACAATTTGTTACTGTAGGAAACAAAACAAAATCTAACAAGTCAAATTTTAAGCAATGTCTGTAATACCGAAATAACTGAGGATTTCTGCAGTGGTTCAGTTTCTGTGACTTCAGGTTTGCTTTATTCAGTTTTATATAAATTAAAATGCTTGTCTCAATTCTACTGCTCTATATTGATATACGTACAAAAACACACACACACATGCCTAAACATATATATATATAAAAGGGGAAACTTCAGTGGCACCATCCCCACTCACTCCTGGGTTAGTGCTAACGTGCTCTCAAAAGACACATCGGTGGTTTTAATTCGGTTAAATTGTAGAAAGGAATTAATTTATGCACATCTTTTTAGCTTTATACACATGCATGTACATGAGTGTGCGAGCGAGATAGAAGGAAAGAAAGAGACTGATGAAAGCACAGTGTCAAAGTGGTCCAGCATTAATGCTCCAGACTAAAATAGCCAGGAACAGTCCTGTGACTGCTAATTAAAATGGATATGTAATTTCCTAAAATACTTGATAATAAATTAATATTAATTACCAAAGAAAATTTCCACAGGAAAGAAGTAGCAGCGTATTAAAATTATCTTTAGTTTATTATGATCTTTTTCAAGACAAATTAAGAATATCTACAGTTTTAGATATTATAGGAATGTCTTATGCTTTGGGGTTTTTTTTTCCCCTCCTGTTCAGCCATATGGATTTAAGGTAAAGTAGTCATATTCATAGGAAACATACCTTCTATCTACAAAAGATAAGAAAGAATTATTTTATCATTCTTAAGCTATGTGGTGACGTAGCAACACATTTTGGAAATTTGCAGATCTATTCATAGAGAAGCATATTTTATTAGATGCATAGCTTATTTGAAAAAAAAAATCATTTTGGAGGTACTAAACTTATCCATGAAATTCAGTCATTAGTTTGTCTGAATTGTTTTTAACCTTTGAAAAATCAAACTTTTTTTCCCTGAAATGTGTGTAAATGTAAATTTTTACTATAGTTTAAAAACACTAAAATTAATTTAAATATTTTTTTTGGTTATCTAACACTATCTGAAGGAGTTTATCTATACATTTCAGTTAATTTAAAAATGTATTTATTTTTCTCTTACAGTTACTTTTTTCTTAGATAATTAGAGAAAAATATGTTAGAAGTTGTGTGGAGCTTTTCATATATACCAACAAATGAAAAAAAGTATCTAGTTATTTGCACTACTGTATTTACAGCTTGGTAAAAAATAGCCAAAGACTGTTTGTGTGGAAATTTTCTAGAGATTTTTTGTTAGTGCAGAATGTGGATTCTAGTTATATTACATGTCTGTGGGACTCAGACTGGTCCCACTCCACCAGAGCACATTAGTATGTGCTTCACTTAAAGAATGAGTATACCACAATGGGCCTGTTTATTTGTCTAAATTTAAGCATATTCTTTTATTTTTTTCCTGAATCCAGGTTAGCTTGTGAATAGTAATATCTTTTGTACTTGTTTACAATATTTGAGTTTGTAGCTGAAAACTTTTTAACTGTACGTGGCTCAAAGTCTCTGTAAGATGAAATAGTAATGCATAAAATAGCTACTTCTGGACAAATGATATAAACTTAGGAGGTGAGAAGTGATATTTTCTTGTGTTGATGGTGTAGTGTGAGGCATCTTGTTGTACAATATAACACAATAGAAACAGTGTCAGTTAGTTACATGAATATTTTTTGTATATGCATTCCCTCCGATGTCCGTTCATCAGACTATGAACATAACTATCTAGAGGAAGTTTAAAGTATCCTCATTTAGAGGCGAAATTTTCACAGGTAGCACCTACTGGAAGTTGTTTACTTCTTGCAGTATTTTACATCTGCCACTAATGCCATAAATGGGGAGGCTGAAAACCAAACAATATTATTAATGGTGACAGAAAGCTTTTAGCCAAGCTCCCTATGTGGTGATGGATATTGTTTATCATATTCTACTTGTTGCTTTAAACTTCCCTTGTCAGAATGAATCATTGATATAGGAGAAGAGGGACCAGATAACAGGCAATGTGATTTGTCTAATAGCAAGTTCCTCTAATCAAAAATTGTTGGGGAAAAAAAGAACAAATAAGGCATGTCAATTTGCCAAAAACTGCACTGTTTGTACTCAGGTAGCCTGGATATTTTGCCTTTTTTATGATATACAGTGAGCTGAACATTAATATCAAGGCTTAAACCAAAATCTTTTAACAATATCATAAAAAATCAGTTGTTGATGATTTTGATTAACTTTATTTCCTACTTGGATTTTTTTTCCTCATAGCAAAGTTGTTGCACACAATCAAAACACTGTTACAACCGCTGCTGTACCACAACCATTCCATGTTTTTCTTTCTGAGTTATTTATGTGTTTCCAACTCTTGGTTTTACCAAGCAGCATGAATTAGCACAATGAAAAATGGCAGAAAGGTCTGCTAAATTGTGGTTGTTTTTTAAGCTAAACTAAAAGACTGGTATTTGAAATAATAAATGCTTCTAAAAAAAGTAAAAATTCTTACAGATCTAAGAAAATATTTCTTGTACCAGACCCAAAACATTTTTAATAGCTGTTTCAAAAGTGGTATAAATACATTTCAAAACAAAATTTCATTTTTTAGAACAAACTTTTAAAAATTTCACTATGTAAAGTTTTAAAATTAAATACACATTAATTTTTTCAGCTTATTTTCCTAAAATGTTACAAATTTCAAGTCATCTTTTCTGAATGTTTTTGATCAGTTTGAACTGACATATGTGAGTGAAGAAAAGATATTTTTTTCAGCTATGTTTCTCCTGCAACAACCGATATACGAGTTCTGATAAACAAGAACTAATCCCTCAGTTTCAAAATTGAGATGAACCTCAATAGCTCATTTTAGTATTCTTTGATGTCTGAGTGGTTTTTTAGTTTTCACTTTTTCTGTGTTCCTTCACTTTCTCATTCTGATTCAGAACAGAAACATTCCTGGAGTAGAGATGGTCTGAGTATATGTTAGTGTTTTAGTTCAGATCAGGAAAGTACTTTTGAAGTACATCTCCCAGTAGTCCCTGCTCTGGTTCACAGCATGCAGAGGTTTCTGAGTGCCAAACTGAATTAATTTTGCATGAAATTAGACTGGAAAATGTGCTCCAGAGGCACACCTACTGCATTCCAGCCACAAATAAGTATTCAGGCTATGGGACCAGAGTAGGTCTAGTCTAATAGTAAATAAAAAGCTCTTAAAATGCGGATGTTAGGTCCCAAGAACCATATATTTCTGTCTACAGTCTGCTCCATATCAATCTGCTTCTAAGGCCAAGGTAGCCTCTATATGATATCAATTGTATTGAACAGCTGACAAAATATCATGGCAGAAATTTTAGTCATATTGTAAACAATAGCAAAATACCTATTCACGTCAGTTGTTTCTCCACTGAAAAGCTCTTTTTGTCATATATACTGCTAATTCTACAGAAAGAAGAGATATAGATAAGTAACATTGACCTTTGCAGTCAAATTCAGTATGAACCTGGGAATTTTTGTGCTGTTCCCACTGAATAAACTTTAAATGGATACATATTATTATGTTTCTGAGTGTTAGTGTATTGTTCCTAAGTCTATTCCAAAGTAGGACACATGATTACTTATAACAATGGCTCAAAAGCCAATTTTCTTAACAAAGCTAATATAGATCAAGTAATTTTTGATACTGGTTAAACATTTGCCTTAGGGTGATGATGTACTGAGATTTGTTTACTAAGTTCTTAAACACAAGGATTTGGGAGTGTGAGATACAAATTTAAAAAATCCTCATTTATTCTTACCTATATAATCCTACATAATTAAACATTGCCCACTTGCTATTCATCCCATAGAAGGCAGTCGAAGGTTTTGCATTTGACATTTCTGTGAGCAGAAATAGTCAGTGAATTAAATATATATTCCCTAGCTATGGAAAGTGACTTGGCAAGGAAGAAAATAGCTTTCTCAGTTTCAGTAACAAAATAGATTTTGAAATATCTATTTTTAGAGTTAATAGATCCTGTAGTTTAAACCATGCCTGTAACACCACTTCTACCTACTCAGATTTACCAACTGGTTCACTCCTTAGTCTACTAGAAGCAATTTCACTTACACTTTATGTTACTCAATGAAACTACTTTAGATTTCTGAAGCATTCTCCTTTTATTTAAAATCTGATTTTATTTTTAAAGGTATAACAATGCATCTTTCAGTTCAGCAGAGATGTCTTCATTCTGTACACAGTCACATCCCTGTAATTTAGAACCAAAAATACATTTTGTCTGCAGGTAATTTTCACTGCTGTCTGTCCTGCTGAGCTAATACAGCTAAGAGAGAGTGAGTTGAGTCTTACTTGTTCTTATGCAGAAATCACAGAATTAATTCCTGTTAGAGGTCCAACCTGTTATACCTGTGTAAACCTACGAAGGGTAATGGGGTTGCACAAGTGTCAGTAAAGGCATAATAGGTTTAATCAAGCGTAACAGAAAGTAAATTGCTCTGCAAAATCCTCATTACTAGAGATGAAGTGCATTCATCTGTCTCAACTGTTAAGCCATAAGCTGTCTGGGCAAAGGCAGGTCCTACGACAATGATCCTCTGATTTCAAGTGAAACCTCTAGGTGACATAGTACAAACAAGTAATGATTGTATGATAATAACCTGGATTGACTACTAGACAGAGTATCAGTTTGCCCCACACAACTGTTTATGTGCAAACTCACTACATGTATTCTAGAAATTGCACTGAAAGACAATCAGTGAGGACAGCAACTTTATTGCTTTTAGTTACATTTCCAAAGAGAGTTGAATTACATAGGCAGGTTCTTATTCAAGTATGCAGAGTTAATAGTCAGCATTTTTTTTCCCCCCAACAACATAACACTTCATATTACAAAAAATAAGCTATCAGCTCATATTAAAGTGTTTTTTTAAAAGCTATTAAAATACCATTGGTGGGTCACCAGTATCTCAGGCTAGGTCTAGGAGAGTGTGAATAAAGATTGGCTTAAATAAACTAAATCTCTCTGTTCATCACTTTCCTAGACTAGTGATGATAACAAATTAACATTATATTTGGAGAGAAGAGCCACAGTAGACAGTGACATTATAGTATGACATACCATGACAATGTAACAGGGTCTGAAGAATAATAATCTGAGAGCAGGAATATAAGCTTTTGTTTATGGAGAAACCATATGTTGCATTTTGTTAAGACTAGCAGCAATTATGTTAGAATTTGGCCTCTCGGGATCCTTGCTACGCTGAAACGAAAGGTCTGTATGGATTGATAAAGCTTAAGGTCTGAAGGACCACTGCAGTTATCTCTTCCAACAATGCAGGCAACAAGGGCAGCCCTCAATTTGTCTATTTTTGCCTTCCAGACATCAGATTTGATTAACCTTTCCTTTCTCAAAGTTGTTGAAATTTTGTTCCCCACAAAGATAATTCTGGACTAAACACATCACTTCTCATCCTTCTCTTGGGTTAGCTACATTTCTTTGATAAACTAAGCAGATTGAGCTCTTTGAGTTTTAATTCTAAGTCATAAAGTAGTGTTGGTGCTGTGATGGTCTCGCTATATAACTGAGGAAATGTTTGTGAGAGGAAGCAGTATCCATTATTAAACCAACTTACATGGTATTAAGAAGGAGATGAGCTTTCCAATCTATTATATCATTCTAGTGACATTTCTTCAAACCTTTCCCATTTCATGAATTACTGACACAGTTTTCCACAGATATTTCTCCAGTGCTGAATAATCCTAATGGATATTCCCCAATTTTATCCAAGGGCAGTGCTAACATTTTTGGTCAGGGTGTTACTTCCAGAGGTCATGTACACCTGGTTGTCCTTGGTGACTCCCAACTTCTTTCAGAGTTATTCTTATATAAATGGTTTGCACTTCACTGACTAAACAATCATTTGCCTCCTTTCTTCCTTTTGTTCTATTTTACTACCATTATTTTGATGCCATTTGCAAACTTCATTAGTAATGATTTTTAAAGTTATTACACAGACTGTGTTTACAAATGTTTTAAGCAGTGTAGATCTCACAGAAGAAACATAATTGCTTAATGATAATTCTTCTTGTAAGATTACAATTTAAGACTGATCAATACCTTGTTTCCAATCTATATGGTGCAACTCAATTTTATATAATTCTGAGTTTATTGGCAAATAAAATGTCATGCAGTACCAATCCTGGACATAAGTCTATTCTATCAGCTTTTTTTACCTCTACAAACCACACTTCCTGTCTGATCTGAAAAAGTAATCAAGTGAGTTTGATCACATCTGCTTCCCGTCTTTATTGGAGTTAGTTGTATTTCCTTGCATTAATTCTTGATGACTCAATCCCCATAGCAGATTTTCCATTATTTTGCCAAAGATCAACGCTGGATTGACAGACCTGTAATTACCTGGATCTGCTCATTTATCCTTTTTCAGATATTCACACATCATTGGGTTTGTTCCAAGCATTACTGTTTCAAAGGTTATTTTAAAATAATTGTAGTGTCCTAGAGAAGGCTGGGTCAACTCTTTCAGAACTCCTGAATGCAAGGTATACAGATTTATTGATGCTAAATTCACAACTTTCATAGCAGGCAACTATGGTTTTAGAGTATGCCATAGAAAGTTCTGTAACTCTTCCCAGTAAGATTCCTCTCGTTCTCAAACTCCTGGTAAAATTCTTTCACTTTCTTATAGCCTGAACTATAACATGACCCATGACCAGGCAACGTCTAGGACAGTGCTTGTTGGTATGGGTTAAAATCATACAAGGGAATTTATGCTTAAAATTAAAGAGTTACAGAAAATTACTCACCACTGCTCAAACCTCTGTCCCAGCCTTGTTTTGTTTACCTGTACAGACATAGCCCTTGGGGCTAGAAGTTCTCCCTGAAGGACTTCAGCACATGGTAGAAACATAAAGCATGGTGGTACAGCTAGCTGTAGGAAGGTGGTGCCCTTTTTCATCCTGCAGTGACTCTACCTTAGCTCTCCCTCACCACACCATTCCTCTACCTGCAGATCCTGCGTATCCTTCATCTTTGCTCTGTTTGGAGAAGAAGGGAGGGGAATGATCCTGTCTCCAGTTTCTCCACTGTCCTATTCATAGATCAAGGAGACCATGCACGTAACATCGACTCAGGTAAGGGCAAGCAGACACAGGCAATTTGTGGCCTGGATAAGGCCAGGATGGGACGGTGTCTCACTGCCCTGGGTATTGCAACACCGCAGTGATCTCAGAGCCAAAGAGTTTGGGGATCATTTGTTAGCATATGCAATTAAAACCTTGAACCACTGCAGTGCTGGGCTGAACTGGCATTAGCCTATTACCCACATTATCTGCTTACATATTTTGACAGACCAGCATAAGTGTGTTTTACCTACCAGCTCCAAGTGTGAAGATTTTCTCCACCTTCTGTGGATCTGACTGTCAGGGCTGTGGTGCTTCTCAGAGAGGTGTCAAAGGGGAGCCCTTCCCAGGGAGCTGGAAAAGACCTTCGAGGGTGTATCAGCACAGCAGCTAAATCATGGTGAATATTGAGGTGCTCATGGCAGGCTGTTTATTTTTTTAAGCTAAACAACGTAGTTCTAAGGTTTTGGGGATTTCTTTTTTTCTCTCTCTCTCCTTTTTTTTTTTTTTTTTAAGAAGCAAAACAAAGAAACACAGAAAACAACCTCACAAATAAACCAGACGAAATTGGAATGAAAGATGGCTTTGACCTAATCTTGGGGAAAATAATACTGCAGAATTTACCACCAAATGTGTGACAGGGCAATTGCTCCTTCCTAGCTTGCCTGAATACACAGGATAGCTGTTGATCTTGCACAGAATTTTATCCCTTCAAAGGAAAAGAAAAAAAAGGGGGCAGTATCAAATGTCTTCACCTTTGCTTAGAAACTTAAGATTTTTACGTAGCAATTTGTTTTTCTTTAATGTGGGAATCCGCAGTTATTCACCTAGCTGACCAAATTGCTGAAGAAAATAAAATCATGTACCTCACCTGAGACAGTATTGTTACCTGGGAAAACTTCTTCCTAAGTGAAAAATTACTATCATTTCAGGAAGCATTACTGATTAAGAGGCTTGAGTACATAAATGATGCCTTTGTCAAGGGCTGACAATTTACACCCAGACAGCTTTAGGATAGTACATAACAGCACAGGTTTGTTGCACTATCTTCCCTTTCAACAGATAGCACTGTGTTTGTCAGGCACTTGCAAAAAGGACTGTGGGACTTTAGCCCACCATTAATCCATTCTGTCATCCTCTATATGGCGAATGTCTTCTGACTTTGCAAATTAGCATAATTCAAATGTGGAGACTGGCCATGCTGCACCCTGCTGACAATCAGGTGGTATCTCCCTTTCTCCACAGTTTCTGCAAATGAAACTCTGGAAAATGAAATGCATCTGGCACACCATTCCTGAAAGGCTGCTAGAAAACTCTTGCCTAGATGAGTCAGCATATTAAATAATTTCAATTTAAGATACACTGCTAATGGTGTTTGGAGAACAGTTTCCACATCGAGGTTGAATAACAGGCTTGGAAGACGAGGCACCTCAGTCAGTTGCATTACAAATTCTTTATAAGTGGCAGAAGATGATAAAATAATACCAGTGTCTCACCTTTCACATCTGAAAACAGCACAAATATACAGTCCCTATATGATATAGGGGTCTTCTGAGATAGAGTTTGCTAATGTCTACAAAACACGTGGGATTCCTGGATGAAAAGCCAAAAAAAAGTTTAGAGTGCTGTCCTCTCAGGCTGCAAAAATTCACCTTGGAGGAATGGGTACTTATTTCCCTGTTGGAAAAGGAAAGAATGGGATTATCAACGTGCTTTCAACCATGAAGTTTTGATGGAAAGGTGCTGTTACTTTCCTCTATGAAAAGTGGTTATTGGTAAGGAAATAGCATATTTTCTACAGTTTTCTGAGTAGCTCTGGAAACAAGGGATGAATTAAAGAGCACTGCAGGGTCAGCCTCTTTGTTATGAAGATGATTATTACGTTGTTAATTTCTGAATGGGAAGATCTGAAAGGCAAAAGAAAAATCTCGCAATTTCTCATCTCCTACCTGTCTTGCTGTGGGAGTTGATACTTTGTACCCCTCAACACAATGAAGTGTGGGAAATCTTCAATAAGTTACTTATATTTTCTTAAAGCAAAGCAAGTGACACTCAGTGATACTCAACACTACATTCAGTGCAGTGTCCCTCTACCCCCTTCCATCATTTCTCTCATGAAACTCTGGTCACCCCAATAAAATTTCCTTTCTATGCCTTTGTGCTTCAGCAACAAAAGTTGCTTTACTGTAACAAAGGCACTAGATCTGTGCTTCCTAAATTCCATATGAATTGATTAAAGTAATGTATCTACTGCAGCTTATATTTTACCTTGTGTACAAAAAATAAGGTGAGGTCCTTCTCTAAAATGAAATTGTAATTAATTCTTAGGGAGGTACTATGATTATAAATGCTGTTACAAACACGCCATTCTAAAACCCCAAATAGATATTAATTAGGTAATCATTATCAGATAAGAAACCAATATTGGTTCTTGCTTGTATTTAATCAATGCACATACAACAATACTGTTACATGAGATTAAAACAATTTCGATCATAGACATTTTCTTCTGAAGTCAGATGTTGACCTGCATTTCCTCTGTTGTAATTACACCATCAGTACAATGTCAGCACTCACGAATAATCACAGCACAGTTTGCCTGGTAAGGGACAGACAAGGAGTGCAAGGATTTCTAAGTAATGCTTTGAGAACGCACTGTGTTCTTCCTTCAGCTTAGAAGGCATCTATTGAATAACTTTTAAAAGTCATGGTCATTTTCTAAACCATGTGAATCTTTTTCTAAGATTAAAGATTCTAAGATTTTTCTAAGATTTTTCTAAGATCTAATTTTCTAAGGCATGTGAATCTGGAAAAGTGATCTGTTAAGGTCACATTAATTTCTTGTGTAACTACATTGAAATCAGCGATAATCCACCAGAGATGAAGGTGATAGAGACATTCAGGATTTCTTAGGTGACTCCCATCTGCAGGACAAGGCATTCACAGATCTGTGGAACAACAGCTTTCTGCAGAGACGGCTCCTCCGCCTGAGCTGCCTCTCTGGCCGCAGAGCTCCTCCAGGACCACCTATTTGCTTTGGCAGGAATTCCTTCTTGGCACCCAGTTAAATTAATCTTTTCCTGAATCACCATGCAAAAATGCTGGAAGATATGCAAAGAGAAGTTGCCTGGAAAATTTACATTTTGTTTCTCCATATTGGCTTCAAAGTTCTGCTGCAAGGTGCAAAGGGAACCATTGCTATAGAGACTAACGTCTTTCTCCAGGAGTGAGGGACTTCTGTGGATCCCATCTGAGGAAGGTACTCTGAAGGATGTCAGTCAGAAAAATCTTAAAAATCAAAGAACCTCTCCAGAGAAGAGCCATACATTTGTACCTTTGGTAAAAAAAAGGAGGCTGGTCAGACAAATTATGCAGCCCTTTAAGCCATGAAGACCTCTGCAGAACATTCATACTTATGTCATCAGACTACAAAAGAGCAAAATATTGTCCTTGAGAGACAAACTTCATACAGGTTTTTAACAACAAGCATTTCTAGTTTCACTGGCTTCTAGAGGAAAGTCACTGCAATGAGAATTATGAGTAAGAAGAAGGGCAGATACAGAAGTACCATTTCTTAAAAGATTAATGTAATGAGTTAAGCAGTTTCCTTCCCAATTAAACAACCTGGAAGACAATTTTCCAAGGAATGTTTGAAATAACAATTATGATCTTCAAAATCAGAGAACCTTAACAGATGTACTTCTTAACAAAGCTACCTTAACTTCCAGAGCTTGCAAAATTCTCATGTGCCCTAATTGGAAAGAGAACAGAAAGGAACTTAATACAAAAAACCCTAAACTTTCTGAACTGTTTCAGCTCAAGTTCTGCCAAATACTCTTTCTGTGTCTTGAAGAAATAGGATGTTTACCTTTCTGTCTAAATCAGATACAAACACTGAAGAATCTTGTAAAGGAATATGTCTTTTATAATTAATGTGTGAGTCACTGGGTTTGTTAAAATTAATAAACTCGTTCAGATCTTCCTGTTTGTGCACCATGTAGCGCTTCTAGCTATATTCCCGTTGTAAAATCTTGACTGCCTAAGCTTTTGTTTTCAACATCTCAGCTGCAAAAATCTATTCCAGATTTAAGCTCAGCAAATTTTGGGTTCCAAATTTTGGGACCTAGATCAAACTTATTGTTGCAAAATTTCAGAAAACAATAGTTTAGATCCAGATACAATCTTTGGAGCCAAAATGACAAAAGACAACCGGATTTTCAGTGAAATAAAAAGAAAAAATATAACTTAGCACAGAATTTGGAAAAAAAACATAGTTCCAAGATCTCAGAATCAAGTTGGGGAGTTCTAAAGTTGTCAAAGAAAGGGAGATAAATTATGAAAAAGCTCTTACTTGTACTCCTCTTAATCCATTTTTCTTTCCATTACAGTGGTGTCACTGCTGAGGATGGCCTGATAATACACCTCTATACAGATTGTTCTTCGTACTCAGGAAATTTCCACTGAAGCCAAGAGAAATTCTGCATTAAGGCTGTGGAGCATTGTTCTTGGAATTAGCCGAAGAAGGTAGAAGAATGAGGCCAGGTATCTTCCATCCAAATGTGTAATATCTACAGGAAACATGTATCTGGAGAATTCCTCCCACTGTATGATTAAGGACTGTATAATTCCTAGCCTGGTGGATTCCTTGATGTCTGTGATAAAGACGTCTTTCTGCTCAATAAGTACAGGACTTACTTCTGCGCTGAGGAGAAGTAACATCTATTTTATCAGTGTCTAAAGACGGGAGACCTCCTCCAAAGCTGTTCATGCTGAAGATTGCTCTGAAGAATCATCTGCTCCATACCTGGCTTTTGCAGTTGAAAAAAGGCAGTTTATCTTTAAAGAACATAAATTATCTACAAACCTAGCTAAGTTTTTGTACATTAAATTATCCCAAAAACTTAGCTAAGTGTATATATGTATTAACTTATGTTTCTCATTAGAATAAAGCAGTAGAAAATATTGCTAGCCAGTAAGATTGAGCATTTCTCTAGGAAAGCAGGACAATCATATGTAAAAAAAAGAATCTGAGTAACTACTTCTTTCTGTTTGACCTTTGATATTTATCTGTGAGCCAGGGTAATTCTGTATCTACAGGCTTTGAGAGCTTCCCTGCAGAGAATGCTTGGGACTGGGAGGAGCAGCAATGAAGCGGTGGGAGGGACAGTCCCTGAGCATGTCCCTGTTCAGTTATTCTCTGATACCTCTGGTACCATCCCTGATGTCGCCTTATGTGGTCACAGTCTCCTGTGGAAAGACCAGCCACGTCTTGTGCAAATGACATGAAAAAAAGGTAGGATTCTGCACAGGTGCACATGCATGTGTAGGTGAGCAGTTAGATTAAGTAAATTTGGAAAGAACTGTAAAACAAAGGCAGAAATTTTAAGTTCATCTTCTTTCTAAAGAATCAGTTGAGCCAGATCCAAGAACTACTGGAATCTGAAAAATGACTCCCAAGAGTTGCAGGTCGTGCCTACAGCATATCTGTTCCTTACTGGAAATGTTCTCTGTGAATGCTTTCCATTTATATATATATAAAAATATATTTATAAAAATGGAAATACATATATTTCTTTTTTTTTTTTCCCAAGGGCTTTTTGGCTCACTGTTACAAATGCTTTTTTATTTGAATGGGTTTATTTTTGTTAATCCCTTTCAAGACTTCCAAAAATTCCAGCATTACTTAATTTCAGTCATCTGCTTCAAACTACAAAATAACTCACACAGGGCTTTCAATATTAGACATCTAAAATCCTTCCCTTCATGAAATCTACAGATGTGTAGTAATATTGGGGGAGGGGACAGTTCATGACGTGTTCAAGACCAACACACAGCAACCCAGCAACAACCCAGTCTTTATGATGTGAGAGACCAAGAGACCCTATATAAGCACAAAACACTGCTTTTCCCTTTCTTCTTTGTCTTCTTTTTCTTCTTTCTTTTTTCTTTTCCTTTTGTAATATCTGTTAAAAAGAAATAAGCATGCTTATTATTTTTGTAAGATTGCTATGAATTATTTAGCTAAGAAATAATTGCAGGAGGCATGGTAGGGAAAACTACCCACAAAGCTAGCAAAACTGCAACTCAACCTGCTGTTGTTGGACACACAATCATCATTAATTTTAATGAGATGTGGCAGTGAAGCGGGAGGGGAAGAATTTAGCTTCTTCTCAAAAACCTGCATTGTAGGCTAGGGGAATTTTACTAGCACTCTAGATCAATAGTGGAGACAGCAGTCAATATTAGTAGACCTCACAATCATCATTAATTGAAATCTCTCAACCTTCAGTTTGCATAACAAAGCAGCTAGTGCCTTAACGAAGAATGTAATATCTTGCAATGTTACAGCTTTCCAACCTCCTGCAACATCCTTGTGGACTAAGATGGCTGAAAATAAGTGGCCTGACCCTCTGTTGTAAGCCCCTCTCTGTACCTCCGATGTCACACACACTCACACACGTACGTGTATGCATACTCCTCATATGTCAATGTACTGTAATGCAGACAATTAGATAACACCTAGAAATTAAGCATCTGAATTCAAATAAAGTAGGTCAAGAAACTTTAAAGTGCAGCAGAAAAAAACAAAACAAACCACCAAATAGCCTTACTTTATACAGAACTGAAAATGTAGATATTGGACAAAATACATAAACAAAAAGGTAATCTTTGAATTTGAGATGGAAAAGTTGGAGAGAGATAAAAAAAGATTTTTAAATGTAACAGCTCATATTAAAGCAAGTTTTCTGTTTTGGGTTTTATTCTCTCTCTCTCTCTCTTTTTAATAGAGTGAATAAAGAGGCATTTGGAAAAAGATCAGGGAGGCTAAAACATAATAAGAATCATTTGCTAGTTGTCAGTTTAAACGTTAAGATGATTGAAGCTTGCAATTGTTCTGTCCTGCCATATGTTAGTGTCTGTGTAAAAGAATCTGATGAAGATGATGAGATAACAATTTTCTGGCTGTAATGAGTAAGGGGACTAGGAAATTGCTGGGAAAATTGTGGGATTAAGGCCCATTTATGGCAGAAAATTGCAAAGCACTCTCAGAGCAAATGCAGGAAGGTAGTGGCTGAAGTATTTATTGATTCCACAAATCAGCCTTTTTAAAAAAGTTGGGCAAAAAGAAATGCTTCCAGGTTTATAATGCAAACCCATACTCACATGCATACATTAAAAGTTATTTATTTTCACCACAACTCTTTCATTCTCCCTATCCTCCCCATGAGGAACAGTTGTGAGTGAAAATTCTCAGGAATAAGCCTTTTTTGTTTTCCTGCTTTCTTAACTGTTTTCTGCTATTATTTCATGTGGGAGAAGAAAGTGCAATGTCCCTCCCAACTTTCTACTATCTCTCATGAATTATTATAATTGATAGTAATAATAACATATAATTGTTCTAACAGCAGTTCTGTTCAAAAGCCTGAAGAGAAATACCTGATTACACAAGCTAAGATAAAAGTACAAATCTGCACTTTTTCTTTTTTATTTATCTTGACTCTTGTCTTCATATATTAGTCTTCTACAACTTTTCCCTTTCTATTTCTCTATTTCATTTTTTTCTCTTTGATCAACTCTTTATGCTTCCCCTTGTCATTCTGTAAGAGTAGGTGTAGTATTGGTCCTAGTTCACAGCTCCTTTGATCTCTTACTTGTCTTTCCTATAGATTCTTCTGCGTGGTTTTTCACTTATGCAAGATTAAATATGAGAAATAGCAGAGACAATTTGCTTGGAGCTGGGTTAACAGAATTGGGTTTACTCATCTTGAAAAATTGTTTTTTAAGTGTTATTGTTTTTCATCTTCCCAGCACAAAAAACAATTCTTGCAGAACTTTTCTGTAGAGAAACCAAGAAAGCTGCTATGCCAAAATAACCAGTAGCCCAGCAGATCAGATGCTCAGTGGAGCTGATCTGTGGGAATGAAATGCCAGGGCTAGTTCAACCTAGTTCATACCACTGTCTTGAAGCTTAACTTTCTCACAAGAAAGTTGATAGTTCAGCAGTTTAGTGACAAGTTTTCTCTGATACTTCTTTATTCTAGGTTTAACCCGGAAATTCCAACTGTAGAAATATTTCTAATAAAAGAATTATCTTTTTATAGATATATATAAAAATTTTCTTTTTTTTTACATTGACAGTGAATCAGCATTGAGTAATGAAAAACTGATTTTTACTTTGGGATTGCACTGTATCCTTTTTTTTATGTTTGCAGGATATATGTCAAGCTGGTGCCTGGCTGAACAATAAAATTAGTCTCCAAGAGCCTAATGTCTTCAGACACATTTTACCTCAGATTCAAAACCTACCTCAGCATTTTGAAGAGTCCTGAAACATACTCCTAGTGTTCCTCTAATTCCTGTTTAAATGTTGTTTCAAATAAACAACTAGGAAACCCTAACAATAAGAGAAAAATTATATAAGACTGAATGTTTTTTTCTCTCTTTGAAATTTCCTGTTAGAACACAAAACTTCATTAATCTAGGAAGTGGTGGCCCTCTTGTCTTTGTGGACATGAAGTACCATGATCCCAGGCAGACTTTGGGGAGGAGGAACAAGCTGGCATTTGCTCAAATATGCATTAGAAGAGGGGGCTGCCAAAAACTGGAAAATTGCAGAATCTACTCTAAGGATAATGATAAGGAAAGGAATTAACCATTTTGATCTTTAATAATCTGCCAAAATGATGTAATCCATGTCCTTTTAATCTTTATTTTGGGAATAGATCCATGTATTTCCATTTTTGTTTCTTTTTGTTCTTACTGTAATTTTCGGTCACAGAAATGAGGTGAGATATAATTGTAATTACTAATATGGTCCCAAAGAAAAAAGCAGGCTGTTGAACTGGTTTGGGGAATGTGGATTTCTTTTCATTGAGAAAATTGTATCTTATTGTTATGTTTCTTGAATAAACTGTAGGCACTGGTTACTTCCATTTTACCTACAAAATACAGCTCGGTTAGCAGTACTCTCATTTCTGTGTGAGAAGATCACGGTGTCAAGCACAATATCCAGCACCGCCCCACAGTGCAATCAGCACCAAGAAGGAATCAGGCTCTAGAAGGGGTCTAGGCAAAGATTAATATTAGATACACTTGTGGTTTTTTGTCTGAAAACACTTTGTTGACACTCTTTTTTGGTGTTAAGCTGTTTGTTGACTAAGTTTCAAAGCCAGTGTTAGTTCTCTATAACAGTTTTTTACATTGAAAAACAAATAGACAATTTGTAATTTTTTTCCTTGTATGTTCTTTGTATGGTAAATATTTTCATCTGTTCTGCTTCAGAGGCTTGAGGATGCACTTATAATTTACTTTTTTTCTCTTCTGCATGTGTCATGCCAACTACAGCATGCAGTGGGGCTGCAGGATCTTGACCTCCATGAAGTACTTTTTACCCTCTGAAACAATGAGATTACACAAAAGATCTGACCAAAGAGCCTAACCTGCCTGGAAAACAGAAATATAAACCATCTACTTTACATTTCTTTTAAGACAGAATTTCTAGGTTGAAAATATTTGGGGTCTGGCCTGATGTTTATGTAAAATTAAGTAAGACTAAAATTTTTGCAAGCTTTTCATCAATAATTTCTGATATACAAATTTTCTCTTCAACTAGTTCTAATAAAAAATTTGTTAAAATGGTCCAACTAAAGAAAGAACAATAACTCAGAATAGATGAAGGGGAGAAAAAAGAAAAAAATAAACCACTGTTAAATGATCCTTTGACCGAAAAAGAATTTTTATGTAAACTTCTATGAAAATATTTATAATTAACATTATTTTTCATCAGTGACTAGCTGCAGTGCTCACTCCAACAATGTTAATGCTAGTCCCTCCACTATCTAAAGCTCAGGCAGAAATTCTGAGAGGTTGCACTGGCATATTACAATTATGATCATGATAATGTCAAAATGTCACTAACAAAATGAAGTAGCATCGGTGGATGCAAACATTTCTCCATTTCTGGATGATCCCATATTATTGCACTGAGGGCAGGCTGAAAGCTTTTTGTGTGAGAACCTCTATACATTAAGATGCTTTTAAAATTTGAAAGGAGCATGCCTAATTTTATCTTCTTTTTTTTTTTTTTTTGTCAAAGGTGACCAGCTAAATTAACAGGCAAATTTTGGTAAAATTTACTGGTAATTTTTATGAAGGAAATGGCTATATTCTTTTTATTTGTTTTTAGTTGAAAGAAAGAAAAAAATTTCTTAACCTTAAAATCTGCCTCATCAAGACTTTCATCTGGGAATTTACTTAGGTTTTAAAAAAAGTATTCCACTGGGCTATATACAATGAAGTGTGCAACAAGCTACATACAAGGCCTATTGAATAAGTAGTTGCAAGAGCAAAATAGGATCAGAATGAAAAAGTGAGTTAAAGCTCTCAATCGGTATAACAAGCAGTGGTCACCACATAGACATTTTCAGCAGAGGTTAGCCCTTTTGTTTTTTACCACCACCTTCTTCCAGTCTTTCCAAGCAAAACTTTCAAATTCCACTCCTCCATCTATTAGGGGATAATCTGCATACACGCAAGCCATCCCTTTGGAACTGTATTTCCCATTATTTTAATCTCACTTTGCTCACTGAAGGAGCTTTAAATCCTCCTTCATCCCAGCTCTCCCTTTACAAATGAGGTTTTTACTGCTCAGCACAGGTGCAGAATTTGTGCCTTGCTTTAAGGCTGGTAACTGCTAACAAAACACTAGATGGAAATTATTTGTCATCCAGTATTCTGCACATGCTGCAGCATGAAAAAAAAAAAAAAAGAGACTCTCACATGAAAAAAAAAAGCATACATCATTAATGAAGACTCTGAAGGATTTTGAAAGGGTTGCTTTGCCATTTTTCTTTTTAAAAATCCAATAAGGGGATTCCGACAACCACACAACTATCAAGTTTTGTCAATAAGGTTTCATGAACACATGATTTCCTATTATGGCATATTAAAAATGTTAATCATTCAGTGTGTCTGTACTTAACTCTAAAGAGAAATCCAGCTGCATTGCTTAAATACACTAAGAATTTATTGTTTTTTTCTCCAGAGAATGTGAGTGCTGACTATGAATGTGTCACATCAGTTATGTACCTAGTGAAAAAGTTTTAGAAACAGAAACTATATTTTGCTGCAATTGAAGCAATATAAGTAAGTAGCCAGCATTTTTCATTGGCTTTCTATCAGAGTGGCAGCAAGTTTAAAGATTTCAATCATAAATATAATACAAGGATTGGGTTTGCTTGCCATATCATACTGTCATTTTAATTTTTAAAGATGAGGTTTTAGAAATGAAAATACTTTAAAAAAAAAGATGATAAAAAGTAAAATAGATGGCTATGGTTTGGAATCAGAAGGGGTCACTGCTTTGAAAATGGAGCTGCTTTAAAGTGCTCAAAATTTATTTTGATTCTTTGACAGTTTTGCACTCAAGGTGAAAGGAGCTGCTGACGTCAGTCCCATTTGATAGGCATTTGTATCTGACATTAATTAATTCTCTTTTTAGCAGGGTCAACAATCAGAGCACAAACTAAATAAATCAGGAATATCTTTGTGGAAATCAATGAAGTTACACCTGTGAAAAGTAAGCATGAGAGTAGAAAGAACCCCAATAAATGTAGTTCGTTATTCATTTCACTTAATTGCTGTGGAAAATAAGTACCTTTGAATTTACTAAGCCATTAGCAGAAGACACTCAACCCTTGTCTTAAAGAAAAGGGTGATTAATACTTAAGTGTTTCTCTGCATCCCGAAGACATCATATGAAATGATGGTCCCACCACTGGGAGCTTTCACCGCTGGACAGCAATCAAACCGTTTCAAAGTATCAGGTGGGAATGAGGAAAAGACATGTTTCCTGGAATCCAGAGTTAAAATAAGGCTTTGATTTTGCAATTAGTCTGCAATATACTAATAGACTCTGTGAAAGAATATCTAAGCTGCAAATAAATTCAATTATCTTTAGCTGTTACATCTCCTGTCGACTCATTTTGATTCCTGTGAGGAAAGGCTTGTCCTTCTGCTCACTCTGTCTACACCACTTACTCTGGTCTACATTTGCCATGCTTCACGTGCTGGGGTGGAGCTCTACTATGCTCAGGCCATACAGATCTTCTTGGGCAGAGTTGTGACCTGGACCCTTGAAATAATGCTTCTCACATTCTGTAATCAAGATGCAACTGCAGAAGCCAAGACACTACATATCGTTATCCTGTGTTATTTTTAAAATCTGGGACACATTGTTATAATGAAGATATTCCAAGTTACTGGTGAATCTAGACTGTGAAGAAGAATTGTTTTCAAATCAATGCAAAATTAAGGAAAGTTCCTTACTATTTCATACGAATTACAAAATCATTGTCAGTAGGAAAAAACTTTTGCCCTTTATATGGGACTGCTACCTGTATGAAGTTAAAAAGATAGTTTTAAAATATTAAATTTGATTTCTGATATCACTAGTCTGGTTTTATGCTCTTTAATTTTTCCAGTTGATTTGACTGAAGCTATTTTAAATATTTTTTAATTAACAATGAATTTGTGTGTGTTTTGGTCCATAAAATCTGAATTTGCATCTGAATGTCTTTAAAATTCTGGGAAAATTAAAACTACTGTTCTATTTCTGTGTTATGAGTTTTTCAATCCATCTAGATCAATACAAAATACTTCTTGATTATTTGCCAAATCTATAATTGGTAGACACAACACATGCATCTTAGGGAAACTAAAAAAATAAGTCATACATAGAAGTTTTTCAGAAATGAAAGTTTTCCAATGTGTTACAAATATCACAAGTCCACTGCATAATATCAGTGTTACTCCAGAGTTTATAAGAAGGAAAAGAAATTGAATAGCTATTTATGGCGACTAAAATATTTCATGCAGTGTTTGACAGTCCACGTTCACTCTTGGTTCACCAGAGGGCAAACCAGTGCATAACACAGGAATGTTCAGGGACATTTACCGGTACTGCAGGGCACAATTTCTAGAAGAACTGTGATCCACGTGTACAATTAGTAATGTAATTTCTTTGTTTTATTTCCATTAGTAGAAACATTGATATAGACCATCTAGACTAAGTGTAGCTTAATTGGTGAATTACTTTTCTGAACACAAAATATGGGAGTTAATAAGTATCTGAAAGAAGATGGAAAAAGACCCAATATGCCGCCTAGCTTTGTTCTTTTTCTGCTGTGTTAAGTATTGATCAGTTTGAATCCCAGCAAAACATAAAGGCATAAACCAACGCATTTTGACCACTGTTTACATTAAGACATTTACGAGCCTTAGAGTATGAAAAACCTGAATTTTCTCCAGAAAAAAAAAAATAATCATAGAATGACAGAATCAGCCCCCTGCTCAAAGCAGAGTCACCTATAGCAGGTTGCTCAGGACCGTGTCCAGTTAGAGGTTTTGAATATCCCCAAGGATGGAAACTCCACAGCCTCTTTGGGCAACCTGTGCCAGTGTTTGATCATGCTCCCAGTAAAAAAAAATTTCTTACGTTTTACTGGAATTTCCTGTATTACAGCTTGTGCCCAATAACTATATTTGAGGTAGTCCAATAGACTAAGGAATGTAGAAATACTGTAGTCCAAGAGGAAGCATTTTTTGGACCAAGTTATAAGAGTTTTGTAAAAGGAAAACTATAGTATCTGTGATTTGATCCAAATATGTACTTGGGTTTTTTTAGATATTTCTACAAGGTCCAATATAATGTCTTCTCAGTGTATGCATGTCCATACTATCATAAAAGTCATCTCCCTCGTTTACTCCAAGTCCCAATCTCTTCATCATACACTCTGTGTATGTAGAACTTCACACTCAAGGTCTCTTTCAGAGTAAAGCAGTAAGACCTTTCTGGGATGAAATTTGGTTGCAGTTCTGAGAACATTTGCTCTGGTGGGCTGTAAAACACTTCTCACATTATTTCAAGCATTTTGAACTGGGAAAACAAACAAACAAAAAAGCCAGACAACCAATCAACCAAAACAAACAAAACTCCCACAGGTATGTGAGCAGAAATCTGGCTCAAGTAGTAAGCAGTTTAGATGCAACCAGTTTGCTCTTGAAGCAGTTAGCTCTAATCTACATGGACATGAGCCATTCAGAATCACATAGTTTGGGGATCAAGGACTGGTAGGAACATCCTAAGCAGTGTAGGTGTAGCTGCAGAAATACTAGATGTCAAGAAAACTTTGAGATTTGGCATTTTTCTCTTATGAGGGTAGTAATTCTTGCTGAAGCCAAGGGGATCCCCTTGTATGCTGCTAGGGAAGATCAGACCCAAACAGGATGAGGGTAAGGTCCTTTGCATAAACTGGCACATCCTGTAGAGTGTATGATTGAGGCAGCAAAACAGTATGAAAGAGAAAGATTGCAGAAGAACTGTTTTGAGATAGAATTCAAGATAACTCTGTTCCTATGCATCTTATCACCATTCCTGAAGGTTTCCTAAGGATAATAAATTTTAGTTTTATGCAATGATTTTTTTAATGTCTTTTTTACCTGAGTAACTTTGCCAGTGCAATATTGCTACGTTTCAAAGAATCTGGAAATCAATAGTTGTTAGCTGTGGTTATTGCTGACTGTTACATGCAAAGGTATGGACTTTACTGTCAAAGACAGGTGGGTTTTCATTCAAGAACCATTAACATGCTTGAACTGTCCCAGGATAAAGACACTGTGAAGATGAGACACTGCAGTTTCACCACAAGACAAGATCACCAATGTTACACTATACTTCAAACTCATGTTGCCTGACTGATTGTAAAAAAAATTAAACCATGTCTTCCCAGCAGTTTTGCTTTAGAGCAAGGTAATATGTTAGTTGCTCCAAGTGGAAAACACATACCTTTTGAGCAGTGAGCCCAAGGCTAATATGTCTGCAAGGTCTCAGAAGAGATACACTTACAAAGTCATTACAGTATATCTCAGGTGATAATATATCCTTCTCTAATCCCTGAACTCTTGCTTCAGAAACTTTTTCACAGAGATGAGGAAGGTGGTATTGTCACCTGAGAGGTGTTGCAATGGTCTGTTGTTCCTAAACCTGGAATCTTTCAACCTTACTTTCAGCACCTGTCTGAGGCACCCAAGTCAGGGATGGAGCTGCTTTGGGTTCACTGAAGAGTCAGCAGAGGGAAGTAGGCAGCTGGAGATCTTGCCCTCTGCATAGTTATCTTGTAAGTGCCTTTCTGTTTCATTTTGCCTCTATGGGGTGAGTGGGGCACATCAGTTAAGTGTCTAAAATTAAATGCAAGAAAAGCAAGCAAAGCTTTGGATGGATTCCAGTCCCCCCAGACAAGAGTGCTCCATATTACAATCTGTCCACTCTTTTGGAATTGACAGTTCTCTGAAATTACCTGTATGTTACCCTCAATGCCAGAAGGTCAATGAAATAGTGAAGTCGCAGCGCTGAAAGAAGTTTAAGGAAACATAATCAATTTGTGCCCTTTTGCCAAAAAGATGATTTTTCCTAAATTAAAAGCAAAAGAAACTCTCAAACTTTTTAACCAAGTAATTTTGAGCTAAAAGAAAAATAATTAAAAAAAAAAAAGAGCTTGTGGAGAAGTTGTGGGTTTTGGCTAATGACGAAAAAAGACATTACTTTCTTCAGACAGACACTTGTATTATCATTGCTAACTTCTAATTAAATTGTATGGGAACTGTATGTTTATTGGCAACTGTGAAATTTCTGCTGTTGGGGGAATAACTGTGGCATTTACTTCTGAGAAAAGAAAGATGAGTGAAAGTGATCACTTTTTAAAAATGAAAATTATCTTGTTTCCCTTGTATTCTAATCACATGCTATTGTGAACAATGTCTGTGTGCTTTACTGATTCCCAAATCCTTTCTGTTTCCTTGCCTTAACTCAAACTGCAGATCAGAATCAGATAAAATTTATCCCCTTTCCTGTGAAGGCAGATGCAAAAGGTGCTGTTGCCTGCTCTAGCTTTAACAGCCAGAGTAAAATCAACAGCTCAGTCCTGTACCAATGAAAACAGTGGGAGTTTTTTCAATCACCTGTGTAGGCACCAGATGGTGATTAGGATCCACATACATCCCAGGCTGGCCCCTGGTCTATACCTCTCCTTCCAAAACCATCCCTGTGACCTATGTATCTTTTAGTGCTATGCTGAAATCATGGCAACATCTCATTTCTAACTCCATGTAGAATCAAGCAAAACAAAAACTGCATAAAGCAGAGAGCAAAACTAACTCAAAGCAAATCTGTCCAGGTCTGGAAACCATCTAGGTCTATAACGTGGTGCTCTGCTTGGTCTAATCTGTCTGTCGAGGGTGTTGGGAAAGGCTGAGCAGCAGATGGCTGAGGAGCTGAGAGGTGCACTTTGCCTTGTGGAGCTGTGTTTTGAAATGTTTGATAAATAACGGAGAAATTCTGCTTGCCTAAAAGATCTGAAAAGGTTATGAGTTTGAAGTGCTATGTAAGAAGCTCAATTTCTTGAACATTTTTGAGTATTTTCTTCACTGAAGCTCAGTTCCTGAAATATGGTATATACAGTGGGATTCATAAAAGGACTAGATGTTTATGCATAAACTGAGAACAATTCTAGGTTAATATCGTTTATAGGCTGATTGTCTAAAAGCAAGTGCAGGAACTTCACCAGCTTCACTGGAACCCGCCTGCATCACTTAGGTTTAAACAGAACAAAAATTCAAAAAGTACAAATTCAAGGAAACTCAACATTCAGCTTTCCATAATTCTGCAGAATGAAGTATCCAGGGAAGTTTCTCATAGGCATTTCAAAGGACTCAGAAATGCACATTCATATGTTGTTTGGATTCCAACAATGCCCTGAGGGTCCTCACACAAATGGGGTCCTGTTGTGTCTGGTATTGAAGAACCTCACAGGAAGGTATAGCTCATGTACTCTGTTGCTCTGTCTGTCCAGTCTGTAATTAACTCTTCATCTCATCTACTAACACTTATTAAATCAACATGTTCGTTGATGCCTACATGTTTCTACAATTGCCAGATTGCAGCAACAGTTGTGTGAACGAAGTCCTGAAAGAAATCCTAAATGAAAATGAAGCCAAATGTCCTTTTGGGCTCATTATCAAATCTCAGAGTAACTCTAAAAGCTCTAACAGCCACCAGAAAAATGATGTCATAATAATGTTCTGTGGTCCCTTTACTAGCTCTTTGTAGCTACTTATAAGACTTCAGAATGACTGAAGTCATCATAACTTATTATTTAGATTTCAGAAGGATCCACAATGTGCTAAATGCTTCTACAGTACAGGTGAAAACACAGTACTTACCCTGAAAAGGGAAAGGTCTAAGAACAGAGAAGAAGGTGAAGGAAATAGAGGGAGATATTTTATTTATTCTTAGATACCTCAACTACTACTAAGATGATCTTATTTTCTTCCACAAAGAATCTGAGATACAGTTTCACTGAGCTCTTTTTCACTTATATTCAATCTCTGGTGTTCACTCATGGGATAAATGAGACTGATAAGCAAACTGGATTAAATAGCATGGTCTGAACTCCGTTGAAATCAATAAAAGACTTTCTGCTAACTTCAGTTGGCTACAGACTGTGCTTTAATCAGCCAGGTGCGTTTAAGTGTCACCATTTCCTTTAAATTAATTTTAAATACAGATAAAGAAAATTATCATAATTGGCCCAGATTCTATTTCTGGGACATCCAATCTTGGAACACTACAACCTGAAATACCTCCCTAAAAAAAGATGAGCTTTTTGTGCATGGGAGAGGAATGGGAGTCAGACAAGCATATAGCTCTGCTTATACTATTAAACTTTGTTCAACAATATTAGCTATCCGTATCTCTGATTTCTTCAGACTATAAACTGCTTGTCCCCATATGCTTCTAAAGCAATTAGCACTTTGCTGACACTTTGAATGATTATTATTTTTGTTGTTATTAATATTAACTCCAAACAGTGGCAAGATAAATTGGATGTCCTTCATACAGAAAGTGAGGCATATGTTTTGACTGTCATCAGTGGGACCTTTTGCTGTGTTTGTGATTTGAAGTATACTGTTGATACCAACAAAAATACCAATACTAATACTGTTGATAATTGTTGTGATGGCCAAGTGTCCCATCTGGCAAGTGAGAGCAGAACTTAGTTCTGCACCTAGGAGTGCACATTATTTAATGTGTATTATTTCATGCACTATGTGAGGCTCTAAAATTGTAACTGAACTGTATGCAGAACATGTCCTTCATCTCTGACTACATTCTAATTCTGCAGAAATCCCCCAATTTTAAGAAGCAATTTTAAGATCCTTAGGACCAAGTGAATTTCTGAATGAACACAATGAGTAGAAAATGTAGGACACCTTCTCTCCTTCCCACTCACTAAAAAAGAGTCAGAAACTCGAATAGACTGGAGGTTTGAAATCTTCCTCTCCTGGCTGGAAATACTGTAGCCCGTCACCCCATGGAATTAGGTGTATTTCCTCAGAAACATCGGGGGAACAGGCATACCTGCCTGCAGTCCTGAAATCTGAATCATGTCTGACAGATTATCCTCTGGACCAAAAGGTATGCGGTGTGCTAGGCTTCAAATATCTTATTTCCTTTTTTCCTTAAGGAAACAGGAGATCACAGAAATCTGTTTTTTTTTTCCTTTTAAGCTTGATCATTTTCTTTTCTCATTTTGTGCACCAACAATTATATTTAACTCACTCTATTTCTAGAATAAAAAATTCCTGTATGAGTTCTTTTCAAACCATGGCCAGGATGAGTGATGGATTCTCATACTGCCAATAACATACGTAGACTCAAATACCTATTAAATTCCATACTAAAATCCTACAAATAATAGTTTTTCCTTCTTGTCACTCATAAGGACAACAACTATGATTTTGCATGTGGAAGTGTAAGAAGTATATTTCCTCCTCTTCGCTAATTCATGCCCCTAATCTTTTGCTGTGGTGGGACAGGCACAAAAACCTGAAAGCACAATACAATACCTTTTGCACTCTCTTCTGTCCTGCTGTACAAAAACATCTTGCAGATGTACCTTGAATCCTGTGTCTATCTCATCTGAGGATCCTTCCACAGCTGGGAAGCTATGACCCTTAGAGAGGAAGAGAAATTGAGTGTACTATATGTGGAATATAGGGGATAGAACAATATTAGCACACTGTCACTGTTAGTAACCTTGCCCTCTTGAACAGATAGTGTCAATGTCTATCTGGGGATGGATGATTCAAGCTCGGTGGGTGTGTAGATGATGGTTCAGGCTCATGTGAATGAAACACCTTTTATACCATGATTCAACCTCATCTCCGGTCTGCCAATGTGGCTGTGGCTGCAGCTTCTGACACATCCTTCCCCTTAGATGATTTTCCTGTATGAGGTCATGCTGCTTCTATTCAAAAAGACATCACAAAGGATGCTTTCACTCTTTCTGGAGTCCCATCTTTGCCTATATTTGCTCTTAAAATCCTCACAAACTCTAATAAAGGACAATAATTTCCACAAAAACTTGTGCATACAGGAAGCCACTCTGGAAACAGGAGGCAGTGTCATTTTTATCTCTACCAAGCGCTGCAGTCTCATATGGGCTCCAGCTAATCTCTGTCATTGCAAGGAGACTGCTGACAACCATTCAGTAAATTTATGCTCAAATAGAAGATGCCCACTGAAGTTGCCAGGACTCATTCATGGGAGATCTGGTGGTCAGTCTCTGATTTGTCCTTTGATGAGACAAACCAGCTCCAGCCAGAATCTGGACGTTTGATCTGTAACTGCTCAAGGCTAGCCTGCAGAGGGAAATCCTCCCACAACTTCTCAATCACCACTTTTTAGGCTACAAGTGTTGGTTTTAACAGCACTGAAGGAACTGTTGTGCTAAACAACATGGCATTAAACAGAAGTTTATTATTTCAAGACGCCTGTGTTGTAAGCTGCAGGCAAGGGTTTTGCCAGTTGTGTCTGGCGTTCCCATGATCTAGCAGCAATATAACCCTGTAGAGACACATCCCATAGACAAGTATTGAATTACCCTACTACCGTGTGCTTTCTTAATGAAATATTAGCACCTTTGGGGCTTGACAAATTTCATCCATGATTACTTCAGCACAGGTAGTATGAAGAAAGCAAGCTGAAAGACAGAAGTATGTTTTGATATTTATTTTAATTCCATAATAACATATCTGTTCTAATTAGAGAGGTACCTTCCAGGCAGATGTTCAAATCACGTGGGAATCGGTATGCCAAATGCAAAATTAATGGGCTCACATGCTAATGAAGCACTCTTTCAATTTCCATGCCAGAAAATAAAAGCACCAGCCCCTCAGTGGTGAAGCTGAAGCTACATCCTTCCTTAGCTGCAAAGGTTTATTCCTGTGGGATTCTTCAGAGATTATTTCACTGATTCATCAAACAATCTTTATAGCTTTATCCTTTTCATGCTATGGTAAAGGGCTTAGCCCTTTTGTCCTCACATAGGCAAAACTTGTAATTTGCATGTCCAGGGTATATAGTACCATTGCTCTGTGAAGCATTTTCATCCTGCTCCTGATGAAGCACTAAACAGAAAACACTTCCCCTAAACAAATGAATACTGGCTTGGTTATAAGAAGTGACATTTCAGTCTGCCCCAGATAATAAACCAAGAGTCAATTTAGTGTCAAAAAATAGCAAGTTGCCTGTATATATGAAAGGTTTTTTGTTTTGTTTTCTTTCAAAGGTAGGCAAGGTGACTGAGATTCTATCTCTACCATGAAAAATGCCTTTATTTTGTGTTATTAAATGAAAGCTGAGCTTATCATTGACATCACAGACTAGCCCTAAATGGCTTTTACAACAGCCCTAATGGCCAGCCTGAGAGACTCCCTGGGCCACATTCTCAGGCTGTATAAACTAATGAACAACCGGACCCTCCGTTTTTAGTACTTCCTTTCTCCCATGTGTCATTTTCCACCCAGTAGTAGGCTACAGCATACAGTTGTTTCCTGTGTCTGAGTCCTGGCCTCAAAATTTTAATACAATTAATCATTTTTATACGAGTTCCTGCTTGAAATCTCAAACCTCTAGGTTCAGAAGGTCAGGTTCAAGGTATTCATGAGTACAGCCTGATCTTCTCACCCATCTTTGCCTACACTTGTGTGTATGGCTGTGCCTGAGGGTGATTTAGGAATTCCCTCCACCAGCTTATCATTGGTTTTTGTAGAACCCAAATTACCTTCATTTGCTTTGAATTTTATGGAAAGGAAATAGAACATAATAAAATATTGTTCCCAAAAGGGCAGTTGTGTAGTATAATCTGCATTTCTCTTCTATTTCAGGCTGCCTCAAGAGGACACTGTGTTGCCAAGGTTATACAGCTATAATCATCATGTATTTATGCAAAATAAGAACTATGTAATAGTGCAACATTAAACATGACGAGATCATTAAAAGGAAAATACAGATGAACATAAGCCTTTTCTTCTAATACTCCCTTTTATAGGAGTTTGAACTGAAGCTTTAGTCAAACACCTGCATGTATCCAATTCTTCATTACTTTACCAGTCTCGATAGACTAAGACAATTAGTGTCTCTGTACATTTATTAAATACATTGATTTTTAGGTCACAAAATGTTCTTCATGAGAAATTGCCTTTTCAAATAAGCTCTAAAGGATCTGTGTTTTGTAAACACAAGTGTTCAAGCACTGGAGGGTTTATAGCTGGAACCAACCACATCACAACTGTTAGTTATTTGGATGTATTAACTGGTGTGTGTGGTATGTCCTAACAAGCATCAAATGCCCTTAGCTCCCAATCAGACACACAACTGAGCCCTGGATTGTTATCTTAAGCCCTAAAAGTCCTTCCTATATGGGGCTGGATGAGGATCAGACTGCAAGATTCACTGGTTCCTATCTATCCTGGCTCCAGGGATAAAGGAACACCCCTCTCTGCTCCCCAATTTGGGATATAGACACAGGCCCACACCACTCCTTTGTAGATACAATGGAGGGTCATTTTGCTGCCTTGCCCATGTAGGAACATCTTTGTCAGCAACATGGACAGTGGGATTGAATGCACCCTTACCAAGTTTGCTGATGACACCAAACTGTATGGTGCAGTTGACATGCCTGAGGGACAGGATGCCATCCAGAGGGACCTTGACAGGCTTGAGAGGTGGGCCTGTGCGAACCTCATGAAG
>NW_008825566.1:5231289-5232741 GCF_000699105.1 Pygoscelis adeliae | reverse complement strand
TTTGAGCAACCTGGTCTAGTGGAAGATGTCCCTGCCCATGGCAGGGGGGGTGGAACTAGATGATCTTTAAGGTCCCTTCCAACCCAAACCATTCTATGATTCTATGATTCTATGAACATAACAACATGTAGGAACACAAGGCCATCTCCAGATTTATACAGTCTTACAGTGTTGCAGAACATCAGAACAGATGCTCGGGATCAGGTCCAAGCCCATTCAGCCTGGTATCCCACCTCCGGCAGGGATGACGCAAGTGGGAAGTATAGAGGAAGGCGGAGGCATACACTGATATTTCTCCAAACAGCCTCCACTAGTTGAACCTCAGGGGCCACCTGTGCCAAGTTTGTTTTCTAGGTGTTTCCGTTCATGGATTTACCTTCCTTGTTCACTCTCCCCTTGAATCTAAAGGAGCTTTGAGCACCCATGACATCCTGTAGCAGCAAGTTCCCCAGTTTAGTTACACACAGTGTGAAAAAGTACTTCCTTTTGTTTGTATTCAACTTACATCTTGTTCATTTTGGTGAGCCACTATTTTTATACTGGGATAAAATGGTGAATAATCCATCCTTATGCACCATCTCAACACCACTCATAATTTCATAGGTGTTTCTCCTACCCCCCTAGAATTGTTCCCTTTCCACAGCAATGTCACCAGGTTTGTTTATTTCTTGCCTCCGTGGAAGCCTTTGCACTTGTTCAGTTGTCCTTGTCGCTCCTCTCTAAACTTTTTCTAGTTTTCTGGTACCTGTTTTGAGATGGGGAGGATCAGAACTGCCTGTGTAAAGAGGATATAAAGTCTGCCATGCCTCGATGTTCCTGAGAACAGAAAGTGAGGAATCAGCCCTTGCACAAGTCCCAACATCTTCATACAGGTTCTATCAGAATTTGTTATCTTATGTTCCCAAAAGCAGTAGTTGTGCAACAGATTTGGGTGCCTTTCAGTCAGGCGTAACATGATTCCTGAATGTCTATTACTCCACACACCCAAGAAACTAGGCTGAGATTCCACATTATAATTTTTCAAGTTGCAAAGCTAGTTTAAAAGCAGCCTTCCCCTCCTATGTTGGTACTTAGATGTGGCAATTCAACTGTCTGGGTGACTATACCCAAAACTGGTTCAGTGAAATGATCTAAACTAACAGACACTCTCCCACCCTTCCTCAAGTGTTGCTTTTCTTTGTTTATTAACCTGCATCTCTCCAGCTGTCAGCAGTGATACCAATGAATAAATTAGCCTTGCTGAAGGACTGGTAAGCTTCCCCACCAGAGGTGGGGAAGCAGAGAAAGCAATGAGCAGGTGAGAGCAAAAAGAGGATGAAACTTCTTAAATTGGCTTACCACCAGCAAAAATCCTCATATGAAACCATGGTCTCAGAGGTGATGAGTAGCTACACTGATTTCATCAGTTGTGCTTTTCTCAGGGAGGGATTCTGCAGGTGGGAGGGATTTGGG
>NW_008825566.1:5223070-5231229 GCF_000699105.1 Pygoscelis adeliae | reverse complement strand
AGCTTTATGTTTGTGCAAGCAATGATGCTTTGAATTGTTTGTGATTTCTCAGGGATAGGCCCACTGCCTGAAACATCTGCTTTGCCACATAAACAACACACCATACTCTAACCTTCTTAAAAATAAAAATAAATGAACAGATTGAGAAATAGAACATAGAAGGATGGACACAGAGGGGACGCTAGCGAGCAGTGCAGGGGGAGGTTGTTCCCGTGACTGGGACAGCAAGCAGAGTTTTCAAAGTACAAGTCAGGAGGTTTAAGAAGCGAAGACTGGAGAAAGGGAAATAGGAAAATGCAATTCCAAGCTCCCAGTGACATATTTAAATAGGTTCTGCCCTCCTTAAACTCCGGATTTGCTGCAGTTTACATCACTAATCCTCGCATTCCTCACATGCCAATCAGGCCTCTTAAAGGGGCACTTGGGCAGGGAGGCGGTCTGTGACTTGCCATTCCCCTGTGCGATAAGCAGAAAGTACTTGCACAGATTTTGTATCCAATATGCCTTTATGGCTGTCAGACAAACAGCAGCATGTTCTCAACCAAATATGCTCAGCCAGGTCTTCTCCCAGTGCCAGTCTATACCTCACCTGATACCAGTTTACACCAGGGAGGACCTGGCTAGATATTTTTCCATTTCCCTCAGAAAACCTTCAGTACAAAAGCAATACTTTGGAGCGTTTCACATTCAGAAAACGGTTGAGCTGTTTGTTGGCATTTTTCATGAAAATTTCTGTCGTAATTTTATCTATTTTAAAACCATGTTTGATTTTTTTTTATTTGCATGTATATCATGAATTGCATGTGTTTCTGAATTAAAAAGAAAGCCATGGAAGTGCTAGCTCATGATTTATTTCAGTACAAAAGCTCTCAGTATAAGCATGTACAGAATCAGTTTATCTATATGAATATTCATATGTTTATAGCACACAATATCAAAAGAAATAAAAGCAAGAACACTTAATGATTGCCTTAACACCCCTTTATAACCTAACAAGCTAAAACCACAGTGAACTTTCATTTGTTAAGATATTTCACTAACCAAACATTTTCCTTCCAAGCACATGTTCTTTGAGGAAATATATCAGGTTAAAAGAGTTTATGTTAAAAAAAGGCATCTTAAGCAAAGGTTAAAAATTACACTATGAAAAATGAGATCTTTCTGGAGACCAGGTAACTAAATATCAGAGGAACATGTTATCTTCATGGAGAAAATCTGAGTTTTAAGTGAAACCAGAGGGGAATGGGTCACTCCGCGTGACCCTGCAGGCATGCTAAACAAGCCTAACTCCATTTCAGAATCCGTCATTGACTGCTGCAGCGAGGTGCTTGAAATGGGGCTGTGTAGCTCGACAGTATTGTTTTCCATCTCCATTTTTCACAGAGAGCCCAGAAACCTCAACACAGAGCAAAATAAGTATTTCCACTTAGATATTTTTTTCTTCCTTTGGAGTCAACTATTTGAAGGTTTAGTGTTTTGATAAATCAGTGCAGCCACTGTACCTTGGTATCTGCTCATTCTGATTAGTTCAATTATATCTAAAAGTCTGCATTAGGTATCGTAGTTAGTAGATTTTAAATAATACATTTGGTCCAATGCATTTTAATAACTGTGTTTCTTTGTACCAACATGTTTGTCACGTTTATATTTTATTTTGATTTCTGTTTTTTTAGTGGTTGATAATACTTATTTCTCAATTTTGAAAGTTTATTTTAGTTGCCTATTTGTTAGTTATTTGCTCTTTTTTTCCTTCTGTTTTATGTCAAATCTGTCTGGAGTTTAAGGACAAAACCTTTTAAAGACAGGTTTTGTAGCTTAAATAAATATTATACGTTAAACATTTATTTTATTTGTAGCCATCTGTGAGACTGAGGTAACACAATAAAAACGTATACAATACCTGTCTGCAGTTTTCAAGAGTTCACTAGTAGCTTTGCCAAGATTTCAAGGTTTTCACTCTTCTTTTTTTTTTTTTCCCCCAAATTGTTTTATGAATGTAGTTAAAGACCAAATGCACTTTTAGTACATTGAAATGTTTCAAATTTAGAGGCACCCTGACATCTATCTTTGGTATATTTGGTTTGTGGAGAAAAGTTATGAAAAGAGAGAGTGAACACAGGGAGTTAGACCAGCTAGCTGTTATTGTACACATGGGTGCATACATAAGGTTGGATAGAAACTTACATGGCCAAGAACCTAAGTTCAGTGGAGACAACTGCAATAACGCTAGTAACTATATTTGGTTAAATGCACCACTAAGGTGTAGGAGAGCCTCTGTAACAGAATTTAAAGATGTTGCAGCTGCAGTAAGGCATTAACTCAATGCAGGAATGGGATAAGACCAGCAAAAATTTGTCAAAGGGATTCTTTCACTGTGATAATTTGATTATTTGCCTTGAGTTCTTTATATTGTTATTCCAAGTCACTGCAAGCCATTTGAAGGCCATTTGAAGTACATACCAAAAAAAAAAAAAAAAAAAAAAAAAAAAAAAAAAAAAGCTAATTTGGATTCTGGTGACATAAAAAAATTGGGATCTGTCCCATTTTCTGCTCTGGCCCACGGATCCTAAAATCCTGGATCCAAAGCAGCCAAATGTCAGCTCTCATAAGAAAGCCAGTTGCCAGATGTTGGAACAATTGATGGCCCAGATGACAGAGGTCGCCATTTGTTTTGGGCAGCTGTCCTTCAGCGAGCCAGTGCCCCGGAGGACCGCCGGCAGACGCCAGATGGCGGCGGGTGGGTGCTCTGGCTGCCCCAGGGCCACGGGCTCCTGGCAGGGTCTGGGGGGATGCAGCAAATTCCCAGAAAGATATCAGCCAGGGGAGGTGGGATTTAAATCAGAACCTTTGAAGTCAATACAAGTTAATATGAATGAATTTGAGGCCGACTATAATAATTACTGCTGCGAGGGGACGGCAGCAGCAAAGTTAGGCTCCCGCAGAACATCTAAATACCCAAACCATTAAGCTTTCCTGTGACCTGTATATCCTGGGTCAAATTCATATGGAGACTACAAAGCCCACAGGCTAAATTATATATTTGAGGACACAGCTAATCAGTCTCGCCTAATAAAACTACAAGAAAATGCATGCTCCAAGCTGACATCATCACAGACAAACTGCATGTAAAAGTGCACTGTAAAACAATGAGTCTAGTGCTCTCCAGCCTCAAACTGGGATGACTGGAGGGTGATCTGATAGAGGAGCTATAAAATCATTAGTAGGAAGGAGAAGGTGAATAGGGAATAATTGGTCACTGTCTTTTCAATACAAGAAGTAGGAGTCATCAAAGGAAACCAGCATGACCCAGATTCATAATAAACAAAAGGAAAAACTCCCTCACCCGGTGTGGAGGTAACCCATGGCACTGCTTGCCACTGGATGGGGATGGGACTGGAGGTTTACGAGTGTTCAGAAATGGGCAAGTCCATGGCAGGCAAATCTGTCAAGGGTGCCTGAACACAGAGCCATGTGCTTCCTTTGTACTTATATTCTTCTCCCAGTTATTTATTATAGGCTCTGTCAGGTGCAGGCTGGTGGGCTTGGTAGATACTTGGCTGGGCCATTACAGCCATTCTCAAGTTCTCACCTTCAGTGTTGTATGACCACAGCAATCTGGAGAGGGAACACTTTTTTTTAAAAAGGGTCCCTACGGGGTAGCTTATTCCGATTAGTTCAGTCTAGCGAAAATGTCATAAGGCCTCATAACTGACTTGTTGCAAAAACTCTTTGGAGATGTGGTGATTTTCAGACTTGCTTTTCAGTTTTGCCCCCCTCCCAGCAGAAAAACAGGCTGTTATGGAATGAACGTATAGGCTTATAAGCAACAGATTTGCTTTAGTTCATGATCTTTCGTGACCGCATAGAAGTAATCTATTGGTCATTAGAAGCCTGAGGTTGAAAATCAGCATTTACCGTCCTTGGGAGGTGGATTGCAGTCCTGGTCCCCATTCTTGGATTCCTTTATTTTCCTGGGTAAAGCTATACAGCTTAGCAGTCATGTGCCATAATCTCATGCTTGCTGCATGGCAGTTTCCAAGGAAACTCACAGGCTGCACATGCTAGAAGTGATCCTGAGGGGATGTCAGCTACGATTGCCTTGGTGGAGGCTTTGCTTGGAGTGGAAGCTTACCCACAGTAGAGGCTAGGCTTCCCTTTCCAGATTAGGAACTGAATGTTAGAATTTGTTTGCAACAAAGCACATAGCTTGTTTTCTAGACAGAGACCGGAAGGTAAGACTTTACAATAATTTCATTTCCTTAGTGTATTTTTTTTTCCAAACCATGTTCATCCTACCTATTTCTGTAGCCTAATATTTGTGATCTGTGAAAGCTTGATGTGTCTCATTCACACTATTTTGTGAAGGTTACTTTATTTAAAATGGCAATAACCATGTAGGAAAAAAAGGGATTAGGAAAACACACATGAAGATACAAGCTGAATAAAACAACCTATTTCCCTGGGAAGCATAAACATTTGACAAAGGGTACTCTGCTAGAAAGAAAAAACAGTCTAAAAGCTGAGACAAAGGTCCAATCTCCTAATGAGATAGGAGCAGCATCTGATATCTGTATATTACGTGTATCCAGCAGGCTGCAGCTTTTCAGCCTCTGAGATTAAGCTTGCCTATACTGCACAGCTTCCATACACCCCAAAGAGCATGCATTAGGTTTATAGGGATATTTGTGAAAGTGTCTGTCCATGCAGATACCATTCACCTACTCATTTGGCCTGAGGTTACACAGAACATGTATTTTGGGAGAAGACTATAGATTTGTTTTTCTTTTTTATTCCCTTCTTTTTTGTTGCTGTTGTTGCTTTTGTTTTGTTTTTGAGATCATGGGCAAACACTAATTTTTGTCCCCCCAAGTCAGAGATATAACACTGTGAAATGTAAGGGACTGTGACAAAGAGAACAGAGTACATGTGTCTTCTGGCTTCCAAATACTGGAGGAATGTTCAAAAGAAAACAGCATATCATTTGATAAAGATTTTTATTGTCCTTCAAGAACTGAATCTCAGACTGTAAAACATCAGAGTTTAAATCCAAACATTTCTTTCCACCGTGTAATTTGGGACACTGAGCAGAAAAGCTTAGTGATGGTGAGGCAGTCAGGAACAGAAGGGAGAAGGTCAAAACTTGTGTCTTCTTATTCTAAAACAAAAAAGTAACAAAAAGTAAATAACCCCAGCCAACTCCCTGCTCCGCAATAAAATACGCAGAAGAGAAAATTAAGGTTGGAAGAACCGAAAGCTACTAGATGTTACCAGTTATTTTAAACTGTTTTAAATTAGATAGGAAATCAGTGCCATATTATCACACAAAATATACAGTAGAGGAGGAAACACAGAAACACTTCCCTATATTTACCAAAATGCATTTGTTTCATAACAAAAATATGTATAAGGAGGAATGCATATCCAATCTGCAAGAATGTTAGCATTTAACACTGTTTTCATCTTTGTGAAAATACTCCCCTTCTGGGACCTTGCCAAGAAAGAGAGATTTTGACAGGCTGACTTCTTCCAGGGAGGTACTTCATGTCTAAACTCAGCTTCAGCTATGTGTCTTTCTTCTGAAGAGTAGCTAGTATGTGATTTTGGGTAAGTGTTTCTTTTGTTGTTGTTGTTGTTGTTGGGGTTTTTTAGAGTGAAGGCCATTACTTGATTTTGCACAGGAACACTGTAATATGTTATCTGGCACATTTAAATTAATCAGATATTGGTAGCTACACATGTATGGAAAGTCTGCTCACTTTTAACCAATAACCAAACACAGAAAACGACCTTCATTTGTAAATCTATGCAATAACAAAAGGTAACATGGAACAAAAAAAAAGGGGAAAATCTCCTTCATGCCGTTTCCTTCCATTTACATGAGATCAAAAAAGTAAATCGACAAACAGGAAGTTGCTTCAAAATTATAGCTCCTTCTATGAAGCTGACATTCTTGGTTGCCTGCTCTCTTTGAAGAAGAATAATTGAACAGGCTCTAGTTACAGGGGCCAACTCTTTTGAAAGCAGAGCTCTCTAGGTGAAGGTTATTCTTTACTCAGGGGTTAATCAGGGACCTGGATTTCTGTCTCTATAATACTGCTAGAAGGAAAGGACTGAAAACAAATTCCTCTCTTCAGAATTGCCCAAGATTTCAGTCTCCAATGTTGATTGGCACTGATAACAGCTTCTCTCTCTGTTTTTTTCTCTCTCTAATGAAAACATCATCAATTATCTTTTCTTTTTAACTATTTGCTAACAGCTTCTACCTCTAGATACCCTAATAACCTATAAAATATCAAATACTTTGATCTCTAATTCAGCAAGTCACCCTAACGTGTGTGATCTTAAAACCTGTGAGTTGGTTGCTCTCGTGGTGTGTTGTTGTTGTATAGTATTACAGATGAAGACAACGGTAAAATCTGTACACTTAGAGAGTCTTTCTCAGACTGCAGTCTGAGCCCAGATTTTTATTCCCTGGTTTCTGGAACAGTCTGGAAGTCAGCTTTCACTTCAGTGTGATGGAAACAGCCATCCTACACGAAGACAAAGAAACAAGAAAAGACAACCAAGATGGATCAGAGAGAACCCAATAATCTGGTGGTAGAAAGCAGACCAAAATGGAGTTGAATGTACTGTGGGAAACTATGTGTGAAGGAAATCTGGTTTTCAGTCTCATGTCTAGGAGGGGGTGAGGTGAGGAAGGACACACTGACACCGGCAACCTGAAATGAGTTGAGGATGCAGAGCAAATTTGTTCTTAACTGGGTCTTCTTAGTGTCTCGTAAGATGTCTGCATCTTCTTCAGTGAGACAGAAAAGAAAACAACCAGGTTTCTTTATATTTAAAAGCACTGCCTATTGAAAAATTTTATACATGAGGCAATGTCCAAGGAGAGGTATTTCCCTGTCAAAAACCTACTCCCCATAACCTACTCCCCATAGCACTCTGATCTCGCCTTCCCTGCTCTAGGACTCAAGTAGAAGCATTCAGGCAATTATTCTCCATGTAGTCAGGCAAAGCAGGCTGTCCCTGCTGTCATACTTTTTCCTAACTCTATTTCTAAAAAACAAAACAAAACAAAACAAAACACCAAAACAGAAAAAGAGAGGGGAAAAAGGAAGAAAAAAAAAGAAGAAAAAAGAAAAAACAAAAAAAGACGAGTAAAGATCCTTGGTTCACCCTTGACAAATGAGCTTTCCTTTTTTTGCTGCATAGCTGCCCAGCTGAAGGTTGCTAGCTAAGTTTCTAACCAGCAGATGATTTGGCTTCATCTGAGCTGGTGCAGTTACATCTGTCCAGTGGTTGCATTTATCCAGATTATTTAATCTCATAAAACATACTGGACACTGCTTATTTCAATTCAGTGCTTTCATAAATACTTTTTGTATTTCCAAGACAGTGGCTGCCTGGCTGGTTTTAGCCCCTTTTCTTCCTTTCTGCGTTGCCAGACTTCTCTGCTTCTGGCTTGGAGACTTTCCCAAGGGTCTGTAATGTTCCAAAGAGAGCAAGGAAAAGAAAACACAAGAGCCCCAGTCAAGTGTAGTGATGCTACTGAAGTGCCTTATTCTGTGAGGGAGTACTGCAATACTTTGCTCTTTAGTCCTGGTTTTATTCCATGAAGTAGTTTCTTTCATACACAGAGAAACTGAGGCAGGGAAATGGGTCCCATAGGTAACTCAGTGCTTCACGAACACAGAAAAACATTCCCAGCTTCCACTGATCCTTGTCAAACTGTTCAGCAGCGTTGCAGGAGGAGCTCAACACCTGAAGGAACAAGCCACGAGCGGCTTGTCCAAGGTCAGGGGAGCCGGTCTGAAAGCTCACGCTAGCGCTCCGGTGTTCCCGTTCCCAGCTGTCAGCATGGCTGCCGAGCTGTTCACATAGATTACCTGTGGTTTGCTTCCAGTCTTTCCCACTGTTTGTCAGTCCCGGTTTTTGACATCTCATTTAAAATTAGAGCCTAATTTTGAAACCTGATCTACGTGAGCACCGTTCAGCAGCTCCAGGAGCTCGAGTGAAAGTCTGCCTGCAAGGAAAAGCTTGTGGGATGGCAGCCAACGATTGCAACCGTTCGGGGCTAGGACGCTCGCAGATTTGTCCAGCATCCAGCTTTCTAGGATTGCGCCCTCGGTGGAGCCCCCAGGTGGTGGGAGCAGAGCTGG
>NW_008825566.1:5219931-5222998 GCF_000699105.1 Pygoscelis adeliae | reverse complement strand
CGTCCGCTCCCAGCCTGCGCCGCCTGGAGCTGCTGCTTTCTCGTACGAACTCACAGGAGCGAGGACAACTGAGGAAAAGGACGTTTTTCTTGCTTTTATTTATCCCCCCCCCGAACGGAAAAACAACAGCACTTTTGTGTTTTGTAGATTGTCACAAAATCAAGGCATTGTTGGAAGTTACAACAGAAGAGTGTGTCGTACCCTCCCCTTGCTTCCACTAGTTTTCCACTGTTGTAAGTTGTTCCCAAAACCATTCAGGGACATGCAGCATATTTGTTTTTGTTTCTAAAGAAAAGGCTGAGTTATTTGAAAAGCCAATAAGAACTCACAGGAAGAGAAGGTCCTTTCAGAAAGTCTATTTTGGCTTTTGTCTCACAGTTATTGTCCATGTAGGAATTTGCTTATGTAGGATATAAGAGTGTAACTGAGCAACAGGCCAGTAAAAAAATCACTCAACAATTTCTTTTTGTGCTTAGAAGTGCTTAGAAACCTCGATTCATCCCCAAAATTCTAGCAATGGCAAAATGAGTGTTGGAGCAGGGACTGTCATGAGCAGTCCTGTGTCCTGTGTGCCAGTCTGAAAGACAGATATACTAGAGATGATCCAGCCCACTGCAATCCCATCTATACTGGGATGTTAGTGCCTAAAATTAGTTCATGTTCAGAACAGGGTTACAAATTGCTTAGCTCTGCAGGCACAAAATTCGTAAGATTCTTCCTCGTGACTGAGACTGCCGTACTTGGTCATACAAGTTCAGGGGACATGGGTGCCTATGTCTTACCTAAAACTCTACTATACATGAAATTCAGCTGAACACATATCAAATATCGACTCAGATCAGGAATAAAAAGAAAAAAAAAACCAAACACTAATTTTAAGTTTATGATTAAGTTCAAAATTAAGGCCTGTAAATGTATTTGTTTGAAGGCACAGTATATGTCTAACCTCCCATCACGGTCAATAAATGCAAAACAACGATGAGCTATTTCTAGCATAGAAGACTGTTGTGGTTTAACCTCAGTCGGCAACTGCCCACCACACAGCCGCTCGCTCACTCCCCTCACCCCACTGGGATGGGGGAGAGAGTCGAAGAGTAGAAGTGAGAAAACTCATGGGTTGAGATAAAAACAGTTTAATAATTGAAATAAAATAAAATCCTAATAATAATAATAGTAGTAATAATAATAAGAAGAATATACAAAGCAAGTGATGCACAATGCAATTGCTCACCACCTGCCAACCGATGCCCGGCCAGTCCCCGAGCAGCGGCCCCCCCGGCCAGCTTTCCCCAGTTTACGTACTCAGCATGACGTCACATGGTATGGAATGTCCCTTTGGCCAGTTGGGGTCAGCTGTCCTGGCTGTGCCCCCTCCCAGCTTCTTGTGCACCTCCAGCCTTCTCAGTCGGTAGAGCATGGGAAGCTGAGAAGTCCTTGACTAGTGTAAGCACTGCTTAACAACAACTAAAACATCAGTCTGTAATCAACATTATTCTCATCCTAAATCCGAAACACAGCACTGTACCAGCTAGTAGGAAGGAAATTAACTCTATCCCAGCCAAAACCAGGACAAAGACTTACCTAAACAGTACATTTTACTTACCTAAACATAGGTATCTAGTTCCATCTGGGGTGTTCCCTCATGTTGTTTGTTCATACAGCATGTGTCAGTCATATCTGCTGTTCTCATGTGGATATATTGAATAAGTCTCAAAATCGACTGCCTTGTGAGACAGCCCACATTCAGGCAGCTGGTGAGTTCCCAGAAGCTGAATCTCTATGGAGGCTCCAGCAACTACAGTGGAGGCTCAGGCAGTCAGTACAACCATAAATAGTATGTGTGCCTATAGACTTCTATACCTAGGTGTCTTAGTTTTGAACTGCATTCCTATATTTCCAAAGAAGTTCAGGAAGTGACTAACTTTGACAGTCATGGCACTTACCTTTCATGTGGCAGTCTAAGGACTCATACAGCCAAGACAAAGCCTGCTTTTGAGTCTGCATCTCTAGACAGGACCTGATATTACGATGCAGATAGTGCAGGAAAGGTTCCTCACCACAGTGGCAATAATGACCTTGGTCCTGGACTGAGAGGATGAATCTTAATGTCATTAACATCTCTTTTGTGCTGCTACAAACTGCCTAAAATCCAATTGCTTGGGACCTTCCTAAACAGGGACACTGAGGAAAATCAATCCAAATTAACTAAAGGTGTAAATCTAAAGTGTTAAAACTCACTTTTAGTATAAGTGTAAAGAAAATTTAATACTGAATAAGGGGATCCTCAAAGGAGCTTAATGAGGTTTTGCTAATCCACTTAAAGAAGTGAATCTTTCTTGAGTTTTCCCTGTGGACACACCCTTAATCTTTTGTCATAAATTCACTATTACTTTTCTTGTTGGCATAAATTTTATGAAGCTCATGTGTTCAATGCACCAAATAATGTCCACCTATCTGCTGCCTAGTTACACTCAGTTACACGAGAGCTGGGTGAGAACATTGCTGACATTTTCTTGAGAGTTTGCAAACTTCTGTCACAATTTGATTCTCTATGTCTTTTCAATGGTTTCGTTAAAAAAAAGCAAGCTATGTATTTTATTAACTTTTTTTTTTTTAATTGCCAGCCCTCTCTGCACCTCCGACAATTCCTTAAAATTGAATATTACTTGTCCTCACTTGTGATCTAGAAGCAGGAGCTTAATCTCAGGCCAGTTTTAATGAAACAGGGTTCAGCCTTTTTAAGTGCAGGAGCTGTTCTTGTTCCCATTGGAGCTTAGCATTTAGAGCACATCAAGAAAACATAGGACAAGGAATCATTTGTTTCTTCCTCACGAGAGGTTTTGAGCCCAATTTTTCTCCTTGCTCAGAGTGCCCAACTCAGCAGATTTTTTTTTTTTTCCCCCTTCAAGTATTAGCATGTATTCAACACCAAATATCTCTATGGTGAATTAATACACGCAAAGAAAGTGCGCTCTGTTTTGGTGAGATGCACCGAAGGGAAGCCGGGGATTAACGGGAAATACGAACTCCTTGTGAAAAAAAAAAAGTCTTTTTTTTTTTTTTCGGT
>NW_008825566.1:5211926-5219659 GCF_000699105.1 Pygoscelis adeliae | reverse complement strand
CCCGGAGCGCAGCCGGCGTCGACGGCGGGGATTCGGCTGCTGAGGCGGCGGGGTGGTCTCTGGGGATGGAGGACTGCCAGGAAGAGACGGGATCCACCTGGACAGGGCAGCAAAACCATCTTTGCCCACAGGCTGGCCATGCTGGTGTGGCTTTAAACTAGGAATGATGGGGGAGGTGAAGAAGGGGAAGAGAAGACCAACGATTAAATGCAGAGGTTGTGGATTGGCTTTGTAAGCAAAGGGTGCAGGGCGATGTGGGCAGGAAAGAACTCTGAAACAACAAAACAGGGCGGAAAGGGCCCCACCTGCAGCATATACACGTATGTGCTGTGAGGATGGCACATGGGGGAAGCTCTCATGCACTTCATGGGGAATCAGCACAAGTGGGGGCCCCTTTGATGTGCCTACGCAACAACACCTGCAGCATGGGGAGCAAGCAGGAGGAACTGGAGGTCTCTGCAGTTGCAGGGCTACGGTCTTGCTGCGATCACAGAGAAGTGGTAGGATAGCTCACATGACTGGAGTGCTGTGATGGAGGGGTACAGGCTCTTAGGAAGGACAGGCTGGGACGGTGAGGAGGAAGAGTTGCCCTCTATATGAGAGAGCAGTAGGGATGTATGGAGCTCTGTCTGGGGATGGGCGATAACCCAGCTCAGAACCTTCTTCAGCCAACTGGAAGAAGCCTCAAGTTTGTAGGCCCTAGTCCTCATTGGAGATGTCAACCACTCTGTTACCTGCTGAAGGGACAATACAGTAGGGCACAAGCAACCCAGGAAGTTTCTGGAGTGCTTTGATGATGACTTCCTGACACGGGTGATTGAGGACCTGATGAAGGAAGATGCTCTGCTGGATCTCCTACTTACAAACAAGGAAGAACTGTTCAGGGATGCAAAGGTAAGTTGCAGCCTTGGCAGCAGTGACCATGAGATGGTTGAGTTCAAGACCCTGCAAGGAGGGAGCAGGGCAGAAAGCGGGACAGCAAGCATGGCCTTCAGGAGAGCAGACTTTGGCCTGTTCAGGGATATGTTTGGAAGAATCACAGAATGGTTGAGGTTGGAAGAGACCTCTGGAGGTCTTCAGGTCCAAGTCCCATGCTCAAGCAGGGCCACCTAGAGCCAGTTGCCCAGGACCATGTCTAGATGGCTTTTGAGTATCTCCAAGGAGGAAGGCTCCACAACCTCTCTGGACAACCTGTGCCAGTGCTGGGTCACCCTGACAGTAACAAAGTGTTTCCTGATGTTCAGACAGTATCTCCTGTGTTTCAGTTTGTGCCCATTGCCTCTGGTCCTGTCACTGGACACCACTGAAAAGAGCTTGGCACCATGTTTTTTACACTCTCCCTTCAGGTATTTATATACGTTGATGAGACCCGCTCTGAGCTTTCTCTTCTCCAGGCTGAACAGTCCCAGCTCTCAGCCTTTCCTCATAGGAGAGATCCTCCAGTCTTTTCATCATCTTTGTGGCCCTTTGCTGGACTGTCGCCAGCATGTCCATGTTTCCTTTGTACGGAGGAGCACAGAATGGGACAGTACTCCAGGTGTGGCCTCACCAGCGCTGAATAAAGGGGAAGGATCACCTCCCTAGACCTGCTGGCAATGCTTTGCCTAATGCAGCCCAGGATACCTTTAGCCACCTTTGCTGCAAGGGCACATCTCTGGCTCATGTTCAACTTGGTGTCCACAAGGACCCCCAGGTCCTTTTCTGCCATGTTGCTTTCCAGCTGGGGGCCCCCCAGCACATACTGGTGCATGGGGTTTTTTTTTCCCCAGGTGCAGGACTTTGCACTTCTCCTTGTTGAACTTCATGAGGTTCCTGTCAGACCATTTCTCCAGCCTGTTGGAGGTCCCTCTGGATGGCAGCACAAACCTCTGGCATATCAGCCACTCCTCCCAGTGTAGTGTCATCTGCAGAATTGCTGAGGGTACACTCTGCCCCATCATCCTGATCATTAATGAAGATATTGAACAAGATTAGACCCAATATTGATCCCTGGAGTACACCTCTAGTCACTGGCTTCCAAATAGACCTTGTGCCACTGATCACCACCCTCTGGGCACATCTATTCAGACAGTTTTCAATCCACCTCACTGTCTGTTCATCCAGCCCATACATCAACAGGTTCTCAGTCCCATGGGGGACAACCCTGGAGCAAAGAGGGGTGCAGAAGAGCTGGTTATTTTTCAGGGATCACTTTTTCCATGCTCAAGATTCATCCATCCTGATGAGTGCTCCAGCAAAGGTGGCAGGAGACCTGCATAAATGAGCAAGGAGCTCTTCACTAAATTTAAATAAAAAGGAAGTGAACAGAAGGTGGAAGCAGGAATAGTGTTACCCTAGGAGGAATATGACCCAGAAGGAATGCAGAGACACTGAGCGTGCAGGGGTGAGGTTAGGAAAGCTAAAGCCCATCTGAGGTTGAACCTGGCAAGGGACGTGAAGGGTGACAAGAAGGGCTTCTACAAATGTATCAACAGCAAAGGGAAGACTAAGGAAAATGTGGGCCCACTGCTGAGTAGGGCTGGGGATCTGGTGACAAAGGACACCAAAAGGTCAAGGTACTCAATGTCTTCTTCACCTCGGTCTTCACTGGTATGTTCGGACTACATGAATCTCAGGTCCCTGAGACATGGAAGACTCTGGCACAAGGAAGACTTGCCCTTGGTGAAAGAGGATCAGGTTAGGGAACATTTGAACTAACTGGACATATACAAGCCCATATGCCCTGATGAGATGCACCTATGAGTGCAGAAGGAGATGGTGGTGGCTCATGTCATTGCAAGGTCACTCTCCATTTTATTTGAAAGCTCATGGCAATTTGGGGAGATTCCTGAGAATTGGAAGAAAGCAGATGACACTCCAGCCTTCAAGAAGGGCAAGAAGATGGATCTAGGAAACTAAAGGCCTCATCTTGATTCCTGGGAAACTCATGGAGCAACTAATCCTGGGAACCATTTCCAGAAGCATGAAGGACAAGAAGGTGATTGGGAGTACTTGGCATATATTTATAACGGGGAAATCATGCCTGACCAGCCTGATAGCTTTCTACAACAAAATGCCTAGCTTAGAGGACAAGGGGAGAGCAGTGGATGTTGTTATCTTGACTTTTTAGGATTCTGATTGTGCTGCCATTCAGAGGAAACTCAACAGGTTGGAGAAATGAGCTGATAGGAACCTCATGAAGTTCAACAAAGGGAAATACAAAGCCATTATGAGAAATAACTGCAGGCACCAGTACACACTAGGGACCAACGAGCTGGAAAACAGCTTTGCAGAGAAGGCCCTGGGAGTCCTGATACACAAACGGTTGACCATGAGCCAGCAATGCACCTTACAGCAAAGAAGGTCAATGGTGTCCTGGGCAGTATTAGTAAGAACATTACAAGGAGGTTGAGTGCTGACCTCTGCTCAGCACTGGTGAGATACATCTGCATGCTGTTGTCCAGTGCTGGGATCCCCAGTACAAGAGAAACATGGACATACCGGAGTGTGCCCAGCACAAAGATGATTAAATGATTAGAGCATCTAACTATATGAGGAGATACTGAGAGAGCTGCAACTGTTCATGCTGGAGAAGAGAAGCCTCAGGGGTATCTTATCAATGTGTATAAATAGCTGATGTGGGGAGTAAAGAAGACAGTCAGACTCTTCTCAGTGGTATCCAGTGGCAGGACAAGAGGCAGTGGGCACAAATTGAAATACAGTAAATTCTGTTTAAATATACTATTTTTTTTCTTTTTTTTTTTTCATTTGAGGGTGGTCAGATACTCGAACAGGTTGCCCAGAGAGGCTATGGAGTCTCCATCCTTGGAGACTCTCAAAACATGTCTTACAGCCCTTAACAATCTGCTGTATTTGACCCTCCTCTGGGCAGGGACTAGATGATCTCCACAGGTCCCTTCCAACCTCAGTGATCCTGTGATTCTGTGACACTCAGCAGTTTTCATATCCCCAGGTAAATTACCACAATGAATAAATAAGAAAGGGAGAAATAAAGCAGCCAGTATGAGTGCAACACTGCATGAGTACAATCAATATTCATCAAATAGAAAAAAGCAAAAAATCAATAAGGTAAAAATTAAAGAGTAAAAGAAAAAGAAATCTTCTCTTTCAATAAACAGGCACAACTGATCTCCACTGCCATGGAGTCTTTCTCATTCTGTGCATGCTTTCAGCTAACGGATCCACATACACAGCGGGGAGCGTTAAGGCTGCAGGGACAATCATTTCATAACTGTTAGGTGAGTTGTTTTCAAAAACTGACACTGTTTCCATATAGTGACTTTCCCTTTATGCAATATGCATGTAACATATATATGCAAATGTATATCTATATATAGAGATAAATATACATATATACATATACATATACATATTCATATTAATATACATATACATACACATACATTCCCTCCTGGGAAGTGTAAATATGTCTTCAGGGCTGAACAATGGATATTAATAAATTGTCATTGCTCTCTCTGGGAGAACAAACACCTAGGAAATCAACAGGAAATAGCTAAGAGATATTTTAGTGCTAGTATGTAGTTCATAGAGGTTCTCATTACGAATTTTTATTAAGACAAATAATGCTGATGAAGTTCAGGACTTGTCTTTTTCACAAAGTGATTTCCAGTTTTCCCTTGCATGTTTGTAAGGACGTTAGACACAGAGAAGCGGGGTAGTGTGGAGCTCCCTTTGTCCGTGGCTTTGGTGACCTTCCAGCTGTGTCTAGGACGACAACAGGGTACAGTGATGGTGGGTGGTGCAGAGCTCCCTTCGTCCACAGCTGTGGGGACCTTCCAGCCACCTCTAGGACCATGATGTGGTACAGAATGGAGCTATGTATGTTTCCTTAATCTTAGGTTGATGTCCTTGTACAAGTTGCAACAATCTCCAGCTGAGTGGTGGAGGAAGGAGAGGACCAGAGTGTGCCATGATCTGGTTGTGTCTCTTTTGGGGGCTGCAGCTGTCAAAGACAGGAGAATCAAAAAAACCAGAGCAGCCACACTCTGTCGCCATGGGCAGCCCCTTCCTCCTTGCCGGAGGCTCTCCCAGCCTCATGCCAACTGTCCATCCCATGTCTCCCTGACAGCCAGGAGACACCCATCCTGGGCCAATCATGTCACCAACCCCACTGTAACAGAGGCCACCACCAGCGTTCTGCCCACTGTGGCACGGCCACTACGTTGCTAGGTCTGGTGCCAGGAGCTCATGTGGGGCCAGCCTTTGGCCACACAGGGAAAAAGAGTGCCCATGGCTGTGGGGAGCTTTCAGCTCCCTGTAAGACCATGACAGGGTGCTATCTTATCTGTCCTGTAGAGCGCTGACAACTCTCCAGCTGAATGGCAGAGGAAGGAGAAGACAGGAGCATGTCATGGTCTGGTCGCATCCCTGTCTGCATGTTCATCTGCAATACACAGGAGAAGCAAGAGAGGAGCAGCCATCCTCCATTACTGTGGGCAGCCCCTGCCTCCCTGCCCTTCCCTCCCTGCCCTCTCCTCTCAGCCCTTGTTCACCTGCCTCCTCCACTGCCAGACTGGGCTGGCACAGGCCTTTTTGTACCCACCCTGGGCACCACCGACATTCTTCCCACTGTGACATGGCCACAACATCCCAAGGGCTGGTGCCAGGAGCTGGTGGCTGCCCACTGTGACATGGCCGTGACAACAGCAGGGCTGGTGCCCAGACTTAGTGCTACATCACTGTGACATAGCTATTATCTTCCACTATTCAAACAAGAAGAAACAAACAAAAATAATAATAAAAACAAACCAAAACCAATAGCTGGTAACACTGGGAAGGGAAATTAAATAGCTGTAGCAGCAATTTAAAGAACAGCAGCTCAGCAAAGGTTAAAGAGAATTAAAAGCTGCAGGTCTTACCCACTACACAGTTTTAAATTTTTTTGTGGTAATTCATGCTGAGCTGTGTGAGTATGAAGGTTAATTCTGGAAGAAAAATGCTTGTTGAATTGACTAGAGGTAATATTTCACACCTTTGGAATTAAAGATGTCCAACGCCAAACCCTGAACCCATGAGTGGCTGACATGTTTCAGGATGTTTCAGCATGAACTGCAAGACTTGTGTCTTTCTTTACTCAAAATGAACTGAAGATTTTGCCAGGGACTGTCCTGTGCTACACAGTTCGGTTGGGCACTAGAACAAAATCCATAAATTAGCTTCCATCTGCTTGGTTCACCGCAGACCATTACATCCTTTTTAATTGACAGGACCAGAGGCAACGGGCACAAACTGAAACACAGGAGATACTGTCTGAACAGCAGGAAACACTTTGTTACTGTCAGGGTGACCCAGCACTGGCACAGGTTGCCCAGAGAGGTTGTGGAGTCTTCCTCCTTGGAGATATTCAAAAAACTATCTAGACGTGGTTCAGGGCAACCGGCTTTAGAACGTCCAGAGGTCCCTTCGAACCTCAACCATGCTGTGATTCTGTGATATATACATATATTGTAGATTAAAGCAATCAAAAACTTTCCGTTATGCATCCCTATATAATTTCCTCAGACTTTTAACAGTTTACAGTAAAAATTTGCATACTTTGCCTTAAGATGGAAAATGTTTTTTAAAGTATTTCAGTTATTTGTGAACCCACTATTATGCAAACATGTTACTGGAGTGCAGTGGCTTTTTATGAGAGGAGGAAGATGGAGAAAGTAGTTAGGAAAATTTTAGCAGTCTTTTTCATCTTCATTAACTTCCATGTTGTGCTCTCTTACCAGGCTGTGGCAGCAATATTAGCACAACTGTGGAGGGGTGGTTTGTTGGGATAGAGGGAGATAGCAGGTAGAGAATCAAGCAGAGGCTTGATTCCCTAAACAGCAGCAGGGGATCAGGCACCCCAACAGGTAGGAGCCGGAGGCAGTGTGTGGTGGGAGGGGTTGGAGCATGGTTTTGGGTGCTCCTGCCCATCCTGGGTTTCAGCTCTGAGGAACCTGCTGCACTCCCACCATGTGACTCATGTCAAGGAGAGAGGGTACATCCCCTGCTTTCACAGTGAGACTGGCTCTGTCCCTCACTCCAACACCCACATTAAAGCAGTTCTCACAGTCTTTTCACTGAGAAATCCTTGGTGCTGGAAAACACTGCCTTTGCTGTTCACTGAAAGCTGGTCACAGCACCAGATCTATGCCTTATGCTGTCTCTTTGTGCTCTCTGCCCAAGTATGCCCAAATCATAAGCCACTAAAATATTTTGGCTTGTTCATGATCTTTAAAGATATCCTGAAGATGACAGCTATGTCTCCTGAGGTTTCTGTCTCCCCTGAGCATGCACCTACTCCTGGTGTGTGTTGGGATTGTCCCTGGATCAACCCTGCCCTGCAGCCACCCAGCGTTTCTGAGCCTGAATAAAACTTTCTCGAAAGCAGGACCCGCAGTGCCGTTGGGCACATGAGAGGTGTTGCAGAGATAAAGATGGGAAAGGGAAGAAAAGGAAAAGAAAGTAGTAAGAGAATAAGGCAAGGAGCAAAGTTAGGAACCAGAGCTTGGAGGAAGGATGCATGCAGTGATGCAGGAGCAGCAGTTGCCCAAAGGCAGAAGGAAGGGCAGGAAGAGGCAAGCAACAGAACAGAGGTCAGAGCTACAGAAACTCAGGGAGGTAATGCCAAAAGGCCCAAGTAACAGTGACAGGAAAGTTTATAAGCAGTAGAGACTCTTGTCCGGATCCTGCAATGGTGTGGTGGGTTGACCTTGGCTGGACACCAGGTACCCACCAAA
>NW_008825566.1:5181256-5209032 GCF_000699105.1 Pygoscelis adeliae | reverse complement strand
CAGCCACACTCTGTCGCCATGGGCAGCCCCTTCCTCCTTGCCGGAGGCTCTCCCAGCCTCATGCCAACTGTCCATCCCATGTCTCCCTGACAGCCAGGAGACACCCATCCTGGGCCAATCATGTCACCAACCCCACTGTAACAGAGGCCACCACCAGCGTTCTGCCCACTGTGGCACGGCCACTACGTTGCTAGGTCTGGTGCCAGGAGCTCATGTGGGGCCAGCCTTTGGCCACACAGGGAAAAAGAGTGCCCATGGCTGTGGGGAGCTTTCAGCTCCCTGTAAGACCATGACAGGGTGCTATCTTATCTGTCCTGTAGAGCGCTGACAACTCTCCAGCTGAATGGCAGAGGAAGGAGAAGACAGGAGCATGTCATGGTCTGGTCGCATCCCTGTCTGCATGTTCATCTGCAATACACAGGAGAAGCAAGAGAGGAGCAGCCATCCTCCATTACTGTGGGCAGCCCCTGCCTCCCTGCCCTTCCCTCCCTGCCCTCTCCTCTCAGCCCTTGTTCACCTGCCTCCTCCACTGCCAGACTGGGCTGGCACAGGCCTTTTTGTACCCACCCTGGGCACCACCGACATTCTTCCCACTGTGACATGGCCACAACATCCCAAGGGCTGGTGCCAGGAGCTGGTGGCTGCCCACTGTGACATGGCCGTGACAACAGCAGGGCTGGTGCCCAGACTTAGTGCTACATCACTGTGACATAGCTATTATCTTCCACTATTCAAACAAGAAGAAACAAACAAAAATAATAATAAAAACAAACCAAAACCAATAGCTGGTAACACTGGGAAGGGAAATTAAATAGCTGTAGCAGCAATTTAAAGAACAGCAGCTCAGCAAAGGTTAAAGAGAATTAAAAGCTGCAGGTCTTACCCACTACACAGTTTTAAATTTTTTTGTGGTAATTCATGCTGAGCTGTGTGAGTATGAAGGTTAATTCTGGAAGAAAAATGCTTGTTGAATTGACTAGAGGTAATATTTCACACCTTTGGAATTAAAGATGTCCAACGCCAAACCCTGAACCCATGAGTGGCTGACATGTTTCAGGATGTTTCAGCATGAACTGCAAGACTTGTGTCTTTCTTTACTCAAAATGAACTGAAGATTTTGCCAGGGACTGTCCTGTGCTACACAGTTCGGTTGGGCACTAGAACAAAATCCATAAATTAGCTTCCATCTGCTTGGTTCACTGCAGACCATTACATCCTTTTTAATTGACAGGACCAGAGGCAACGGGCACAAACTGAAACACAGGAGATGCTGTCTGAACAGCAGGAAACACTTTGTTACTGTCAGGGTGACCCAGCACTGGCACAGGTTGCCCAGAGAGGTTGTGGAGTCTTCCTCCTTGGAGATATTCAAAAAACTATCTAGACGTGGTTCAGGGCAACCGGCTTTAGAACGTCCAGAGGTCCCTTCGAACCTCAACCATGCTGTGATTCTGTGATATATACATATATTGTAGATTAAAGCAATCAAAAACTTTCCGTTATGCATCCCTATATAATTTCCTCAGACTTTTAACAGTTTACAGTAAAAATTTGCATACTTTGCCTTAAGATGGAAAATGTTTTTTAAAGTATTTCAGTTATTTGTGAACCCACTATTATGCAAACATGTTACTGGAGTGCAGTGGCTTTTTATGAGAGGAGGAAGATGGAGAAAGTAGTTAGGAAAATTTTAGCAGTCTTTTTCATCTTCATTAACTTCCATGTTGTGCTCTCTTACCAGGCTGTGGCAGCAATATTAGCACAACTGTGGAGGGGTGGTTTGTTGGGATAGAGGGAGATAGCAGGTAGAGAATCAAGCAGAGGCTTGATTCCCTAAACAGCAGCAGGGGATCAGGCACCCCAACAGGTAGGAGCCGGAGGCAGTGTGTGGTGGGAGGGGTTGGAGCATGGTTTTGGGTGCTCCTGCCCATCCTGGGTTTCAGCTCTGAGGAACCTGCTGCACTCCCACCATGTGACTCATGTCAAGGAGAGAGGGTACATCCCCTGCTTTCACAGTGAGACTGGCTCTGTCCCTCACTCCAACACCCACATTAAAGCAGTTCTCACAGTCTTTTCACTGAGAAATCCTTGGTGCTGGAAAACACTGCCTTTGCTGTTCACTGAAAGCTGGTCACAGCACCAGATCTATGCCTTATGCTGTCTCTTTGTGCTCTCTGCCCAAGTATGCCCAAATCATAAGCCACTAAAATATTTTGGCTTGTTCATGATCTTTAAAGATATCCTGAAGATGACAGCTATGTCTCCTGAGGTTTCTGTCTCCCCTGAGCATGCACCTACTCCTCGTGTGTGTTGGGATTGTCCCTGGATCAACCCTGCCCTGCAGCCACCCAGCGTTTCTGAGCCTGAATAAAACTTTCTCGAAAGCAGGACCCGCAGTGCCGTTGGGCACATGAGAGGTGTTGCAGAGATAAAGATGGGAAAGGGAAGAAAAGGAAAAGAAAGTAGTAAGAGAATAAGGCAAGGAGCAAAGTTAGGAACCAGAGCTTGGAGGAAGGATGCATGCAGTGATGCAGGAGCAGCAGTTGCCCAAAGGCAGAAGGAAGGGCAGGAAGAGGCAAGCAACAGAGCAGAGGTCAGAGCTACAGAAACTCAGGGAGGTAATGCCAAAAGGCCCAAGTAACAGTGACAGGAAAGTTTATAAGCAGTAGAGACTCTTGTCCGGATCCTGCAATGGTGTGGTGGGTTGACCTTGGCTGGACACCAGGTACCCACCAAAGCCTCTCTGTCACTCCCCCTCCTCAGCTGAACAGGGGAGAGAAAAAATAACGAAAGGTCAGTCCCAAATTCTCTCCCTCCTCCCCCCCAGCAGCGCAGGGGGCTGGGGAATGCGGGTTGCAGTCAGTTCATCACACGTTGTCTCTGCCATTCCTTCCTCCTTGGGGGAAGGACTCCTCATACTCTTCCCCTGCTACAGCGTCGGGTCCCTCCCATGGGAGACAGTCCTCCACAAACTTCTCCAACATGAGTCCTTCCCATGGGCTGCAGTTCTTCAGGAACTGCTCCAGTGTGGGTCCCCCATGGGGTCACAAGTCCTGCCAGCAAACCTGCTTCAGCGTGGGCTCCTCTCTCCACGGGGTCACAGGTCCTGTCAGAAGCCTGCTCCTGCACAGGCTTCTCACGGGGTCACAGCCTCCTTTGGGCACATCCACCTGCTCCAGTGTGGGGTCCTCCATGGGCTGCAGGTGGATATCTTCTCCACCATTAACCTCTACAGGCTGCAGAGTACCTGCTGCTACCCTGTAGCCCCCCCGCTACCAAAACCTTGCCACACAAACCCAATACAAATGGACTTAAAAATCCCTAACTCTCATTAGATAACTCCCTATTCTTTTGATGTTCAGGAAATAGCTGAAAAAATGTGTTAATTCTGCTGTAGTATTAATCATTGTCACAACTTATTTTGTCAAAGATAATAGAGTTGTGTTCCTGCAGTTTCGTAGGCTGCAGGTGAATTTGTCTTCTAATCTCAGGTGATGCCAAAGAGAAGTATTTTGACTTATGGTAGAGAGCTGCCTCAGGACCCTGGATATTCCAGATAATTTATATAAATTTCCAGGGTACAAAAGTCAGGAAATGTACACTTAAAGTTAGGAAATGTGAATATTTCCTCAACAGTATCTATTTTATTTTTACACATCAGTATGCTTTGTTACAACGCTGAGAAGACCATGGTGCTAGTTATCCTGCATTTCTTATGCTGAAAATAGCTTGGTACTGTGTTGCAGTGAAATGAGATGCCGTAGCTAAGTGGTTAAGGAAATTTGCAATAGATGCAGCAATGTCAGTCTGCGCCTTGCTCTCTATAAGTTCTTGTTAGGAGTTTTTGCTCCCTTTTCCCTAACTGAACGAGGTGGGAAAATCTTTCTTCTTCATTTGAGCTGGGGAATCAAAGGCGACTGAATTTTTTGCTAGCCACATTGTTCTTTTATGTGCCAGTGGCTACTGAAATTGGAAATCTTATGCACCATAACACAGCAGGCTGCAGGTGAACATACAGCCAGCACTATGAGTTTATTACCACTACTGATTTTATTACCATACTGTCTTGAAGATACGGTCTTGTATCTGTCAGCTGCCAGGGACCTCGGGTGATAATGACTTGAACTTTATGGGATTCTTACTAAAAGCTTGTGGTGCTCAGAATGTTTTTTTCCATTTAATTGATATTTTGTCAAATTTCTCCCATCAAATATTGCTGATTTGTCTTATTGAATTGGCTACTGATGCAATTGCACACTTGCAAATACGAAAATAAAATGTCTGGCGGTATCTTCAGTACTGCGTGTGTATTGAGAGCTCTGGTATATGGTAGCACGCATCACAGATATCAGTGAAAGTTTCTTTGGTCTGTCTATACTGATAAATAAAACAAGGCCAGAGACCACTGTCAGGCCCAAAGGCCAAATAGGATAAATTGACTGCATTTACACTACAGTGACTATCCTCTGGTCCCTGTAACTTTTCTGGGCTTTAAAAAAAATTATTATTTGTATTTTTCATTTCTTTTTTTTCTTGTATGGTCTGAAATGACATGAAGACTGTTACCTACCGGAGTGATATTTTCATAGCATGAAGATGTGGGCATGTGTTGCATAGAGTGTCTTGGGGCATGAGGAGTGTTTGAGGGTACAGTGCTGAATGCTGCGAAGTTAAGAGTGTGTAGGGTGGGGGACACCCAAACCGTTGCATTCTTCTCCAAGTGGCCTTTTGGGAATGGTCCTGGCATATGTTATCCCCTGAACTGTGCCCAGGCATTGTCTTGGAGAACTCTAATTGGGACAGGCAAAAACCCTGCCAGGGAGTATGCTAACAATTATGCACTAGCAGTCCCGTCCAGTGCTCAAATTCATTGCCTGGCATTTTTTTATTTAACAGCATAGATATAACCTGTGTTTTAAAGAATTTCTTTCAGAAATGTTATGGGATTAGGTAATAAAGAATTTTCTTCCCTGTCCCCCACAGACTACGTATGAGGCTTTCTAATTTCTGTAGTTTTCTACAATACAGGCAAAGTCAGCACTGCTGCTTCAGCTCAAACCAGTAGTGTACTTCTTCTGTGCTAATGGCTATTACGATGTTGGTCTTTTTTCCCTTGAACAATTCAACTGTCCTTGCTGTTCGGAGGCATTTCTCCAGATCTGTCTCCCTCAAGGATGTCTCCTGCAAACTAGACTCTTTTGTCCCAGAGACAATCCTAAGTTCAATAATGGAATCTTTAGTGTCTATAAAGTTACACATACTGTTTTCAGTTCTGAATATGTGTTCAGTCTTTATTCTGATTTTCAAATTTCTGGGTAAAATGAAAAAAAAAACCAAACAACAAAGCAAAGCAAAAATATCCCAGTAGCTCTCTATTCTTATCTGCTTGTGGTAAAACTTTTTGTGACAGAAACAGAAGATAACCAGACCTCAGACTGCTTGCACCTTTTAGTGTAAGTAAAGGTCTTCATAGCATAGCTGAGATAGAAAAGTACTAGGTTTACTATAACCAGCAAATACAATTTCCATTTACTAATTCTAATGATGAGATACACGCATCTGAAGGTATTTTGCAAGAAATGCAGAATCGATAACTGTTACAACCACAATAGTGCAATAGTGCCTTAGCTATCTACTGATATAAGATCAATGCAGATTTAAGTAAATACAGTTTGCCACCTTTGTACACAACGATATAATGATCTATATAACTAAGTAAAGTATTGGAAGTACTTCCAGTGTAGGTATGCTTAAAAAAAGAGTACGGAAAACATTTATGAGGGGTGGTTTCTCTGAAGGTTAAGTATAGTAGTTATTGATGATACGACCTCTTTTACAAAATCAGGAGTATGAATCTGGAAGAACATACACATAAGATTAGACTTATAGCATTGAATTTTTTCTGTTCTGCATTTATCTGTTTTCTACGTTTATGATGATAATTTTTCCTGTCTTTTTCCATGAAATAGTGCTGTTACTTCAATAAGAGGGGAAAATCGTAGATATATACATAGGTAATAAGAATGAGATCAAGAGGTCAGACCTTGTAAATAACCATGCTGTGATCTAAGGCAGCAAGTTGACTCAGCAAGAAACTGATTAGTCAATATTTCTGTAGTCTCATTCTGTCTGGAGTTATCAAAAATCTTGCTCAGCTATTCCATGCTTCAGGCATTGTTTATGACAGCAATGTCATTCTCATATCTCTTGTTTTTCTACAGGTAGGATAGTTAAAAAATTATTTCAATTTCACATTTTCCCCATGGCTTTCTGTTGTTTTTCTCTTCTGTTTTTGCTGTCTGAGTTATGGTTTTGTTTGCCTATTCAAAAAGATGAGAAAAGTTGTTATTTTGCTTAACACTGCAAGAAGCTTTCTGGCACTTTTTACTTGCCTTCTTTTTATAGAGCCCTGGGGAAACTCTAAGGCTAATTTTTGACCATGACAACAAAAATCCTGCTTTTTACTGTAATAAAGCCTGAGATTATCTTAGAAACTCGTGACTCTGAGGATTTAGTTTTTAAGACTAAGCACTGATTATTACTAGAACTCAAGATAAAAACAATCCTGCTGATTTGGAATCAACCCTGCCCTTCTAGAGCTACAGAAATAAGCCCAGTAAGCTGAATATTAACTAGTAGGAATTATTATGGTTTTGCATATATAAAATTATTTAGCATATCTTTTGAAATGTCTTCATCTTCATGAAAGAAACTGCAATTAGTATTTCAGAAAACTTCACAGATAAGCCCCCTTGCTTGCCTACCCCCACTAATTGTGGTTTCCTTATCCTGTATGGTCTTTTTATGTTTCACTGACTCGCTCCAAGCCTGTCCTTACATATCAGGCTTTTCTGTTTCAGCAAATTCCAGTATTCTGCCCACTGGAGAGGCTGAGCCTGAGAAACAGCTAAATGTGCATCCTTCTGATATCGAACATAAATGGGAGCAGTCTTGCCTTGTTTACTCTTAACAAGTCTTGACAGTGTCCCTTTATAAAAAGACAAGTTTTTCTTAGTAAATGTGTTTGGGAAAAACTTGTTTTGATTGACAACAGTGACAATACCCCTAAGGGATTGTGCATCATACCGTAAGGGAGCTATTGCCTTCTTTTCACAAAGAACAGGAGTAGTGTGTGTTGGGGCACCTGGGTGGATTCTTCTTTCTTTCAAAATAACTTTTGGAGTTTTTTTCTCTTCTGTTCCTCCAAGTTTCTAGAAAACACAAAGGCTGTTAAAATCTGTGTTGCAAAGATTGCTGTGAGATGCTAGAAAAAGTGTAATTGAGATAGTTCTGTCACGTGCACGTGTTGGTTTTTTTTTTTCCTTTAACCTTTTTTCTTAATTAAAGCAAAATTCCTACTGGTGCAGGTATATCTTTTGCAACATACATTGGCCAGTTGCTTATTCTTGCAATGTATTGTATCAACACATCATCATCAAAGGTGACAAATGTGTGAAGCTGTCACAATAAATATAGCAATAATTTTAGTATTGTCTCTGTTGTTAGAATGTGTTCAGGGCTGCAACATCTCTACTCCTAAAAAAATGTCAAATGTGAAATGCCTCATGACTAAAAAACCACTGCATACAGCATATGTATGTGGATATATTACATGTATATGCTGCAGAGACATGTATTTATAGTAACATGCTGTAATTATGGCAAAAGTTCTGTCAGCATTTCCAGTATAAACATCATTTTCAGGATTTATTACACAGCTATAGGATTAGATCCCAGATAGAATTTGGCAAATGAGGCCTCAGCCTGGGTAGCAAATTCTTCTACATATTTCTCGTTCAAAGAATTGCTTCATAATGTATACAAACACAAACAGAAACAGATGTTTGCAAAGTTTTTATTTGTCCTGGTGTAATTAAAAACAAGCACAGGTTTAAGCTGAAGCTCACCTCAGAGAAGTGCCGAAGTTAAAAAAAGAAAAAAAAAACCCAAAGTAAAAAAAAACAACAAAAAAGAAATTGCTCGTCTTACCCAACATAGTCTGCTTCTTTTCAGCGTTTCAGATGTTTTTCTGATGATAGTGATGAAATATCATGTCTACCGTTCTCTCCTTCAGTTGGCTCGAGCATGGGACCCTGTTCCAGACTTCCAGGGGACAGAGAACCGCATGCCGACTGAAGCACTGCAAGCCTCTGTGATGCTGGAGTTGCATCAGTGATCTGGTTTCATGAACATCTCAACACTTTGCAGACATTTCAGGGAATATGACTTGTTGCTGTTGGAACTTGTATTTATATGTTCAGATTCTGTTTTATTCTGGTGTTCCCATAGCTTGTGGAAAGACCCTCATTCAACTGGAGATGGCCCATGGAAGGATTTCGCCCAGTAGAAATCTCCTCTGATGAAACTTAGATGAAAGTTTGTCTTCCCATTTTGACAGTTGCTGCACTTTCAGCTCAGAGCAAGTGGAAAAATATAGAGAATAGCTTTCTGAGTACTAGCTATACCATAGCGGGACAGTTCAGCCCTGCTTTCCACGGAGATGAGCTAGCTGAAACCTGTTCTCACTGCAGGGCAGATGAGCTCCATAGTGTCCCCTTCGATCCTGGTTCTGCAGGCATGCAAACCCAAGGATCTGTTGGTAGGCACCCAGTTCCTCATGGTTTCCTGTACACTCTGAGGGAGAAGAAGATTTAACCTACACAGAAAGACATCTCTGAGCGCATTGCTTCTTTCAACACAAGGAGTTGCGCAAACATTTGGAGAGGAAAAAGTATCCAGATGCTCTCAGGCTTTTCAGGCATTGTCTGGGAGGTTAGGCAGAACCAGAAGCTCTTGATGTCATGTTGCATACAAAGAGCTTGTCCAACTGTAGAGCCACTGAAGGAAATTATCAAAGACCTGTCGCTTTAGGGACAGACAGAAACATTGCACAGTCACAACGGGAAGTCCAAATAAACAAGTTCTGCTTCCTTCCACCTTCTAGGCTGGTCTCATTCACAGCAAACCTCCCTTCAGCTCTTTCTGTCCTCCTCTCAGACACTCCACTGCCACCACCCGTTGCTCCAGTACGAGGTTGTAGGGCTACTTGATGATGGTTTTATTCTCACTTATTTTTCTCACTTGCAGAGTTAAGTAGATAATTGATTTTTGGGATGATTTACTAGATTTAAAAAAAAAATATTCAGTTGCAATTCAGTTATAGATACACCAAAATGACCCATCTCATCTAGAAAACAGTATGGGGGAAATTTCTATTTCACCTAAAATAAAGGTAGATGAAACAAGATTATTCTAAAAGAAAAACATGGACCTGTTAGAGTGGGTCCAGAGGAGGGCTACAAAAAAGGTTAGAGGGCTGGAACACCTCTCCTATGAGGAAAGGCTGAGAGAGTTGGGGTTGTTCAGCCTGGAGAAGGGAAGGTTCCAGGGAGACCTTATTGTGGCCTTTCAGTACTTGAAGGGGGACTACAAGAAAGATGGAGAGAGAGTTTTTACTATGGCTTGTAGTGACAGGACAAGGGGCAACAGTTTTAGAATAAAAGAGGGTAGGTTTAGATTGGACATAAGGAAGCAATTCTTTATGATGAAGGCAGTGAGACACTGGAACAGATTGCCCAGAGAAGTTTACATGCCCCATCCCTGGAATTGTTCAAAGTTAAGTTGGATGGGGCTGTGAGCAACCTAATCTAGTGAAAGATGTCTGTTTCCATGGCAGGGGGGTTGGACTAGATGATCTTCAAAGGCCCCTTGCAGCCCAAACTATTCTATGAATCTAAAATGAAGAAAATCACAATTTTCATTTTGAAACGGTGAAAATGAAAGATTTTGCTAGTTGAATCTCTCAGTGAAAGAAACATTTGTTAAACTTAATGCATATTGAAGAATCATATCAAGTTCCTCAAATATCTTTGTTTCAGCAAGGAAAAAAAGTTCCACCTAAAACATTCTGGTGAAATAAATTACATTATGTTCATACTTAGCAGAGTTGAAGTTTGAACCCAATGAGCTTTAACCAAGTATAAATTTTATTCTCAATGTGGGTAAAAAGGTCTAAAAAGGAAAAAGGCAATAGAAATGTGTCAAAAAAGACAATGCAAAGCTACAAGTGGCTATTGTTAGGCTGATGTAAAAGTATTGTCAAGATTTCTATCCTCTTTACATACAATTATCTATACAGAGAGAAGCATCATATCAGAGAGGTTGTGTTTTAAACTGGAGTTATATGTGAACAAAGGCCTTTGAGACTGGCATGTTATTGTCACTTTTGGTACTGATGAGAACTGATGGTTTACCAAGTGATAAACCAATAGTTCAACAGTGGCCAGGGTTTTGTGGAATGTCTATATGATGAATACTTCAAACGCTAGAATGTAACACAAAACCCTTGTGATTCTTTACCATAAATATATATACCCACACACTCAAAAAGATTTAAAAAATCTCACAAATCAGCCTTCATATAACCACATTATATATAAATGTAATAATAATAGAATATTTTAAGATTCAAAGTGTAGATTTTATAGAGAGTTTCCTTCACACCATCCAATGCACTGAAAACTCTCCTTCTTCATTAAGGTTTAATTGAAAAGAAGGGGTAGAAGGCACTGATCTCCTCTTGTATTACAAGATTTTTTGAATGGATGGTTTTCCTGTCATATAGCATGAGAAATCTAGAAGGACTACTGCCCTTTAACTAAAACCAACACCACAAATTTGCTCTGATTAGCTCAAGAAGAACAAACAAAGCACAGCGATGTTCTCGAGATTATAATCAAAGTTGCTAGTGCTTACTTTGAAACTGTAGCCAAGAATGAAACCGCAAACAAACACACATTATTTATTATCTATACAATATAGATGTTTGTAGGGGATGATTCATGGTGATTAGTTTCCATATTCCAAGTTAGAATCTTGAGATCTGGTATATTCATTTATGCAATCATTATGAGCTGAGAAGGAGTAAACTATCATGACATTGAAAGCTGACCTTTCAGTTATTTTCATCAAATCTGAACCATCAATTTGTCAGCCACGGTATGTGAACTGGTTCCTTTCTATCTATACTAAGGTGCAGCAAGCCTTCAGTTTGGAAAAATTAAGGTGAATAAAGGTCACCAGATCTCTTTATCTGATTGTGGCCAAGAAAATTGCTGAAAGCAAGCAAGTGTGCTGCAGGCACACTGGTGATTTTTCACAATGCCATTGAGTAGAACCTTGAAATTTGGCACAGTCATAGATCATAGACCTGAGTGCACGCACACACACGTACATACACACACATAAAGAAAAGAAAAAAAAAGAAAATCCAGATTTCAAGGAGAATATTCCCTCACAGGGCAGTCAATGATTGAGGATTTTGTTTTGTTTGCCATTTCATCTTTTTAGTCTTTCAATGTCTCTTATTTTGTAACCTCACCCTAGCCTTGCTTTATTATTATACATTTATTTATCTATACTTGAGCAACATAAAAACACCCACAGAAAAGCTCTAGGTTCCCATAAAATTAATTAGATTTACAATTCCAAATGATGGCCACCAAACAGTATAGCAATAATCCCATAGGGAGAACAAATTAACTCAGCTAGCCAATAAATCAGAACAACAGAGAACTGTGTTTTCTTTTTCACCTCCAAGAAATAGAATCTGAAGAATAGAATCATGCCCAAATGCTTTATCAAATAAATGACTCTTCTAGGATGCTCAGAAGGTCATGACATTTGACTGGGTGGGGGGGTTTTGGGTTTTTTGGAGGTTTTTTTTGTGTTTTATTTTTCTATAAAGAGAGTAATTAAACACTTCCTTATTTTTTGTGTGTTATGTGTCCCAGTGGATATGACATTGTCAACTATCAAGACTGAAAGTTCTCTGATGTCACTACTTCTATTTATCATGTTCCAGCTCAGAAAATATCCATATATTTATTAATTGGTTGAGTCGTTATTAACAATTACAGTTGTGCTAATGTTACCCATTAGCCTCTACAAGACAATGGGTGATGAGTAATTGCATATTGCAGCTGGGAATGAATGACCAAAGGCTAATGTTCTGTGGCAAAGCACAGTGCAAAAAATTTTTTCAAACTCTCTAATAATAAATTCTTGTCATAGCCCCAGATAAGCTCTTGGGTGAAGGGACCATCATTGGCTTTATTCACCTAAGAAACAGGCCCCTGATCTGGTTGGCCTCTAGATCCCAAACTTAGCCCATTCTGTTTTAGGGTCTAACTGCCCTGCAGCTCTTAAAAACATAATGTCCTCTGGATGCGGTGTCCCTCCCATTTCACTCTCTCTACCCCAGAGTAGATGGTGACACACAGATATCTACAGAATGTAATTCAGATTTAATATGTGTCCAAATACTAGTATTTTGGTCAATTACTGTTTTATGCTAGGTGCTGGGAGTTAGAGAGAGTAGTCTTGGTTTTCTTCAATATAAATTTTACTACTAATAAGAAAAAGTGTAATACATGCCACAGAAAGTAATGTAACCAACTTGTCATTTTTTATGGTGGGTTAAGACCTGGTGGCATTACTGTGTCTTCCTATAATTTGTAAAATGAACATTTAAAAATAAAGGATTGACATTTAAGGTAAAAGTACCTCTTCACTGACCCCGGGCCTTTCTCTTTGATTCAAAGCAATCATAGCAAATTTGAGAGACAAAATTCACCAAGGTTAATAACAAAAAATGATAGCCAACACTGAACTCTGCATCTGCCTGCATGGATGGACTGCTATCCAACCGCATCTTGAATACCATTAAAAATATAATTTGACTTTGAAATCCAAATATATCTAGCACCTTCCTCCCTAGAGGACCAAACCAGATGTGTCTTGTTTTTATCCTGCTGGCAGCTAAACGTTAATTTCCTAGGTAGACATCCATAGAAATCCTGTGATATCTTAAAAAGTAAATTTCATCAGGCTAAACACAGATCTAAAACATTAGACTAATGAAATTTTAAACCCCATCCCATAAAGTTATATTTCACAAAAGTGGAAAGCAGTTTTTATTCCTTTTTGCTGCAAATTTTGTGAACATATGGTGTAATGTGGAAACATGGATAGTCAGAACAGTTAGCAGTTGCTGTGGTACTGCTGGCTTATTTCCACTTTACAAATTCATACGAAGCTAAAATATCACGCTGGTGACATATGCTTACCGGCTCTCCATTTACTGCCTGCAGCTATGGGCTCCTGTATTCTAATGGTAATTCTACAATCTGTTCACTGACAGCTCAGGGGGCCAGATGATATGCACACTACTGACAGGGACATCACTTTCATGAAACATTTACTTCTCTGCACCTGAATATTGGAGTAATCATATAGAGAGTCGACACACCATGAAATAGAGTTAGACTGAAGATTCTGAGAAGAAAATAGCAGACTGTCACTCAAAATAAAGTTCATTTTATACCCAGCAGAGCTAGGTTAAAAGACATTTCCATACACTGAAAATGCTTTCCATCTTTAAAGCTGCAGTTTAAAAGAAAAATGTTTTCCCCGTATTTTTCTTCAGTGGCTCAAGGGATAATTACACTCTGAGACTTGCATTTGAGAAAGCATGTACTTTCTTGTCCTGTGCTATTTGAATGAAGTCAGAATTATAGTGGGTGGATGGGCACTGGAAATTCAACCCTGCCACATTGTCAAACACACCACCAAACCACCTCTGGGTAACTGCATTTTATTTTCTTGTGCTGCCCTGCAAGGTTGGCTGTAAGGTTTTGAATGCTTGGAGGTCATTTGCACAAACTGACCTCTCAGATCAGATCTTTCCATCTCATTGAGGCAGCAGCATAGGTGCGGCTGAGCTTTAGGTAGTGGATCACTGCCCAAAGGAACGTATGACCAGGATGGGATTAGGCAGCTGGTGCTGGGTAGTTACATCCGTGAGCAGCCAAAGTAGTCAAAGGACTCGCTGTAGGATCGGGATCTGCTGCTCAGAGCAAGAACTGCTGAAGTGTCCCTAAGCAGACACAGGCGAGGCTGATAATAAGCACGTTCAGGTGAGAGCTGGTAAAATGCATAATGCATTGCATAAATGCTGTATTTTACGGAAAAGGGTAATGACAAATTCCAAGGCAAAAGGTTAATTTAATTATGCAAAATTTGACAAAAGGCCTAAAATGCCAGATAATATCTTATCAACCTCTATCATTCCCACCAGAAGATAACAGCCAATTATCTCACATTAGGAAAGAGGAATAGAGCAGTAGAATAAACCAGAGATTATTCACTTGCTAATATAGGCAGTGCAAGGATAAATATCTAATATATGAGCCAGCATTTGGTAAGCACGGAAACCATCTTTCCACTACCCATATTACCTGTGAATGGAAATATAATATTGATATTAATATATTTTCCATGTTCTGGCCATTGTGAAAGTAGTTATGAACAGAGAAATTGTCAGCCATGCCATTGGAGAAGAAACTTAAACATTGCTAGGCAGATGGGGGTAAAGTTAAAAGCTGGACTGGAAGGCATAGAATTAAATACTGTCTGGAAAGAAAAACAATCACGTGAGAAAAAAATGATATTTTGAAATCTTTCCACATGCTAATGTACCACTGAACATGAAACATCACAGGGACTTAGAAGGGAAATGCACAGAAAGAAAAATATAGGTTGCTGAGAAGTAAAGCTTGCAAATGCCACCACTTGTGACAGAAAATCCTCACTGTTAGTCCTTTGTGATGGTCCATTGAAAATTTGATTTTTGCTGCAGTGAGGAAAAGTACCTTGATTATACTATGTCCGAATTATCATATGCCAGAACAGTGAACTCTGGTTAGATATCATCATAACAATGTACATAATATAAGTCTTCATAGCTATTTCTCTAACAAACTGAAAGCTACTCTGTGGTTATTTCAACTCATTTCCAAATTCTGATTCTCTATATATTCTCAATAGACCGATTGCCTAAAGCATAGCTGGTTATTAATATCAAGTTATAAAGATTTTGTTTTATAATACCTCATGTTCTTAAGGATTTTTCTCATAATATGCTCATTTTGTGACCAAGGAAGGAATATCAGATTTTTCTCTCTATGAGGTGATCTTTCTGTTTGTTTCAGAATGACAGCTGACATGACATTATTTTGCAATGGGATCACATGTCCTCGTGATTTTCCGTGTCCTAGGTTTAAACAGCTTCCATTTGTGCTGTAAAGATGTAGTACAAACAAGGTACTTTGGGGCTGATGATTGAAAGTTTTTTCACTGAAGGGTATTTATATGCAAGGTTTTTATATAAAATGGCTTGTTTTGTAGAAAACTGAAATGTCTGGAGTTAGTTTTTGAAAAAAAATTTTACTAAACTGGGAAAAAGTATTTTGACCTAGTTGAACAGTTATTTTTAAACAAAAAGTAATTGGAAATATAAACCAGCTTCTGTAGTTGTTTTTGTATTCTCTTGTTCAAGTGAGAATAAAGTATGTAGAGGAATAATAGAAAAAAATGTATTTTTCCCCCAGAAAATATTTTTGTTTTTTAATAAAATACTAAAAGATACAAGAATACTTACAAGATTGAATCATATCTACTTTTTAGTCTATTCCAACATTTCAGAAAAAATATACAGCATTTTTTGACTAAGTAGAGTAGCTACATTTTATAAGATTGCCTGGAAAACCTTCTCTGCTTATACAACAGCAAGGATGGCTTAAAGCAATGCTACCATGTGGCTGTAGCCTACTACGGAATGTGTACACCCACTTTATTCTTTTATGGAACATTTATTTATATACCTCTTGTTTTTATTTACCCACATTTACAGTAGTATATAAATATTTTATTGTAAAGAGTGCTTTTATTTTATAATAAAATATAATAACCTTTGTTCTGTGTGGGAAGATGAAGAGATGGACCACAACATCTCTTCATTATTTTTCCCCAATTTTAAGTTTCTTCAAACACTCTGCAATACATCTTTTTTTTTTTTTTCAGAATTGCCTGAAGCACATTCCTGCAATACTTCTTTCAAAGTGAGGTAGCCATAAATGCAATGGGGAGGGGTGAATACCATGTAAATACTGTCCCAACCTGGAAAGGAGAATAGTACCGTGACTGTATTTTTATGAGGTAATTAATTTTACTCTTGATTGCAGCAGACTTTTTCAAACTGAAATGCAGCCTGAAATTCAGAGATTAATATAGTAGAAAGTGTGGAAAATAAGACATCCCACCATGTCATCAAGAAGACTCAGGTGGATTTTGAAGAAAACAGCTCTCTTCACTCTGGTATCCCTGAGACACTGGGGGAAAGCACAAATTTCTACCCAAAATATGCAGACTCCTTATTTATGAAACTTTTTGCATTTCACTACTAAGCTTACACACATTCAAACAATGAAATAGAGTGTGTTCTCAATAGAATTCATCATACATGTGTGAAATAAATGAAAAATCCCTGCTTCACAGACTGGCAATATGTTCAGTGTCCTTGCTATCTAGTCCCATACTCTTTGCATATTCTCACTGTACCAAGTGCATTTTTGGTTAGATATTCATCATTGGGTAATTTATAATACAAATACAAAATAATGCATTTCCTATCTTCTTTAACCCATCCTTCTATGGCACACTTTTTTTTTTTTTTTTAATCTGTTGGGCTAACTAAAAAGGAAAACATATGACACACAGAATAATGCAGGGGGTAATCTCTTTGAATACTCATTCTTGGAAAACTCGGAGCAACCCAGCTCTTTCCTGGTTGTAATCACCTCAAGCCTTCCCCGAGCAATGCAGTGGAATAGTGGCATGTTGATAAAGTCTGTTTTCTGTTCCACTGAACCACCTATACTCTGCTTCGACATGTCTCCTGCTCTGTGTATTTATCACTGGCAGTGCCTTTCTCGGGTTCTTTCTCATCCTCATCTCGCAGCACTGGAGCCTCATGGGCTCGAATTGAAGTCACTCAGGTGCAGCCAGCGATGGCTTCTCCCTAATGATGTCTGATGGTGGCTCCCGCACAGCGCCTCTCCCCTGAAGGGGAACTGATGGAGTTGCTCCATCCCAAAGAGCACTCTCGGCAGCTCCTTTCTGCCTAAAATTTTCCCTGGTCATGCTTGCACTAACAAATGCTGTCAGCTGATGGCTTCACATCAGTGCTGCTCTGAGGCTTCCTCTCTAGCCCTCAGGCCTTAGTGTCCAGATAATGAAGCTTGAGGGTGGTGCTTCACTTACAGTTTGCTTTTCTATTATTTCAGACTTATGTTCTGGAGTCTCTGAACCTTTCAGGCTATCTCACTGCATGCTTTTATGATACTGGTAGGTGGGCATGGGATCTCAAGGAAGTTGTTTAAGAGATGAAGAAACCTGGTGTTTTTATTCTGGGGAAAATGTAGGATAAACATTTTTTTGAGATAGTAGAACATTTTTTTAAGATTTCTTTCAGAAAGAGAATCAGGGAGAAATACAACATATTTGGCTCTTAAAGGTTACATATTAAATGAATGTTGTTCTTTATTTCTGCATTAGTCACAGGGGCTTCTAGACTCCTGGGTCATTTTGCAGCGGACAATTTGGCCCAGCTGCTTCGTGGCACAGAGCACAGCTTTTACCTTTGCTGTGGGGCAGGCAGCCTGTGAGAGCCGAGAGAGGACTGCCCATGATTTGCATGAACCACCCATGCTGCAGGCACCTGGAGGTGGACCACACCATGGGGAGTGCAGGCACCGGGCAGGCAACACCAGGAGAGGCTCATGACAGCACTTAATTCCCAGGACCCACTAACTTTTGATGAGTCTTTGCTTTCTAACCAAAACTTGTCTCCTCAGCATTACCACCTTGATGTTTGGAAATCCTTTTAGTGCCTTATTCAGGTCATTACAGATCTTTTTTTTGGGATAAGAATCCAAACCAAATGGTACCTGACCAAAGGTATGACAAATGTTATTGGGGTTAAATGGCCCATCCTGTTGACCCTGACATCATGAACAAAAAAATACTTTTGCCATGGATATAGCAGGTATACCTTAAAAGCAGATAAATATTAAAAGATAAAGTTAAGATATAAAGCAGGAGTCTCTTGTAATGAGTATTTTCTCAGTGTCTTTTTTGATTGTTTGGAGCCAGCTCAAATGCTCAGTTTGTCCAGAGGTTTTCTTACCAATGCTTGGCTGCTGATTCAGTGGTTTCAAAGCAGCCTCTTTGCAGGCTAGGGATTGTGATGCCACATCATGATCTTTATCTGCCTATTTCTGCTCAGCTTCCTGTTTTCCTTTTGCTCCAGCTGTAGATCAGAATTGTACAAATGTTCGTTTTCCTAAATGTGAAATCTTGGCCTATGACATGACATATGTATGGCACCCTTACTCACCTTGCACCCGAAAGATCTTTCCTCTTGTGTTTCTTTGTTTCTGGCAAAAGTTGACGAACAACATAACAGCGTTAAGTACTTGTCTCCTCTGTTCTAGTGCTTATAGCAGGGGCTTGTCTTTTACCCCTTTCCCTTTTTACCTCCATTAGAAATTTTTGCTATTTTTTTCTCTTATTTGTCCCCAGGGTTAGCTCTATAAGTGGACTCAGTATTTGGTTGGGTTTTTTTCCCTGTACAAATTGGATTTCTTCATGTTTGTTTTTGGTGATTAGAGAGTGTCGCTAATGCTTGTTTACTCCGGTTCTTGGTGCTGCTCTTGTATCAATGATACTATTTCCCTTACTGACAGCTTCACTAAGTACAGCACTGAATTTCCTGAATTTCACACTGGGCACAACATAAAAACCCTCCTTCCTTATAAAGCAAAACTGAGTCTTTTTTGACAACACACATCAGAAAGATGCTACAGCAACAGTGAACTCCCGGACTGACTTCTTCAAACACTTCTCCAACAAAATTTAATTTGCACATTTGGGTAGAAAATAATGATAAAGCAAAGTGAGCTCTCTTAATTGAAATAAGCTCCTCTACTCTACAAGCTTCAGCTCTAATCCACACTTCCTCCTTTTCTCAAGCCAAAAGTTAAAATGAGATGCATTAATGAACCCACCTATTCTCTTCAAACCTTTTCCCATCACAGAACCAGAATCAGTCCACTTTCTCCTGCATTGCGCTATTTGGCTCACATCTTCATGTTGATGTGTCAAGTTAGGTTGCTCTGGCTCTCCTGGATAGTCCCGTTGTCTATTCTGGAATTGAATGGGATCTCTGGGTAGTCCCCTTCAGTCAGGCCCTTCATTGCTTTTGAGGCACTTGCTGTGACTGTCCCAACCAACTCTTCCAGTTGTCTTAGAGCTATCTACCTGCCTACTACTTGTCCCTAATCAAGCAAGCAAAGAGTAGGCTGCTGGCTGCCCAACTTGATCCAATAACAGGAGAATGAGTCACAGGACTGAGTCCTGTGGGAAGGGATCATCTACACCCATGGCTGCTCATGTCTAGGAACCCAAAAAGGTTGTGTTGTCCAAAACCAAAAACTAGAACTGGTAGCGACTGTTTTGATTCCTTGAACTGCTGTTTTGGCTCCACATTTCTCTACAAATTCCTGTGAGGGCTTAAAAGAGTGATTGTAACTACTGATAGGCTGAAAATAATAAACATGGGAAGAAAAAGGACTTGCAATTAGCTCCCACCCACAAGAACAAAAAGCAGAACAAAACAACACCCCCCCAACCCTAAATATCCTGCTTCTATGTCTCTGCCTATCACTGTTTGCCTGTTTTCACTTTTTACCCTGTAAGCCCAGTGAGGCAGGTGCCTTGGTTTCTTCTCTATTCAAACATTGTTAGCTCAGAGATGATAATAAATTTTAAGAGAGTTTTAAGAAGTCTAAGATGAAAATTTTTTTCTTCTGGAGTCTAAGATCTGTCAACTCTACCTTTTTTGTGAATAGGTCCACTCTCTAGCCATTAGCCTGGAAAATGTCAGGTGCCAGCTCAGAGTGTCACTGCCTGGTCACTTCAGACCTGGAAGGGCAGAGCTATCTGTGCACAGAGTCCAATGACTTCACTGACCCCCTCACTTACGGCTCACATTTCTTCTCAGCTCAAATGTGGTAAGGCCACCATATTGCAGGTAGGTCAGCCCCACTGTGCATGGGACTTAGAGCCTCTTCATTGGTGTGTGGTAAACCCAGAACATCTGCCATGAGACTACTATAGATGTGTAGGTAGACTCCATGTGGACAGCAGGCTCATTTACATATGTCAAAGTACCACCGAGATTTTAATTTGAAATGTTAGTGGACATAAAAAAAAATGTTAGTAGATCTTGAAGGACCAAGAAGTTAAGTTAAACTAACCCTGGGACCACATGGCCCCTACAGAGCCATCCAAATTCAGTGCAACTCTGCTGATTTCATTACCAGTTTATCTATGGAAAGAAATAAATTCAGACTAAGGCAGAGTAGTTCAAAGGGGAATAACAACCCTGTGGATTGATGTACTTACTTTAGAACAAGTGTATATTTTGCAATTAAATATAAAATAAATTAAGCGAACTCCAAATAAATTATGCTTATACAAAAATATAAGAATTTATATAGGGAGTTAGTCAGGTCTGGTCATTCCAGAATGGTTCCCTATACAGAGAAACTTTAATATCAGGTGTGAGTTTTGATCCTAGCTTTGGTAAGTCCTTGATCAAGCTACTTAACTTCTCAGTTACACTTCTGGTTTTTTGGGTTTTGGGATTTTTTTCTGAAAATTATTATTTCAACAGCTCATGCAGTGGGCGACTTTGAAGCTTAGAAAGCTAGTATTTTTAAAGGACTATTTATGCTGTAACGTAATAATTTAAGCATTTAGGCCTTGAAAATCAATCTCTTTAAAGCCCTTCAGAGAAATGTTAGATATATGCAAAAATGCAGATGTTAGTAGAAGCAGCATGTACATATCCGAGAGCAACATTTGGCCCCCTTAAGCCAAATGAAAAAACTTTCACGCTTACATGCACATTCACAAACCTACCCTGCTGTGAAACTAGATATCATTTTCTGATTAAATGCTTACTCAGTCTGACTGTACCACAGAATGACTGCAATAGTAATAAAGCTCCGATGTGGCATAGATTAAACCTTTAGGACTTTGTGGAGGTGCATTTCTGGATCATTATATAATCAATAAGAATAAGAATAAGAGCAAAAATAAGAATAACACTTATCTCTTACAGAGCAACATTTATCTTTGGATTTTAGGTTGTGCCAGCATGTAAGGTTTAAATCAGAAGTCAGAACAATTTAATCTAGTGGAGAAATGCAGTTATCTCATGGAAAAGCACTTTCTGCAGTGCTCTATTTCTTTCACGGAATTGAAATTATGGATGTATTTACTCTGTGCTTGCTACAGCAAATGGAGGTGATTCTCAGCGGAGCAAGCGTGAGTGCAGAGAGAATGTAAAGATTATGGGCAGTCACGTTTACAGGCACTGGGCTTATTGTCCAGCATGCAGCATTGTAGCGGGCAAATCCTGGCCTCTGCTGAGGGGGCAAAGGGACAGTAGTGAAGCGGGGAGCGTCCTATCTCCCCCAAGCCTGGATGCTTACAAAAGAGTCTGTCAGCATCCAGCTGTTGGTGCTTCCCGAGCCACAATGCCCTGGTGTGCCTGGTGACCACAGGGGAGTGAAGGAGGACAGAGTTCTTCTCCATTGTCTCTCGTCCTCAGCTGGGCTATGAGCCATATACTGAAACCTGAAGGGGTGGTGTAACATCATTCCGCAATGTCCTGGGGAGCTCTTCTTCCCTTAGCACCTCCCAGTTTGCCCTGCCAGAACACCCTTCTGAAGGCAGGGGAGGTCTCGGTATAGAGTCACTGGTGTTTTCCAGGAAGCCAGAAGGGCATCAAGAGGTGGGCACTTTCTTGTCTGGTACCTTTTCTTAGCTGATAGTTCCTTCTGGCACTTCTGTGAAATTGGGAATTTTTGTTTGTATGTTTTTCTGCTGCAGAAAGTCACTTTAGTGAACTCATTGAAAGCAAAATTTGGCAATTTTAATAATCTTGCAAATCCAAATTTTGTAAACAAAGCTTGTAAATTTTCTAAGTACTACACATTCAAATGAAAACTTTCTTATTCTCAGTTCAAAATGACTTACTGTGTCTAGTTTTATCATTGTTCCAAAAAAATAAAATTATCAAAAAGATAAAATTAGATTTTTTTTAAATTAATGATGGATGACAAAACCTTCCATTTGATCTGGTTTATTTTTATTTACAAACAATTATTCACATACCTTTTTTATTTTTTTTTCTCTAATTTTGAGGCATTTTACATAATGCCATAGTTTGGAACATATTTTGGCCAGCTCTATTAAATCAGATAGGATATTAAAGAGTCTTCCAAGCCCTTTCCTCCAGGTATGAACTCTTCCCAACCCCAAATCCATCTCAGGATGAAACCCAAGAGGATATCTACCTCATCTCCCAGTACTCTAATTTCTCCCAGAAAAAAGTGAGGCCCATGATGTGGATGTCCATCTGCTGCTCTGACCTGATTCTGGCCTCAGTTCAAGAAGGACCTTGGCATGTTCCAGGCTTCCACACCGAAGTCCATAGGAGACCATTGGGACCTATGTGAGCTGAGACTTGCGCTGAGGACATTAACTGCACATGCAAAATGATGACTGAAGAATTATGATAAAATGTGATGAATGTGATAATATGATACAATTATGATAAAGCAATGTTAAAAAGCAGTTATAAATGCTGTCCTTCAAGAGTGAAATGAGCAGTTCAGTCACAATTCATCAGCTATTCCTTGGAGACATCTTAAACTGGATGTTTTGACAAAATATTAGTAATATGGTTATTCTCAGTGACTAGCAGAGACCCTGACAGAAGATTTTTTTTGGCTTTCTATCTGGTTTGTCCATTGGAAAAAAAAAGTAGGAGATATTTTTATCTCTATTACTTTGACAGACAATTAATTTGTTTTTGATATAATTAATATTGGCTCAGCACCAGTGATGTTTTATTAAATTTAGGGGAAAAAATTTCTTGTGGCTTAAGACGCTGAAAGCCAGTTAAGAATCAGGACCTACAGTTATTATACTGGGATTTTCTCATTAGTTACAAACACAGAATAGAATAAAAATATTTATACATATGGATTCCAATGTGTAGTGAAATTCAAACCAGAAGAATTCCTGGGTGTCTTCCCCCACCCTTTAAATCATAATTCAGAGCATCTGAGCAAAAAGTATGTTTTTATAAAAATGAAAGCCCACTAAAAAGAATAGGGAGGATCAAACTGTGGGCATTCTCACCACATAAGTTTTATTATAAAAAGGTACTTTAAAAAGGAGACTGTCCAAGATTTTCTATGTTGTGAATGGGAAAGACTCCTCCAAAGAGTGATTCCAAATATTTAAGGTAAGTTTCTGCCCAGAAGCACCTCAACAGTAGCTTCTCTCTCCCATTTGACTATGGAGGAAACCAAAGGATATTCACCTTGTTAAACTTAAGGTGTACCCCTCTGTTTCTCTCTTTTGCCTTTATAGGAAGCCGAGATAGAATAGCCTTTAAAATGTTAAATGTCAAGAATCTGCTGCAATAAGTACTCCCCAAGATTTCCACGAGTCTCCTAAGTAATGACTTGCAAATTGCCAGCTTTTACTTGGTGCTCCACAGGCAGAACTCCTACTAGCCTTCCCATGGGAAGAACTTGTGGGAATAGAAGTCCTGGTTTGGTTGGTTTTTTTGCAAGGCTCTGAACCCAAGGAATTTTATAGCAAAGTCAGACTTTTAGATTGCTGACTTAAACTGCTCGTTGAAGTTTTGATTGTACAGGAAAATACATGACTATTAAAACTTGAGACAAATATGTTTTTCCCTTCATTCTGTTACTGCTATTTCATTTTCCTTTGGCAATATTAAACTCATTTCAGAAAATTTGATACGAACAATGAATGAAAATTATAATTAGTTACAGAATGCTAAACCGACTGTCAGGAAGAGCAAGAAACTATGAGCAAAGATAGTCCAGGGATGAGCATCCAAAGTAATTGTCCATGTTCCCAATCCACAAGAGTCACATCACACTAAGTGGGCTACCAAGGAAAGGACCTGTATACATTGGTGAAAGGAGAGACTGGGGCCCATATCCTACCAAACACCAAGTGGGGTTATGAGTCACAGCACGTCTGGAAGAAAGAACAAAACTGGTTCCAGTCTTCAGAGACAACCAGGCTATTAGTTGGAGCTGAAAACTCCCAGTTGACAAGGAATAAATTTTTGGTTTAGATTCAGATGTATACATTTTGTGAATTTCAGAATGCTAATTACTAATACTGATTCCCTTAATTACTCAGATTGTTAAAGAGTAGAGATTAGAAAGAAATGGCGATTTTTCCTGACCATCTAACGCACACAATGATGCCACATTATTGTGCTCTTGAAAAGACCTATACTTTTATTACTACAGCTAGCTACTGCTTGCTTCCATGGGCTATTTTATAGCAATATAATAGTATCTGTTGGCAGTTGGTGCCCATGTATCAATAGAACTAGAGACAGATACTGCTAGCTAGCTGCTGTAAATATAAATTCTAAATAAAAAGGAATTCAAGTGGGAATGCAATTAAATTACGTATATTATTAAATGACATGAATGAATCTATTCTTCTAATTATGTTCAGGCTCACATAGATGAAAGAATAACAGCAGGGATGATCATGAATGAAGAAAACTGATTTCACACCAGACTGGGGAAAAATTCTGAGAAGGAATGATAAAGAAGGTCTTGACACATCCTTATAAATGAGAATTTTCACTGAGGACAAGAGTTTTACCTGCAATACTAAAAAACCCAAGGGTTCTTCACCGAACAGCTCACCTGATTTTGCCCTAGGTAGTTTAACTGCTGTTATAAAATAATGTCTCCTCACTCACACGAGATCTGCTATACCACTACATTCTTAATAGAAATTGTTTAATTAATTGCTAGAAAGATGACATTTTAATTAACAATGGAAATTCTTGGGATTGGATTTTCCAGGCAAATTTTAATCTTCTTTGTGATAGGCTTTATGAAAAATTTGCAGCTAGCATAAGAAATGAATAAAAACAGCTGGAATGAGGAAGGGCAATATAAACATGATATCTGAGACCTGGATTTTTTTTTTCCCCATAGGCACAACGCAGAGTTCATCTTAAAATGGAACAAAGAGACATTTCTGGACAAATCCTAGAGGTAAAGTTTCCTGTAACGTCACCTTTATCACATAAATCATGGGCAACTGTCTGAGCTTTCAGTGTCCTTCACAGTCAGTTTCCATCTTACTTTACATCCTCAGCAGTAAGATGATGACTTTTGTCTCCGGTCAAACGATAAGGCCTTACCCACCATTTGGTCTTTTCAGAAACATGCATTTGTGATTTCTCCTTCACGCTCATCATGGTGAGGAAGAAATTCTCATTCCTTGTTTTTCAGTATCTCAATGGAGTGCTTTTGTGCTACAATCCAGTTTTTCTCCTGCCTGTGTCCTTTGTATATTCTTTGGTGCAGGGAGCATCTTTTCCCGGGTGCAGGTGAAGTGCACAGCGTATCAGGAGCCTGTGTCTGAAGATGTGCCTTTCTGCTTCAGATTTTGGTTTCAGGATCCCTTTGACAGAGCAAGTTCAAGAGGCTTACGCTGCCTGAAAGCTTTTTGCTTATGGCCACCTCAACCATGAGTACCGGCATGGTTTTGGATAGCAAGGTGGACATACTTCAAGACAAACTATTATATACAGTAATAACTAAATGCATCAACAGTAAAAACCTTGTTGCTTTAGAAGGCCTCAGTAGCTTTTATTGATGATATTTTGTCTCAGGGATGATCATGTGGGGGAAAAAAAAATCTCAAAATATCAAAGAAAGAAACTGGAAACAACAGGAGGAAGTAATGATTGTACTGGTTTTCACAGATACCAGTGGACGCTACCTAAACCCCTAAAGATCTGTTTTAATTATTTTTATAGTTCTAGCAGTTTCCCATTTCTAAAAAGCTGTTATTACAAAGACATCTTTTATGCAGCTACAACATGTTGATTTCCAACGAAAAGGAAGCCCCTGAGCTTAAGGTAATGAATGACACCCATTCATGAAATGAAGCTATGAATTAGCTGCAGACTGATATTGATGAGTCGATATGTATATGCCTGTAGAAAATCCAGAGATTATTTTCTCAGTGCATTTTTCTTAGATAATATAAATCTATTTTCATCCTTTAGTGTTGTACTCACTTATGTACATGCACACTGGTGACTTTTGCATTATGAGATATTCCTTGGCTATCTTGGGAGCTGGAAGTACTGCTGAGTGAACCCTTTCAAATTCCTCTACAGCTTGCTCAAGCTATTTGAGAATGAAAACAAGCGTGCTTTCTGTATTGCAAAAATACTGTCATGTTGCCCTACATTCAACCTAATTTTGGCATTTCCTGACTTTCAGAGCCAAAATCTGTTGGTATAATTCAACTGGTTTCAGTGGGATCGTGTCAGCAGAAAATATGGTCCTCAGTACTTCACACTGCAACTTCCACCTTGTGTTGTAGTTTAACCTGGCAGGCAGCTAAACACCACACAGCCGTTTGCTCACTCCCCTGCCTCCCCAGTGGGATGGGGGAGAGAAAAGGGAAAAAAAAAAAAAGAGTAAAATTCATAGGTTGAGGTAAAGACAGTTTAATAGGACAGAAAAGGAAGGGAAAAGAATAATAATAATAATGATAAAAGAATACACAAAATAAGTGATGCACAATGCAATTGTTCACCACCCCAATGCAATTGTTCACCCCCCGCCGACCCATGCCCAGTCAGTCCCCGAGCAGTGGTCACTGCCCCCGGCCAACTCCCCCCAGCTTAGATCCTGAGCATGACGTCACATGGTATGGAATATCCCTTTGGCCAGTTTGGGTCAGCTGTCCTGGCTGTGCCCCCTCCCAGCTTCTCGCTGGCAGGGCGTGAGAAGCTGAAAAGTCCTTGACTAGTGTAAGCACTACTTAGCAACAACTAAAGCATCGGTGTGTTATCAACATTATTCTCATCCTAAATCCAAAACACAGCACTGTACCAGCTATGAGGAAGAAAATTAACTCTGTCCCAGACGAAACCAGGACACCTTGTTTTAAAATACTGTTACATTTAACTTCTTATACATTTTAAAGGCAAGAAAGGGAAGAAAACATATCAGCACCGCATGGCTGAAAACTTTGTGACTTCTACCAACAACTTGGATTCTCCAAAGTTTTCAGAGGAGTTTACCATGCTAGTGGTTCACAGTCTTCTGTATACTGGGCCAGCTTTGCCACATCATGACTTTAATCCCTCATTTAATTGGGTTTACCTCCATTGCTACAGCATACTCTCGAAACTCTTTATCTGTCAGTATACTCTCAAAACTCTTTGTCCTTTGTTTTTTACTTTTGTAGAGTTTACCTTTCTATATAAATAAACTCTTCATTCAATATGGCTCAGCCCCATTTAGCCATGCCCAGATATTTAGACAGTAAGGGCTGGAGGCTGTTCCACTGGATTCCCCTTTTCCTTCTGCCTTCAGACCTGAGGTCTGAGAAAGCTTTTGTAGAGTTTACCTTTCTATATAAATAAACTCTTCATTCAATATGGCTCAGCCCCATTTAGCCATGCCCAGATATTTAGACAGTAAGGGCTGGAGGCTGTTCCACTGGATTCCCCTTTTCCTTCTGCCTTCAGACCTGAGGTCTGAGAAAGCCCATATGTCGTGGTTTAACCTCAGTCGGCAACTAAGCACCACGCAGCCGCTCGCTCACTCCCCCCCTCCCGATGGGATGGGGGAGAGAATTGGAAAAGCACAAGTGAGAAAAACTCATGGGTTGAGATAAAAACAGTTTAATAATTGAAATAAAAT
>NW_008825566.1:5147179-5178984 GCF_000699105.1 Pygoscelis adeliae | reverse complement strand
CTCGATTCACCTTATCCTTCAGCAGTTTCTACAACTTGTCGCATAGGACTCCATACAGCAGCTTTCCACCTCCGATGCTTTCCCACAATACGACAGGACCCATCAGTGAACAGGGCATATTGCTTCTCATTTTCTGGTAGTTCATTATACATTGGGGCCTCCTCAGCACGCGTCACATGGTATGGAATGTCCCTTTGGCCAGTTTGGCTGTGCCCCCTCCCAGCTTCTTCTGCACCTCCAGCCTTCTCAGTCGGTAGAGCATGGAAAACTAGAAAGTCCTTGGCCAGTGTAAGCATTACCTAGCAACAACTAGAACATCGGTGCCTTATCAATTTTGTTCCCATCCTAAATCCAAAACACAGCACTGTACCAGCCACTAGGAAGGAAATTAACTCTATCCCTGCCGAAACCAGGACACCATATTACCAGAAAGGTACTAATTATTAACTAATTCTATTTTTTTTTTAATTGCATTGATTTGTATCCAAACCTCCTTCTGTGGGGTCAGAAATGAATGATCATACGTAGATCTTAACTTTAATTTCTATTTTTTTTTTGGATGGGGGCAGCATTGGTATTTTTGAGGGTTCATGTCATCATGAAGAAAAAAATAATCAAGGTTATGATCTCAACTTTAATCTAGTTTGAGTTTTTCTCACTTTATTTTGGTCCAAAAAATGTTAAAACTTTTTTTTTTCTTCACTTTCCCCTCCTCCCCCAACTAAAACCTGATTTGGAGAAGTCCTAAAAGAAAGTCTCTGAATTCTTACTGCTTTCTTGAGGCAACATGTTTTCTAAGATGAGGTGTTCTGTTAGATCAGAAGATTTCTCCAAGCCTTTTGATTAAAATGACAGTCATCACTTAGGTTGCTATAGCATATGCTGAGGTGAAGAACAGGTAAGCTGATTGCTGTAACTACACAGTCCACAAAATAAAAATTGGACAATTTGCTGTAATTTAGAAAGATGAATGTGATGCACAAAATTATCTACTTTATTTGAAGGCCAGATTGCATGACTCTAATCAGGATTTAAAATCTGAATGAGAAGAAATTGTACCATAATTATTTTCCCATAAGAGAACAAAGAGGTTGTACAAGCACCTAATATATCTCTTTGAAGATTTTGAGAAACTCCGAGTAAAGAGCTGCAGACTAGCAAGGGAAAGCTATTGCTACCATTTACGTCAGTCTTGTTAAAATAAAAATTGTTTTACAATTCACTGAATGTTTTTTTCTTGCAAAAATAAAAGAAGCCAAATGTTTCCATATGTAAATGTTTTGGGTCCAATTTACCTTCAGTATATCTCTTTGGGCTTCAGTGAAGTTGCACCATAGATGAATGTTGACCTTGTTCTTTTCAGTTTCTACACACATTCTTTTATCGACCTGAATTTCAAGTTTTTAATTAAAATAATTTTTTACTGCTCTACAGCTTTTAGTTGGAGCCTAATGGGTCTCTGTACTTCTCAAACAGGAAAGACGTAATGCTGAACACTGTATGCCACCTGACTCAAGGCTGAGGTCAACCAGCTTCATTTATCTTTCTGTGTGTAGTCTTTCTTGAGCTACTGTATTAGCTTTATGCATCAATGAGAGATGAGCCTTTACAAACCAATGCACTTAGGCCTAGGTGCCTTTAACAAAGCATATATAAAAAAAGAGAGAAATGTGTACTACATGGAGCTTTCTGCTTTATCTGCCCACGAGTCTGGCAATACTCTGAATTGATTCACAGAGAAGGGAAAGGGATTTTTACTTCTAGCTATGACTGTCATTGTGATATTGGGCAACTCACTTTACTTCTCTGTTTTCCTTTCTCTTTTGACTTTTTTTCTGACTTTCCCTATTTGTTTAGAACATGATTTCCTATCTTTATTATTTCTTTTCTTGCCACATGCAAAATTTCTGTGCATTGAACTGGTGGAAGACCAAAAGCACATAAAATATTACCATCTGAGTCAAAGTCCAGCAACAACTCATTCAGACAGGCGAGATCTTCAGGCAGTCCTTGACTGTTTTATGCATTGGGTTAGTCTGCAACACACTGAGGCCTGAGCTCAGCTGGGACTCTTACAGCTATTCCAGTAAAATATAATCATAAATAACAAATAAAATGCAATAACAATTATGAAAAATCTTGTTTGGCAGATGTCATCAAGGTCCTCTGTCTTTTTTTTTATATTTCTTTCTTCTTCCTATGTTGTGATAAACTGTTGAGCACTAGGAAGTGTCAGCTGGTGCTGTTTGTGTTTGGAGCAGTCCTTGTCAGAAGGAGTTATTTGATGAAAGCTTTTTTTTTCTTTACTCTTTGATTAGAATCAGTCCTCACAGCAGGATTGCTCCCTGATCTTAGGAGTCCTAGGGCAAATACGATAGACCTGAATGGTCTTTGTGACCTTTTGTTTTGTTCTTGGACTGATGCTTATGGGTATATCAGTCAATTTCCTCTTACATACCCATGGTGAGATCACATCACCAAGTTCATACTTGGCTTATACATGGTGTCTTCCATCACTGATTTTCTCCCTTGGAAAATTGAACTATAAGATCCTGATTGTCCTTGCTAGAATTTTTTTTTTAATAAAATTAAGTGTCTGTAATAATTTAACTGGCAGAGAAATCTAACGAGTCCAGAAGTTCATTATTGTTTCCCTTCTTTTAAAAGGCAGAATGCCAGCTTTAGAGAAGAGCAGGACTCTAAGAGAGGAACAGTCCATACAACTCTTCCCCTGCACTCCTCTTTAGCACCCTTACAGGATCAGAGAGAATAAATTCTCCTCCATGGCCTAACCCTGTGAAACCAACATGAAACATGCGTGTATAATCCTTAAACAGAAATCTATGGATGTATACCATTGGACGGCAGACATGATCCACTGAGTCAAAATTCTCCCTATTCAAACTATTTCAGGGACAGTGGGCACCTTTCTATTTGCAGGGGGATATCCTTGAAGAATTTAACACTTGCATTGATTCTCTGCGGTTTTCCTATTCAAAGGAGAAAATGTATATATCTGCAACCTAGATGAAGGGAATGCTTATGTATCTCTTTCTGTGAGAAAACAGAGAGAGGCCTTGAAAAGTTAATTTTGAGAAGAAACATTACCTTCTGACCACTTTCACAAAGTAAGTCCTATTTAATCATCCTACAAACTTTTGGGAGGGAAAAAATGTCTTTAAGGTTATTGTGACATTTTCCACATCACTTTATAAATAGATGGTGGCACTAGATCAAAAAGAGTATCTTTGACTTTAAGCAAATCTGTTCTGATTGACTTCATCAGCCACTGAAGTGCTTAAGCTGGGGATGCGCTAAAAGCCTTGCAGAAAGGATATTATCATTAGAGAGAAAACCATTTAGAAAAAATCTTTCATGGGGAAAATGAGGAGACAAAAAGATGGAAAGAAAATAGATGCATCATTTCTTTCTAGTTCTCACTGCCTTCTGAGACTTATTTTTTTAACGAGAGATAAAAATGTTTATACAGATGTTTTTTGACACACACATCCTTTTCCAATAAGTTATTCTGTGAGGAACTGCAGACATACAGAGCCTTGTTCGTACTTCTTTGTTGTTTCATACTTCTTTCTTAGATGTTAATTTTCAGAAAGACATGATTATATGTACAGGGAGAGGCAAAAGAGCTGGAAATGTACATCTGAGGTAATATCCATATTGTTGTCACTGGTATGACTGCAGCTAATGGAGATGGACTCAAGTTGGACATAAATTTGAGTGTCTGATTTCCTTCATTGGTGCAGTAACTCCAGTGCTCACCTCAGGAGGTACCTGTCCACCAGGCACATTACAAGGCTGCCCCAGTACACGTCAACTACCTTAAGCTAGCACAAGTTAATCTCCACAAGTTGTGCTGTGCTCCTAACTTCAGAAAATTTTCTTTTTAGTGACATAATGAATAATATTAGAAGGAAAGGAAAAGTGAATGTAGAGTTACATTCTCTTTCAATTGTCTGGCACAAACCACTGCAAAATTTTCAACTGAAAATTCATAAAAAATAGGAAAATATCCATGGGATGAAGTTAGTCAACCAGACTCTACATCAGCTGTCTTTGTCTCTCACCAGAAGATGAGGCAATATCGTGGGGTACAATATGACAGAGCAGATCCCATAGGACAACCCCGGAATCACTTTAGTAATTTATGGTGTTGACAATGGGCAGAACATGGGCACCATGAGAATTAGAGATTTGCCTCACTGCCTGGCAGTATCCACAGCCTTCAGCAGCAAGTAGATCTCGAGTGAGAATCAAGGTCATAACATAAAAAATATAACTCTTGGAAGTTACAAGCTGAACCAAAAGATAATGCATGAGCAATGGTTTTCAGATCGAGCCATTTATATTGTTAGTGACAGATCAACATGTATAATGAGAACAAAAGACTGAAAGAAAAATCAAATCAGTTCTTCATTCTTTTTCCACTGAGAATCTAAAGTTCAAATTTTGTTATGTGTAACAAACTTATACTGATTATAAACAGCCTATTTAAAGTGTGACACTAAGTGAATATCAAAATCATGTCTCTTCCTAAAGGAGGAAACTAGAGCAAACTATAAGTACAGAAATATCAAAAGGTGTTGAGTGACATACAGGACCTGATCCATCCTCCTCCCAAGTAAACGGGCTCAAAGGGCCCAAAGGGTAGGTATTAACCGGTGGCAAGCAAGGTTTACCATCTCCAGTCTGCAAAGCACCCAGTGCTAAAAGAATCACGGGGGAATAATGAAAAAGACAAAACCAAACAAGATGAGAAATTGAGTGCATATACTGCCTTGTCCCCTCCCCTCCCAGCTCCACAATTGTCACAATGCAGGCTATTAAACTGTCAAATATCACCTTTTCTTCCCTCATTATTTCTGTGCTAGAATTGGTCATAAAACTCCCCAAAGGCTTTCTTTTTTCAAAGTAAACAGGGTTTTTTTTTTCTGTTTTTATATTCTGATCTACTTAAGCCTGAAAAGCCACAGAATGTCCACTTTAGAAGGTGCCACACTTCAGAGTTTCTGCTTAAGCTTTTCGTAAAACAAACTAAAATTGAAAATTTATCTATTTCTATATGTATCTGTATAAAACCATAACCTCTGTTTTCCTTAGCTACACTGTTTTGATTGTATTGTAATACTGGAAGGCCCTTACACATTTGTCTTTTTGCTCAGTCTTCCAGAAATTGTCATATACTGAAAAAAAAAAAATATTTTACCAGTCCAAATAGTGAAAGCTCAGGAGCAAGAAGTGGATTTTCTCCCACAAGGTGCCAGGAGGCCTGTACAAGGTGCCACCTCCAGCGTGAGGAACCATTTAATAAAGGTAAGCTTTTAACTTAGGTATGGAATACTTGATAATGAGGCTAAAATCATAATGAAGAATCATCTGAGAAAGACCATCTATGGAAATTGTATCAGAAGAAGGATTTCTTTATGAATGTTTGGAGAATATGGGATTGAGACTGAGACAAAGCATGCTGAGAAGGAGAAATATCTTGGAATCGCTGAAAAGACAATTAAAACTCATAAACGGTTATCTGAACAATACAGAAACTCAGGCAAGAGTTTTAGTGCTGGTTTTGGTTTCCCTCCACCCCACCCCAGTAGATCTAAATATATGTTGAGCTATTTAAGTCTGGCCTGTGCGTATCTGTGTGCACATGCCATACTTGTCATCAAGAAACAATAAAGAAACAGCAACAAACATCAGTATCTCTGATGTCAATTAAACATTAAAAAAGCCTACCATATTGCTTTTTTCTTTGGCAACAAGTGTGACAAGTATGGAGTTTGCTATGCTAACAGGTCCAGATCCTCCCAGTCAGTACCTAAAATCTGTCAGAGCCCAGCAAAGCCAAAGGCACCAAGAGAGTTTCAATTTGAGTTTAACGTAGGGGCTTGGGGTGGAAGCTGGTCAAGGTTTGCAACAGTAACCATTGCACAGCTTTTTCTTTAGCCATTTCTTCTACTGTGATAAAGTATAATTAAAATATTACACAAATATGCTACATTTTTGACACAAATTCTGGAACTGTCATATTACTGTTTCATTGTCATTTTTTATGAATTAACTTTGTCTACTAGGTCTTTCTAAGTTGTTTTTTTCTCGCTTCCATTAGTTATTAACTCTAACATTTTTCCATCTTGCTATTAAAAGAATGGAGTCTCTTTGTCACAACTGCTTTTCAGGCATGTTTGGAGAGCAGTATCTCTGTTTTTTAAATTAATAATAGAAAATACAATGAGTCGTATATTCTTCGGTTGGGATGGAAATGATGCTTGGTTTTCTAGATCCTGAGGAAAACCTACATTTAATCATAAACAAAGAATGCTTTCTGGACATTAAAGGTGGCTAGAGAAGTGAGGTCAATAGGATAGTGTTTTGTTTTAAGATAAAGAACTTTCCCCATTAAAGGGGAAAAGGAACTGACAAACAATAATCCATTAAAGTTAGCATTTAAATATTAAATTTATAAGTTGAAAGTATTGTAGCTAATTACATTTTTTTTCTCTACTGCATTTTACTTGGACTTCTGTCAACCTAAAAGTATCCATTTGAGCACAGGCTGGGAGAACTTGTCTGTAATAAGTGCAAGAAGAAGCTATAGTGTGAGTTACTACAAACAGAGCTTTTATAATATGTATGGAGGATGAATCTATAAAGAAGACCACCGTTGGGACCTAAGATCATGAGCAGCAAGCCTTTTAATGGATACTTAACATACGTATGAGAACTGCAAGCGTGAAGAAAATCCAAAAGATGTCTGTGAACACTATTAAATCAGCAAAGGTTTACCTCAAAGAAAATTTCTTTCTTTCCTACGTTTCAGTAGCCTTCCTTAAAATTAATTTGATAAATTGGATTTTTTTTATCTGTGTTAAAATATGTATTCTCAGTGTATGTACTGAAAATTATGCAGATCTTTGGTTCTGATATGCTGCAGTAAAGATAAAAAATATTCTCTTTGTCCTACATTGCAATATATCTAGTCCTCAAGCATGTTTTTTATGTAAACTGGAACAATATCAACCAGTGAGCAATTAAAATCTCCAAGAACATGAGTGTACAAACAAAGAAAAAAATCCAAGTCAAACTCAATTAGATTCTAAAGCAGAGGTTAAAGTGACATTTCTGGTAACTTGCAGCTTGCATTTCACTATTTCTAATTTAGCTATTACTATTGCAGTCGTTCAAATTCTCTGAAAACTAGTGACTTGTACCTGACCCAATTTTTCTATGTTAACTGTGTAAGTGTGTGCGATGATCAGTCAGGTGTGAACCTTTCTATTTTACAGTTGCTCAGACTGAGATGAATCACACCCTGAAAGCCATTACCTCCCTCCGCTCACTGCAGAGAGCGATAGGGTGACCACCGTAGATTCAGACATCTCCACTGCAGATGCTGAAATGAATGACACCCCACATTGTGGTACGCAAAGGGAGCAGGCAAAAGGCATTACCAAAATCTTCCAGGCTTCTACCATCAGTCAAATGAATCTAAATCTTATTCTTTTGAAGTGAAGGTGCAGTGAGCGTATACGGTGTTTGGGGATAGTGATGTGCAAAATGGAGCAATTTTAGAGCACCTTTCTGGGCTTAATGTGCGTTACATAGCAGCCTGTGTTTATTGGGAACCCCATTCAATGATGAAAGCAGACCCTTCCAGTATTGCACTTACGTACTCCTCTGAATAAAAAGATATTCTTCAGAACAAATTAAAATTGTTTCTAGCTCCTCTGTAGGAAATGGTGAAGGAGGGGAAATGTGATGTAAAGGCAGTGACTTCCACTGAACTCTTGCACTGATCACAGAGCTGGCAAGTTCTGCAAAGGAAAATACTATTGTATCTTGGGATAAAACTTATTGAATCTGTTGAGTACAACCATCTTTCCTTAAACATAGAAGAATCTCTTAAGCTTCCTTGCACTGTCCAGAAGATGAAATAATAGCAGATTCACACAGAAGAGGGGTATGCCAAACAGGCAACTGATCTTTCAACTAGAGGGACTGTGGAGGAGGTCTGCTTTCTGAGAGAAAGGAGAACAAGCAGATATGGAGAAAAGAACCAATCCTTCATTGTGCCAGCAAGAAAAAGGGCAGGACAGGGTTAATTTTGGAGTAAAATCACCTAGACCTTAACTTGAATGGATAGAGAGAGGAAGAGCAGAACAAAGTGAAGTACTTACTAAAATAAAAACAATGTTAAAAAAATCCCTTGAAATCCAAACAGAAAAACTATTCTGTCCAGACTCAAAGGCCATGATTTAAGAATCATTGGTATTTATTTCTGCATACCACAAGACATTTATTTAATTAGAGAAACATGTTTTCATTGCATTCTGAGTTAATTAAATGGAAAAAAACATGTTTTTTATACATTTTGAGGGTTTTGTAAAACCTCAACTCTCTCTGGATTCTCTGATCCTTAACCTTACTTATTATAGTCTTTGTTTTCATTATGAATACTATTTAAACTTCACCAACCCCCTTTACTCCTTCATTTCCAATGTCATGTAGCATATATAGAATCATAGAATCATAGAATCATTAAGGTTGGAAAAGACCTCTAAGATCATCAAGTCCAACCGTCAACCCAACACCACCATGCCCACTAAACCATCTCCCTAAGCGCCTCATCTACATGTCTTTTAAATATTTCCAAGGATGGTGACTCAACCACTTCCCTGGGCAGCCTCTTCCAATGTTTAACCACTCTTTCAGTAAAGAATTTTTTCCTCATGTCCAATCTAAACCTCCCCTGGTGCAACTTGAGGTCATTTCCTCTCCTCCTATTGCTAGTTACTTGGGAGAAGAGACCGACACCGACCTTAATACAACCTCCTTTCAGGTAGTTGTAAGGAGCGATGAGGTCTCCCCTCAGCCTCCTTTTCTCCAGGCTAAACAACCCCACTTCCCTCAGCCGCTCCTCATAGGACTTGTTCTCCAGACCCCTCACCAGTTTCATTGCCCTTCTTTGGACACACTCCAGCACCTCAGTGTCCTTCTTGTATACTGAAAACAGTATTTGAGGTGTGGCCTCATGTATATGTGCAAACTCCCACTGTTAGTTCTTCAAAGCATCCCTCGCTCTGACTTGGTCACATTAAACCAGTAACTTTCTCTTGCACTTGTTAGATAAACAAAACCCTGTTGGATCAGGAAGAAAACCATGGTGGATTGTCTGTCCGTGAGGGGACATAGGGACCCCTTCCCATTATTTTTCCTGCTTGACGTGGGGACGGCCAAAGCATCAGTCTGCCGCAGTACCCGTGCTGTGTCTTTTCAAGCAGAAATATAGCCAGCCCTCCTGAGCTTTGCAGGAAATGAATGAGCTAACTACATGGCCAATTTGCATGCACCCATGTAGTGTGCAGTTTTTCAAGCTTACAGGATAATTTATTGAAACAAATGCCTGCCATTTTCTATATCATAAATATAATAGTTAATCTGCACTAGTTGCTCAAGACAAATTTTATTATGTATTTTTCTTATACAAGGTTTTAATAGGTTATGGCAGAGAGTTGTACACAGTATTTAATGCATGCTATGATGTGTGTAAAATCTAAGATCAGGGAACACAGTGTATATTTATAGCAGTGTCTGGGAGATTATATGTAATGAATATATTATACCACATACACACCAGAGGCAGAGTTAAGGATGTGCATGAATCCTGCAATGTGGCATTTCCTAAAATCTGTGTGCTTAACCGTACAACCTTAACATTCCCTGAACGTTCTCTGATGGAATATCTATCAGCCCACATAATCAGCTTGCAAGTTACTCCCACAGAGAAAGATATTTCAAATTGTCCTCTTCCGAGAGACATTAATTAATGCATTTTCTAAAGATTTAAATCTTCGTGGAATAAGGCTCCCCAAGAAGGTTAAAAAAATACTATCTGCAGCCCTTTTCCTAGGGGCTTCTCTGTTTTGCCCTTGCACTAAAGCTATTATGCACAGCTTGAATTCTGGGAGGACATGATGGTGTGGAAATACAAGTAATTATACTATTCTTCTCATTTCTACCAACTATTATTTTCATTTTTGCTCTTTCTTTCACTTTTTTAAAACTGTTTTTATCTGCTGCAAACATCACTTGCAGGTTATTACTTGCAGAGAAAATGCTAGCTGAAAATTGGTGATAGATTGGTGAGATGTAAATGATTGCATATTGGGGGCCCCAAATTACAAAATAGCTATTTGGGTTACCTATTTACTCTGAATTCTTGCATGCTGGGCAATTCCCAAGTATTTTAAAGGTTTTGTGCAAATTTCCTCTATGAAATTACACCTATAGTGCACTGTACTTTATTAAAAGCGATAGAATGTAAAGATGTGAAAAAACGTACCATCCTTGGTAAAGCTAGCAAGCAATTTTGGGTGGCACTACAGACCTTGTAATAACAGCTTACAATTGAGGAATTACAGTTGGATGTTAGTTCCTGAGTCAAATACAGCCCTGGAATAACCAAAGACAGATCCATTAGTTTCTAACACCTAGCCTGCAAACCAGACCAAGAAGGCTGGCATGCACATTCATATGGTTACACTTTATATTATGAATAGATCGTTTTTTATAGAATTATTTATGAGTATGCAGTTCTTTGAAATAGAAAAATCAGTTGCCAGTGCAGTTTAGATTTTAGCTAAGCAATAAAAATCATAAAAGAACATTGTGTTGCCTTTTAATTGTTCTTTATCTAATAAAGAGAGTACATTGCTGAAACCCTCTGTTTTCAGAAAAATGGTACTGGAGAGGATACAGTAGATGAAATGATGAACTAGCTTTATTTTTATGCTCAGTATTTATAGGTAAAAATGGCTTCAGCAAAAGACGTTCAGCTGAGAATTTTTAATGTACACCAGTTTGTGGGCCAAATCGGGATTCAGGGAGTTACACAACAGATGAATTTGGCCACCTGTGTTCATAAAGCTTCCAAACCCTAACAAATACAAGTAGGTAATAAAACAAAGATTGACTGTTGCAAGTTGTAATGGCCTTAAGAACAGCTCTTGAGACTTGTTGTAGCAGGCAACATTGCTGCCTGTATTGTCTCCACGCTGCTTTGGCTATCCACGATGCCCAGCCGGGCAGAGATGAATGCCATGGAATGGGGACATGCGCCTCAGCCAGGGTACACAAAAAACCATCATCTGCTGTCACAGATGACATGACGACATCTTCTAGCATGAGTTCATCAGAGCTTACCATTAGCAGTCTGTCTGTGCTCAAGATATTGTCTCAAAGTTGGACAATGATCACTTAAGGTATTTGACAGCAGCTGTGAGACTGTTGAATGAAATGGGGCTGGCACACACCAAGAGCAGAGAAGCAGGAACTGGGCAGTTAAGGTTTCTGCCCTTTTTTGTCAGAAAACCTGCCATAATGTCTGGTATTATTAGTTATCTTGAAGGACATTTTATTTCTCTTGCTTAAGGTGTTGGGTGTTATTGGTGGGGAGTACAGGTTGATAGGACACCTCCCATAATTGCCAAGAGACATTCCTCAGGGAAAAAATGTTTTGAGCATGTTTGCATTTTCCTTTAAAGATGAATGTGTGTGATTGTTTTAAAAGGATTAAATTGATACCCTTTGATGTATCTTTACCAGGTTTTATGAATGCTTTGACCAAACAGTGCGGGTGATAAATTCATTATGCGTGATAAACTCATTATAGTGATAAACCTGGTATGGGTGATAAACTCATTACAGAAGAGGCCTAGTATGGTGAGGCTGACACAAAGCTTTCTATCACTGTCAGCAAAATTGCAAACTATAAAACTTCCACTCACATAAATGATGAACTTGGCACACTCCTCTCTTCCATCTCCCCCTTTCAAAGGGTGAGCTTAGACACTCGCATAGTTTCAACTATTATCTTCAGTCCCACAACTCACAAATCCCCACCTATTCTTGTTAACCAGTCCAGGTTCTCAGCTGGTTTCTGACATTTCCTCGTTATCACCTAAATTCCAGAGGCAGAGCAGGAATTCCTGTCTTCCATCCCTGCCCCAACCCTGCCCTTCCCACAGATGTCCCTGCCAGCCCTCCTTAGGTGCACAGTCTCGGGGAGAGCTTTCCTTCCTTATGAACGTGCTGTTTGGCCCCACTACCATGTCCACCTTGTTCTGGCCAACATCCCGTTTTTCGTACAGTCTTCTGTGTTAACCTTTGCCCAGAAAATAACCACACACCCTCTTGAAATCCTTTAGTCAAGATGCATTTTTCCACTAGCCTGGCAAGAAATTGCCACCTGTAATGACCCAGCTGAATGCTAAAAAGAATTTCTTGCAACACAGCTTTTGAAGCCTATAGAGGCTTCAAAATTTTCTCACGTCCTAGTGATGAAGATCTTTCCCTCCATCTCTCCAGCACCTGTAGGATGACATGAGAAGGACACATACTGCAAGGAAGGTCATGTGAAGGGGTAAAAGCCATGACGTAAATCTGCATCTAGAAAATGTATTACTTAAAAGAACTCCTTTGAAGACAAGGCCTTTCTAGATGGGACACCTACTACAGACTGCACAGTTAAGTGACCTCCTTGACTAATGAGTTAAGCATTTGTAGCTGGTGTCTTCAACCGAATCCAAGTCTTATAGTCACTTCTATTCTCAACGTCTTTGCTTGTCTGAGGCCTAGATACTTCCCTTTTCCCCATCTCTAGGACTTCAGACCAGATATTTACTGGAATGTACAGGCAACTGAATCTTGAAGAAACCCCACTGTCAACTGAGATCCAAGTCTTTTTAGCAGCTGCAGGCTGAAGCATGCATTATGGCTCTGTCTCTCTAACAGGGATAACAGAAGATACTTAGGCAAGTAAATAAACCATAGTATTTGATAACAAACATACACCATGTGGCAACTCTATTGCTTGGTAACATGACAGAAGTATATTTGAACTGGATTAAGAAGGTAATATCGTGATGACTCTATTTCAGTGCCAAGGTGAGTTTTCTGAGGGATAGTTCAGTAATAGCTGAGTGGCTCAGTGCCACAGAAAAATTTTCTCCTGTTTCTATGTGTTGAGCTGTTTTCTGCTGCATTAGTGAATTGAATTGACTCAGTAAAAGGTCTTACAGGCAGCAGAACTGGCACAAAGGAGGGATGGGAGCCCACCTTTCCAGCATAAGAGCAGGACAAGGAGGGCTGCAGGCACAGGGTGATGGGGGCAGGCAGCGCCTTTCAACAGCTCTCTGTAGTGTTGAATCAGGCAGCAAGGTACACTGTCGTAATATGGAAATCTAGATAGAGAAATTTAAAGAGAAAAAGAGAGTCAACAAGGCCTCACTACAGGGCAATAGTTGGTTTCAAGGTGTTTTGTTTCTAAACATTTTCATCTTAATTATTACTTTTATGGTGATATTGCAACAATATGCCGAATGAGGATCCTGTTATGCAATATATTGTACAAATTCAGGAAGACTATCTCTGCTGTAGACAGCCTCAGTCCAAAGCCCTGAGTATGCAAATCCACGTATATGGGAGTGCAGCATCCATATTTCTTTATATGCATCACTACAAGCTCAGAGTTGAATTCTTACTTACAAAAAATTAGAATTTCAAAAAGGAGAAGAAAATAGCACTTGCAATGGTATGGCCAGCTGGCGACTGTTTCATAACAAGGCCTTTTTTCCCCCTCCTTTAAATATAATTTACTGGAACTTTACTTAGAGATGCAACAAATTAGCAGCTATTCATTTTATAATGAAGAAGGCCTCATGTAAATCTAAGTTGTGAATAGGCAATCAGAATTTATTTGGACATAAAGGGTTTTTTGCCAGGCTAATATTTCAATATTGAACTGCATACTGCTATCAGTACCATCGTAGACCATTTTATGCAGTTATTTTAAGTTCTTATGTCAGTACATTGCCTCTGTTTGATTCTACATGGTACCTGTAGCTATTACTAACCCCTCCATGAAAGACCACCAAAAAAAGACAAAATGGTTCTTCTCTGGATAATATATAAATTTAACTCATCTCCCCTCAGGTCCGAATAAGCATTAAAATGGAAGCTTTTATTCTCCTGGAACAAAGTCAGTTCTGGAGATTCAACAGTATGATTATATGCAGGCTTTACATAGGTTCAAACAATAAAAATTAAGAACACCAAATAATCCCGCATGGTTCATTTAAAATAACTACAAAATATGCATAGCTACATCAGTTCAAACCCTTAATCCATATGCCTTCTAACACCCAAATAATTTTGCACTTCAATTCCATCAGCTAATCTTTAGGTGGGCCACAAATAGCTCATTTCAGTGATGTTTTTCCAGTATGCCCAGCAAATGTTTCCCATCTGGCAGGGTACTGGTGATGTTAGTTGGTAAAACAAAAGGCTGAGGGTGATGGATTGTGGGTTCTTATTGTTGCTGTGCCTCTTCTTTGCCCCTGAATTTCTTTCTCTGTGCAAGTAACCCTATAGTTTTGAAGAAATGCTGGCAGATTAGATGGGCAATTGGTTTACATGACTGAGGTTTTCACAGTGGTTTTGGACAAAATGTGTGTGACTGCAGAGCACGGTGCATGTGGGCAGCAGGGACAGCAGGTCTGCCGTACCTGTGGGCAGTCTGGCTGCACACACCCAATCTGTTGGGATAGCAGGTATCCAGAATCCTGGACAATGGTATAAAACCTTCAAAATCCAGAAGGGAGCTTTTAATTTTAATCTTTCTCTTGTTTCACGAAGATGTGTGTGGGAAAACTTAGATGCATGAGAGCTCAAGAGCCTTTATAGAGTCTGTGTCCACTCCTTCCTCTCTGAGGGTCATCCATGCTTAATTAATCAGTGACTTTGTCTGCAAAAGTATGTAGCTGCCTAGTTTTCAATAAGTAAAATTTGAAATCCAAAATCTCAGTTTGTATTAGGTCCCTAAAAGGAACCTATGCCTATGACCAATGTAGGCATCTAAAAATTAGATATCAAAGTGCGAACTAATCACACAAAGCTCATTTAAGTCATTGTAGAAAAACTGATATTTCCCAAGGTTAGGAAACAGGTGTCGAACTAAATCTGGTAAATCTCTAGAAGTAAGCTTTTCTCCCCAGTGCCTGTAACTAAAGCCTTTGGTTACTAGTTCACAGGGGGAGGAAGAAGTTATGCCCCTTTTCCCCTTTGGGGGTTCTGTGCAACAGGTTCCTCCCCACCCCTTGAAACGGTCCAGCACACTTCAGTGCAAGAGAGACATGGTGCTCTGTATAGTTAGTCTGGCTGGCAATAGCACGGCTGGGGCAGCACAGAGCTCCAATGGGTGGTGGATTTTTCCCCATATGTATTTTTATCAGTCTGAACAGCTCTGCATTTGCCTCCTCCTGTTTGTCTCCCAGCTGTAGTTGTACTTTAGCGTGTGGTTCTCTAGCCTGGTCTTTCATGGCAAAATGATTATTATAACTGTGCTGGAGTCACAAGGAAGAACCTACGTGGGTATTAGGTCATGCATTTTCTTAGCAAGTTATACATGTTACGTGGGCATGAAATATCCCCATGAGTGGCAGCCTTGCTTCTTACTTGTTTTAACTAGTAAATAAATTAACTGTGAATATAAAGCAATATCTTCAAGCAATCAATGTACCAGATCAGCGAAAATATTCAGAAAGTATGAAGGAAGTGAAAATAAGTTGAGCATGTGCTTAAGTGTTTTGCCACTTTTGCTGAGACTGATTTTTCACAGCTACGCGTGTATATCACTCTCATTCATCACCCTGCCCTCGCCCAGGGACTCAGAGTCCTCCAGAATAAGAATAAGAGCCCTAAATCCCTGTCAACCAGCCGAAGCTGTGCACCGTATAACAAATTTCTTACATCCCCAAAGGTGGCCTCAAACAATTTTAATAAATCTTTAGCAATGTATCTTCTGTATCTCAAATACGTAAAGGTCAGACGGTGCAATTCTGACTGACCCTGACCTGTAGCTGTTCCCTCCACGACTGCAGCAGGACTGCTTGGGGAGTAATATACGGCAGTTGTGACCAGGAGAGGCACAGCCTAGCCGTTCAAGACAAGGCGGTCCTTCTGCTGGTGCCAGGCAATGGTTGCTGCCTCCCCAGCCACGCTTGATTCACAGTGCCCAGGGGAGAGAAGGCACCTTGCCCCCAGGGTCCAGCACAGCCCTGCCCGAGCACGCTGCTAGCACTGATTGTCTGCAGATTTAATGGAGCTGCCTCTGTTTCAGCCAGAGCTTCTTTACACTGTCATTTCCCGGCTCACCCTCAGTGATTTCCTTGTTTGGTTTTAACATTTTAATTTTGCCAAAACGTTAAGGCAGTGCTTCACCTGCTGACTGGGTGTAACAGCGCTGCAGTGCATGGGGAAAAATAAAAAAGGTGCTTAGCTCAGCTTGAACTCTCTCTCTCGCCACTGTAAAATTAATTGTTATCATTATCTAGCTGCTTTCTGGAGACCATCAACTTACCTGCTACACAAACTATAGCGGCAGTAACAGCAGCTGGACCTGACATACAGCTTTGCCCTTGGTGTATTAAATCATTCTGATGTAATGTCTAACAAACCACATGACTCACCTATTAAACCTTTTCAGGGGCATGTGCTCTGGCAGTAGGAGAGAGCTTGTAATGAGGCCAAACTCACAGAGGATAAAAGGAACATATTATGAAAACAAGCTATTGAAGGCGTGCATGCTAATTTGAGTGAATGCATTTGGACACGTAAGAGCTTTGCTGTTTCTGTGTAAAATGTTTCCAATTTCTTGTTTCCCATTGCAAAGCTGATTGAGTCAGCAGCAGCTTGCCACTTGCATTCCAGGTGGCGTGATAGGTCTCCTCATGCACTAACTCATATAGGTCATTAATATGCTAAATAAGTTGTAGCCAATTGGCTCCCATGGTGACAGCTCCAAAAGCTTCATGAATAATCAATGCAGCACCTGGAGGCATGAAATTTTCATACAAAGAGTTTCTAGACTTTTGCATTAAGCTCTGAGCAGGGACAGACAAGTGATAGACATGACTGGCACTTTGAGGAGTTTCAAAAATAAGAAGTGTTATTTTAAAAGAAAATAGCAATCTTATTAAAATAAGAATGAATCTGAAACTCCATCTCCCGGAGCATTTCTAAGAAAGGCACCTAAATTGGTTCCCTTGCCATTTTTTGGACAGAAGTATGTTTTAGACTTGGTGAAGGCAAGTGGGAATACCTCAGCTACTCCATATAATCTGCAATAAACTCATCACAGAATAGTAAGGATTCACTGATAGAATTAAACAGTTCCATCTTTAGAAAATTAATAAACAGTTACCGCTTTTAGATATTTTCTCTGCAAGAATTGATATGCTTATAGATTTTAGGAGTAAGAGTGACACTGGCAAGCATTATCAACAGGGTGTCAGGTCACCCTCTTAAAAGTAGGTGTCTTTCTGACATTGTTTCCATTTCAAGTATTAATGTATTATCTCATAGGCCCTTTCAGACAACTTCATTACTGAAACAGGCAGACCACAGGCAGGAGATGGCTTGTATGTTTCACTGTTTGATAGAGCAGACCAGAAAATTTGTTAACTTTCCCATAGGGACTGCGAGGATGGTAGGTGTGGTCCTGCCTCATGCTTTCCCCAAATAAGCTTGTGCCTCACATGTTCCCAGTGCTGGGAAAGAAGAAACTAGAGATGTGCTGGCCAGTCAGTATGTGTACAGTGAAAGCTGTAAGAACAGAAATGAGGCAGGTCCAGTATTTCCTCCTCCACATGTGGGGCTGTTGTGTGTAGGAGACTCTCTTGCAGAAGTCTATTGCTGGAGGAACTCTGGGACCCTGCCCCTCCAAAGCTTTGCTCCACTGTCCAGTTGTCTGTTGTTGGTACTAACTTCTCATGTAGGTGCACTGGGGGGAGCAAGGAAAAGTGCCAGTACTTCATCCCTGCTTGACATAATTTTCATGCAACTGCTGAGAAGGCAGCAATGGCCCCAGCCTCTCCTTCTGGCATCACTATGGGCAGTTTTCCAATCCCTTCCTACAGAGCCTGAAAATTAAATGTACTTCAGTCTCAGCTGTGTTTGGGGTGTTTCAGATGAGATCCTTGGCAAAATATTTGTGCTCTTCGCCATCTATTCTGACATAATGTCAGTCTGGGTCATCAATAAAAAGGTTGGAGAGGTCAGGCTGCAGAAACACCAGGAACACCATCATGAAGACCTCATGTACCAAGAGATTTGCTGGTGAGGAAAATGTACAGATGTTGGAGCTAATCAAAACTGGCACAGCTAGTGTTGACTGAATAACTTAGAGATCTCCTTTTTTCCTCCTTGAACACTTCTATAAGTAGAAAAAAGGGTGTAAATATATTACCAACATGGCTCCACATAAGCAGGGGCAGCCCTTACTTTGGGATTAGTGGAGTCTTTCCCCACCAGAACTTTACAAAATTTGCTAAAATCTTTCTTTGCTGTCTGTTTTAACAGTGACATACAGGAATGGTATAACACTAGAGAGGCAACCTATAGGGTTACTGGAAGGTAACACGTAACTGGAAGGTAACATGTAAAAACTCGTAATGAGTTTCAACACTTGTTTTATTTTCCCCACTAAGGTTTAACTGAATGCTCTACAGAGTTCTCGTGCATTTGTGTGCCCACACAGCAGCACTCTGCAACAATTGTGCTGGCTGATCCAGGAATGCAGCAATAGGCAAGGGTTGACTTAGGTCAAGCATTAAAAAGGGGTACATAAGAGAAAGTACAAGGTCCTTTACAAGATATTGGCAGTTTTTTAATGTTTTCTAAAGTAACAGAACTACGTATTCTCATTTTTTAGTATTATCTTGATAATGAATAACTTACACTGTTCTTGCTTTGTACAATGTTGTTCTCTTAAACACATTGCATTATATACTCTGGCATACAGAAAAAAATCCCCACACAGAAGTGTGCACACACTCACACACACACGTACCAGTCTACCACACAATTTTCTTTTGAGATCAACCATTAGTTAAAAAGCATTGAAGGTGTCTTGGCAAGTGTCTTGGCTTGAACACAGATATCCTGAAATCCTCTAGCACTTTCATTCACAAAGGAACAAAGCAGGCATTTTCCCTATCAATCCCTGAAGGAGAAACTTAAAACATCCACTATCAGTAGAGTAATGGCATTGACTTCTGAGGTGAAATGTCTTTTGTTGGAGGGAGAGAAATTGTCATCAAAAAGCCATAAAGGAAGGAATACTCTTTATAGACTACAGCAATAAAAAAAAAAAAAACCAAACTTTGACTTTCTTACTCTTGAATGGTGAGGTGAGAGGTGTGCTCTCCACTGAGGCACATTAGAAAGGTGGACCTCCATGGGTCAGCTCTGTGGGCTATGAGAGTTCACTCAAGTCCTCCAGAGAGAATGATTTCCAAAGCAGAGCGCTCCTACCAGGCTGATAAACCCTGGTTTTAGTTAAATGAGTTTGCCTGGTGAAGGGTACTAATTTGAATGGTGTCCACACTATCTTATTGCAAACTTCCTCCACATAGCGTTGTACTGTACTGTAGATATACCATGTTTCTACATCTTAGGTAAAGAGAGCTTGAGGCAGGTAGGGACTGGGCAGGATCGCATCATCTCCCACCTGGTTTCACAAAAGGTGTGATTAGCATTATTTGTCCTCAATGACTGTCTCATGAGAGCTAGGAAATATGGCTGGTAAGTCACAGGGTCTTTATGCCTGTACTGGTTTTGGCTGGGATGGAGTTAATTTTCTTCATAGTAGCTGGTATGGTGTGATGTTTTGGATTTGTGCTGAAAACAGAGTTGATAACACAGGGATGTTTTCACTATTGCTGAGCAGGGCTTACACAGAGTCAAGGCCTTTTCTGCTTCTCACACGGCCCTGCAAACGAGTAGCCTGAGGGTGCACAAGAGATTGGGAGGAGATACAGCCGGGACAGCAGACCCCAACTGACCAAAGGGATATCCCATACCATATGACATTGTGCTCAGTAATAAAAGCTGGGTGAAGAAGGAGGAAGGGAGGGATGTTTGGAGTTATGGAGTTCGTCTTCACAAGTAACAATTACACGTGATGGAGCTTTCCTGGAGATGGCTGAACACCTGCCTGCTGATGGGAAGTAGTGAATGAATTCCTTATTTTGCTTTGCTTGCATGCACAGCTTTTGCTTTACCTATTAAACTGTCTTTATCTCAACCCACGAGTTTTCTCACTTTTACCCTTCCAATTCTCTTCCCTGTCCCACTGGGGGGAAGTCAGCAAGTGGCTGTGTGGAGCTGAGCTGCCTACCAGGGTTAAACCACAACAACGCCATAGCTCAGGAACATCATAGGTGGCACTGGAAACCTCTTGGTTCTGCAGATGGTTCAAGATTTTTTCCTTCTGGACTGCAGTCCCCAGTTTTCCAGAAATCTGTGTTGAGGAGATAATCCTTAGAAAGATTCCTTCTTTCAAATCTGCTTCCTCCAGGTTTGTCTATGTAAGGTTTTCCTTTGTCCAGTTTGCTTTCAGACTTCCGTGCCCCAGATTTATTAAACTTCGCAGCTTTGTTTCCACATCCAGAATATACAATTTGGAATCACACATTGATTGTCTGTTTAAGAAATGAAATGCCACACTGCATATAAATTTCTTTCCATTTGAAAATAAAATGCACAACTTAAAGTAGGGACAATCAATACTTGCAATGACTGATGGAAAATTAGGGAAGTGGTGAAATTCATGCATGGATTGTTATGGCTTCTGTACATGTTAAGCCTTACAAATATGTTACTTGGAATAACTTCTATAAAGTGTGCTCACTTCTGTTTAAACCTAAACTCTATCTACACTGTGTGAAAGAATCTTACATGAGATAATTGTTAACAGGGATAAAAGAATGACTTTGACATTTTGAATATGTATCTTTCGAAATTTTTTTAGTCATTTGTAGTATCTAAGCAGCTATAAAACAGATTGGTAGCAACTCTTCTGACGTATTTTTATGTGCAAGTTCTCTGTGCTATACGAATATCGCAAATACTTGTGGTGTTTTAATGCCTCTCTAGGTCACAGCTGAAAACTTGCCCTCATCAAAAAGGACAGAAATGCCATTGAATTTAGTTACACCAAAATTTGTTCTCATATCTTTGTAAAACCTCTTCTGATCGAGGGTTCAGTGGAAGCCTGAAGATAACTGTGGTGGTGATTAATCTGTCAATTTGACTGATATTTTAAAACTATATCTGAGTAGAAGAATTTTCTTCCACACAAGAACAGCAGAGAATATTAAATCAAGATCTCCTGTGCTCTGCCAGGTTTGAGTCTTGAGATTACCTTGGTTTATAGAGGGTGCAGTTACTTACTTGTACACTGGAGCTGGGACTTGGCTGGGTCTGCACTGCGACTCTGCAGCAGAATGAAGCCCAGCCATTCCCACTTAGGAGCCAGCAGGCACTCCAGCAAGTTCACCAGCCTAAATGAGCAGAGGATCAAGACAGCACAACAGTGTAGAAGCAAACAATATAGATCAACAGTTGTGAAGACTCAGGTACTGCTGTTGACCTCATCACTAAATCTGTGACTCATTTTCCCTGCTATAAATCAAAAATTCCTTTATCCCTTTTAAAGCTTTGAGAATTTTGGATAAAAAGCATAGAAGAGGTTAAAAAAAAATCTTTATAGTTTATTTGATGGAGCAATGCTTTTTATCTTGAGGGCAATATGCTGTGTCCAGTGGGTTTCACTGTCTTTGTTGTTTCTCTTGGATCACTATTTAGACAGAAGCATATAAGTAAAAGAAGTGTTAGAAACCTGTAACTGCTTTGTCTAAATTCCATTTTAACTGAATTGAAAGAGAATCTGTTAGTGAATAAAACATATCTGGCCATCACAGGGGGATTGATCTACACTGTCATCATATGTTTCATCACGAGGTTACTAAGCACTGCAGCTACCATAGAGGGTTGGAAGACTTTTCCCCCTTTTGTATTGAAGACAAGCTTCCCAGGGCTCTGGGATCTTCCTGTGGCCAAAAGCTTCAGAGATTGCTGTCCACTTCCTGCAACAGAAATTTCCTAGATCCATAGATGTTTTCAAGAATTACTTAGCTGACATTGTAGTTCACCTAAATAAGAAAACCCACAGGCATGTTTTATGTTATGAAAAGTAAGACATTACAAAACTGGTGAAACCACATAGTCTCTATTCTCAGGCAGCCTCAAGCTGTCATGCACACCTTAGTTCACCAGGTAGTATTGAGCTTTGACATGTTTCATTCTGATTAGAACCTCTCCTGACTTGGAGCAGGTTTCTACTTTCAGCTAGTACGATCATTGCTGAAGGTTTAATGTCTGCCAAGTACTGCTTTTGTGAGGTTCACTAAGTAAATATTGCATTTTGCATTCATTTGCACATTGTAAGGAATGTTTTTATAGGTATCTCACAGACCCAATCCCATGAACAACTGTGAACTCTTATAGAGCTTACAACCATGAACCTCATCTCTATGGAAGGATATGGGGAACTGAGGTGGGATAAGTATTGGCTATATTCAGATGGTCACTGTCTGATGTACACATGCAATGTACATGTCAACATCTGAGCTATATTTCCTAGGCTCCCTTTAAATTCATAGAAGAAAAATAAGTATTTTGAGGAACCTATTAATTTGGTCTACTGTAGATACATGCTTAAGGATGAGGTCAGTCATTCTTTAATTCCTTTCCATTGCCTCAAAAGTGGCCAAGGGTGAATAGTTAAGATGTAGATGTCTACCCTGTAAACATCTACACATGGAGAAATGAATCCTCACTGCAGAGTCCAACGCATCTTGTTAATCAAATTAACGGAAAAATAACTGTGAGGTGTGGGTTCTTACATAATATATGTACATTATTTACGAGGTGGTTTCAAAACATCATCTTTCTTAATTGCTTAGATAATCATAGTAATGCTATGCTTTATTGTGATCTTTCCAAACATCACTGTAAATTATTGTGAAGCAACATCTGAGCTTCTCATAGCTATAGCAATTAAGTTGAACAGAATTCTAAATTATAGAGGTACACTTACAAAAATTGACAAGAATATTTTAGAGCTTTGTCTTCAGTAAAGGTTATTCCTGGATGTCAGCTTATCCAATGGCATAAATACTATTTTACAACTGTCATTTAAAAAATCTTAGATAAGCTTATCTAAGACTAAGTATTGTGTCAGTTGTTTGTTTATCATCGTTGACTGTTACAGTAAGTGCTATTTAAAATCTACTAATTCTGGAAAATATTTAATCTCCTAAACTTTAAAGTGTAAATAATGTCCAATAAGAGGCATTGGAGATCCCGACCCTGGCAGCAGCTTCTCACAGAATCTCTTACTTGAGGTTTGTTTTTTTTTAACACCCATATCTGAAACAGGAGGAGATGGCCTGGATCAGTGGAAGGACCCTGAGTAGATATTGAACTGGTTTGATTTAGTCTGGTGGTTTGCATGTAGAACTTCAGCACATCATAGGCTTCAGAAATCAAAGCAATCACAGCCTGACATCTAATTTGACCAAACTACCATCTGCATTTGGAATGGTTTTCTGTTACTATTCATCTTTAAGACATGTGATAGTTCAGGAAGACAATATTTTTCAGTACTGTCTTCCAAATTTATTTCCCCCCTTTATTAATATTTTTTGCTACCTCTAAGCAGTAGACATGGGTCTGCAGTGCACAGGTTGCTTTTTGTGCACGTGGAAATGGAGGCCACCACAAACCCCTCCGCAGAAGGCCAGTTCGCTGTCAGCCGCCTGCAGACAGATGGCCCCTCCATTCCCTCACCGTATTATGAAGGAGAACCATGTGTCAACTGCAAATAGACTGGCACAGTGTGTGGCCACAGCTGGTGGAGCCATTTGAAGCAGTTCAGGTGCCAGGAGCTGCCTCCGCACAGGCACTGGGGGTCTGCTGCGCTGGCATCCAGCTCGGGAGAGCAGCTGTGGGGGCTGTTTCTCAGCCCCACTGCCTGCTCCCCTGCTGCCTGCACATGAATACTTGGTCCTTCAACCTGTGCTTAGCTGCTTTGAAGACTTTTCGTTGTATCTTGTGTTTCAAACAGTAATTTTTTACCTGTAAGAATAACCGGGGTCATTTCATTAACATTTCTAAAAATTCATTTACATTTTTGTCAGATTCTATGAAATCTTTTGTCAATATGTTATCAATATGTTGTTGAAATTACTGTCTCATCCTGAGTGTGCAATGACTCAATACCATATTTTTGCATGTTCTCCAGATTCAGATGTGAATTTAGGCCTTCCTTGTTTTCTCCCAGGGTTTCCAAAAGTGCAAAGTTATCGCTACCCTGTATGATATAAGTATGCCATGATAGCTGTTGAGTTGTACAGTAAAGAATGCTATTAGTCTCATTTTACACAGTGAGGAAGCGAGTCATAGAGATTGGAGCACAAGGCTTACATGAATTTTGGTGTCCAGAGATGAAGAGGATGTGAGTTTTTTTCCCAGCAGGTTTAGCATGGGATAGCAGCACTCCAGATGTTCAAAGCACAGCTCCTGTTGACTTTAGTTCCAGGTCTGAGAGCACACTAGCCCACGAATCAGGGACCCAGGAGGAAAACACAGCTGTAATCACCTTTATGATCACTATGAGTTATGGGGTAAAGACTATAAACATGATGTTTCTTCCATCGTGCTGTCTCAGGAGAGGAGGAAGCTGGGGCAGTGGATCCTTGTCCAGCCCAGGACAACCAGGACAACAATTACAGCAACAGGCCAGCCAAAAGCAATGGTCAACATGATTTGAACGAGTGATGATATAAGTACCAAAATAAACATAGCACAATACCATCAACTGCCACTTTACTGCTCAGCCTTCTGGGCAAGGACTCACTAAGCCCACTTGGGAACCACAAACTGGAAGGGGTTTATTGCCACACCAAGCACCTGCTCCCCAGATGATTTACTCTCCCTGGGGTCTTGCATATGTGTCCTGGTTTCAGCAGGGATAGAGTTAATTTCCTTCCTAGTAGCTGGTACAGTGCTGTGTTTTGGATTTAGGGTGAGAACAATGTTGATAACACATCGATGTTTTTAGTTGTTGCTAGGTAGTGCTTACACTAGTCAAGGACTTTCCAACTTCCCATGTTCTACCAACTGAGAAGGCTGGAGGGGCACAAGAAGCTGGGAGGGGGCACAGCCAGGACAGCTGACCCAAACTGGCCAACGGGATATTCCATACCATGGGACGTCATGCTCAGTATATAAAGCTGGGGGGAGAAGAAGGAAGGGGGGGACGTTTGGAGTGGTGGTGTTTGTCTTCCCAAGTAACCATTACGCGTGAGGGAGCCCTGCTTTCCTGGAGATGGCTGAACATCTGCCTGCCCATAGGAAGTAGTGAATTAATTCCTTTGTTTTGCTTTGCTTGCGTGCGTGACTGTTGCTCTACCTATTAAACTGTTTTTATCTCAACCCACGAGTTTTCTCACTTTTACCCTTCCGATTCTCTCCCCCATCCCACTGGTGGGGGGGTGAGCGAGCGGCTGCGTGGTGCTCAGTTGCCAACTGGGGTTAAACCACGACAATATGACCCTGGCATATGTGCCCCCATCCATAGAGGACCCAGCAACGAAAAATTATTGCAGGGTCTCCGGAACCCTCTGTTCTCTGTTCTGCAGCATGCAATACCTGCTCTCACTGCAGCCCCTCTCTCTCCTACTTGTCCCCCAAGACTCTCTGATCTCCGTGTGTATGGCCTCACTTTCTGGGCCTGGCTGGGAAAAGGGAAGATGCTACCAGTCAGGGGAGGACGGTCACAGCCCAATTGCAGCCCTCTGCATCTTGCCTGGCTGGAGAGGAGAGGCCAGTCATATAGTGTTGTCCTTCCCATGCCAGAGAGAGACAAGCAAGCTGTAGATCAGAGTAAAACAGGTCTTGATACCCACGTGGTGAACCAGTTCCACTGACACTGCAGTGAGCTCTGCAAAATAGTTCAATTTTTAAAAAATTGATAATGACAAAGTTGTTCTTATCAGCTTTTTCCTGTCCAGCCATACTTGTAGTTCTTGGTTAGAAGGGGAATATATTCTACCTTTTAGTGAGGATGGCACATAGTCAGCCTGTTCTCAGCAAAAGCTGTGGGATGGTACATGTGCGTAACCCATGCTTGTGCAGGGGGAGCCCATGCTCACATGGTGACACGTTCTGGTCACCACTAAAGCAGACTGATGAAGCATGCTGAATGAAGGTATCATTCTCAGAAATATTTAGCTCCAGATCATAACTGACCTGTAAGTTTTACAGGCCTTTAGGATTTGCAAATATTTGATTGGCTTTCTCACGGTGACAGTAAAGGTCACTTTTGTTTTACAAAGATGGCCTCTTTGTCAAATTTCTGAATCATGATGGTGTAAGAGATGCTTACCAGCAATTTTCAGCATGGGGAACACAATGTATTTCCCCCCATCCTTGTTCTCAGAAATTACTAAAGTCTGCTCTGACATTCACTTTTCCCTCACCCTGCTCCTTTCTAATGAAACAACCGACTGGAGTTTACCATTTACTGTGCTTGATGGGAACTGTCAAACAACCCTAAAATAGGCATTATTATCAACAGCCATTATATCCAAGGCAGCTTTCTCCAGTAATAAGTATCCATTGTCTTTCCACCCACAGATACACACCTGCCATTAGTGACTATCACAAACCATGCGACACGTTCCTGTGGGCAGGACTTTAATTATTTCCCTCAGTTTCTCCTCATATGTCCTTAGAAAACTTGCCAATATAAACAGTTATGGCTGAGTTGGAAGTCTGCTGATTTGGAAGGAAAGAGCTTGTTAAAGAGTCTTTTAAGAGATCGGGCGTGCTGCTGGTGTAGAGTCAAAATTAATGGCATCTGCACGAGGTGTGCAGTAGCTGCGATAGCTGTGACAGATGTAGCATGGCTGCATATTACACAGCGGTGAAGTCACCCCACATCACGTGTCATCAGGGTATGTGTCATCCTCAGCAAGCTTTATCTGTGGAGAGAAAAAGGGCTGATGGTAAGCCTGTCTCAGCAGTCACTTAAGGCAGATAGGATTGAGAACCACCCCTAAGGTAATACAGTTTTCTAGCAAAGTTTAGTTTACATTACAAGGAAGAAAAAAAACCCAAAACATTTCTTTAATATTTAGCAGTTGCCTTGAACTTGTCTGAGCACAGTCACTTCAGTGATTTTCTGGACTGACAAAGTATATTTTCTCTGGAGCTCACTACAGAGCCGGGCTCTGTCAGAAACAAAGAAGTGGCTTTATGTAAAGACTTGAAAGAAGAGAGGGCAGAGGGTTTGCAAGCCAGCTCAAGAAAGGCATTCAATGCAAAAGGGCCACTAAAGAAGAAGCTGCAGAGACAGTTGCAAGAGAATTTAGCACATAAAAATGTGTGACGCTACACAGAGCATGTATATGTAATATTCATAAGACTGTCTTTTAGATGCACTCTTCCTCTAGATTTTGAAGCTGTCTGAAATCTGCAGACTTTCAAACCACTTAAATATAATAAAGCCTGCACTGATTATATCATGATTGCTGACATTTGGTGTCTGTCAGTCTGAAATAACTTTTCCTCCTTGCTATAATTTCCTCTGAAAAGCAAAGCAGAGTCAGTGATTTTCTACAAAGCTTTTCCCAAACAACTCCTGCCTGAATGCCTTAGTGTTTTCTTTCTGAGGTCAAACACTATTGCCCAAAAGCTTTTCTTTTCTCCCCACTTTTACTGCATTTGTTTGTCTGGTACTTCTGTCTCTGATGCTCTTGACTGACAAACTGGAGTGCTACCTGTGTATAAAAGAATGTTATTAAAAAATCTTAAAAAGATCCTATTAATATTTTATTAGCATTTCTTTTCTTCCTGAGACTGAATGACAGCTTACCCAAGATAGCTGATTTTAATTATTTTTTTCAACCTGTATTCCTCTTGTCACTGTCTCTTCCAGCATCAATCCAGTCAGATGTTTTTCTTTATTATTACCATAAGGCCTCAACAGCCTATAATTACTCTAAAGAATTTCTTATCTTTTATTTCTGAAGCTTAGATTTTCCCTTCTTTTCATTTTCTTTTTTCTTTTTTTTTTAATATATATGTATATATTGGTAAGTTCTGTAATTAACCTTGCAGCTGTTGATAGTCTGCTCGAGTCTGTAACTATTACACTTCACGTAGCTTCTTTCTGTCCCCACCCCCTCTTTTCCTGCTCGACTGTTCATGAAGGGCTGGTTACGGTAATGATATTCCTGTCTTCAAAGCAATGAACAAAATGTATACAGCTAATTCCCTTTGGGGTTGCTTTGCAGAATCCATTTTTAATGCTAAGATGATTAAAAGACCTGCTCTTAATAGTACACAGTGCACATTTCCAGACGTTTCCAACCTGCAGTTTCCTAGGATTTGCCAAGGATGGGCAATGCAGACGGAATGGCTGGGTGGTGGTGTCTGTGCAGCATCCTCTGCTCCCCTACAAGGGAAGCAGCAGGAGCCCTACACCAGCTTTTGTCTGGGGGGTACCATGCCTGAGCTGACAGAAATCAAATATAAATAATTGCATAGATTACTTGACTACACTGTTTTCCCTGGAAATGAGTCTGTGCCTTCCACTCGAGAGATGGAATTACAGAAATAGGAGAGAAACCATTTCAGATCTGCAATGAAAAATATATAATAAGGCTACTCTTGAGGTACACTGCCTTGTCATTAGATATAAAAAGATTCTTTCAGGATACTGTATTAGTTTCCTAGAATTATGACTTGTGAGTAGAGCTAAACACAGATGCAATGTTTCCATGATAATGGTTCTTATATTTTTAGAGGTACACCTGCCTTGGGTGGACTTGTTGGCCTCACTGAGCTTGTAACATCTCTAAGATATTTCTTTTTGAAAAGAAGAAAACTACACCCAAACAGAACACACGAGAAACCTATTTAATGAAGGTATTGTTTCAGCATTTTAAGACTTCGATCTGTTCCATGGACTATTGAGAGAAAGTCTGTCCTCCAGCAATGGAGAAACTAGGTAGGGGTTGTTATAGATAGATCTGTATCATCAGTACTCTCCTTGAAGGCTTCTACAATGACCTCCACCATGACATGCAGAGGTCACGTATTTTATGAGTCAAAGATCATTCAGGCCTTTCAAAACGTCAAGTGTGAACTCCTGAGAAGAGATTATGGATTTTGAAGTGGTACATGTCATGATTTTAACCTGTGTCCCACAGCACAGGGACAGAACTTAAACTCCTCTGCTTGTTTAATTTCTCCTTGTGTAACATGCAAAATAAATCAGTATCTTGTTCTTTGTCTGTGGATTGCTTCCTAACCTTTAGAGCTCATGATAAAAAAGACACTTAATATAAAAGACATTCCCAAAGGCTGTTGGCATGGGACTTGTATACTAACCTAATTCATTATTTGTTTCACTGGTTTGGTTTCAACATGTGATCTTCTAAGAGTCCTTGGTAAGAAAAACCAGAGCTGGGAGAAATTAGAGCAAGGGGCAAGAGTCACCTTAACTACCTTTAGCTGTTTAACTGCAGCCAAGGCTGGTGGCCTGGGTTCAGCATGCTGCCAGCGAAGAGAAAAGGGCCCTTTCAAAGAGCAGTTCATCCCATCCTAAGATACATGCCTAAAACAGATGAGTGAATTTACTTCTAAAGATGCCTGTCTTTCTCCAAGGATTACTGTGTGCATCTTAAATAAGAAGCACAGATTATACACTTAACTTGTCAGCAGGTAATTTTACATATGGTGAGCCTTTCCTACGCAAGTAAGTGAGAAGCAGTGTTGAAATTTAGCTGGCCTGTCTGTACCCAAATACTCATATCACTGACATTTATGTATTCCTGAGACAATAATAAGCATAAAGATCTCTCAGTGAACATCTGTGAAGTCCTTTGAAAAGTATCCCAAACAGAAAAAGCAAAATAAATATTACCAAATGTTGCAAAAAAAAAAAATTTCAAAATTATTTTAAAAAGCAGACTGAGCAAAATCCAAGAGCTCTGTTTTAAACAGAACAGCGCTCTGAGCAGCATTTGCTGTACTCAGCAGTTCATTACAATACACACAGTCTTCGGGACTATGAAAGAAAAAAGTAAGTATGAAAAATCCTGTCATATGTTACATCCCAACATGTGTCAGGCAGCAAATTCATTAGAGTCTGGTACTTCTTCCTTACTGTATCTCAGGAAACAGGAGTCAGTTGAAAGTCTAACTGTATTCAGGTTCACGGTAACCCACAGTGGAAATAAAAATTTCCTCTAACACAGTACAGATGTAAGTCTACACTACACTTCATTGCATGTTGCTGCTCTGCTAACAAATCTAGCTTCTCTCTCTTCCTCTCCTTTGGTTCCTCTCCATAAATCTTGTCAAATGCCAGGACATGCTGTGGCAGTCAAAACATTTGAATTCTCTCCTTTAGACTGGACCCATATCAGATGTGAAACCATGATATTCAGTTGTGTGTTTTCTGGTATCAGGCAACTCTTCAGACGTCTGTAGCAATGGTACGTAGTGATCAGACAGTGTCCTTGAAACTAAAGCATTGTTCACGTCAACTAACAAGAATTAACTTCTTAAAGCAAAATGCAACAAGATGAGGAATGCAAAACGGCAACTAGAACGCATTTCTATCTTGCCAAATTCCTTCCATACTATCCTGGTTGTTAGTCCAGGTACCTCTGGCCCTCCTCTCCCTTCCTCCCCCAAATTGTTATCTGTCTGAAAAAGCACTTTTTCCAGTTCAGGAAGAATTCTTTTCTTTGTCTGTGTTGAAACACCTTTCCTGCCCAGGTCCAAACTGGTTTTGAGAACAGCTGACATCAGCAAAGAAATTGTCAAAGCTGATAGTTTTGGCATTGTCAAAAAACCAGGTACAGTGAATGAAATTATCAGGTAGCAGGTTGAAAACAAACCAAAGGAAGTACTTTTTCACAGTATATAATTAAATTGTGAAATTCGTTGCCAGAGGATGTGGTGAAAGCCCAACGAATAAATGTTATTAAGAAGGAACTAGGCAAATTTATGGAGGACAAGTTCATTGGTGGCTACTGAATGCAACCGTCAGATTTGATCTTTCCTTGAGCACTACTGCTGACAGTCAAGAGCACCTTCCTGGAGTGGATGGGTTCTTGTTCTGGCTCAGCGTGGCCAGTCTTATTTTCTTGAGTCCCTTAAACATTTGATGAAATATGGCTATCCTGAGCCATTTTTTTCTTTTCCATCTATTTTTCCAGACAGACCCTAGTGGGTTTAAACCTGTGCAGAAAACACTTCATATGTACAATAAGTATCAGTTTTATTCCAGTCCACCAGTTGCCCCTTTATTGTCATTTTACAGTGTGTTCATTGAAGTCTTTACATACAAGCTCTAGCCTAAGCTGATTGGAAAGTTTATTTGCTTGGTATGTCAGTAAAGATATGAACAATACTTTGAGGTATCATGCTTGGAAGAAAGACACACCACCTCTAATACCATGATTGCAGAAATTATATTAATATTAATTGCAAGGAAAAATCACAGATTACACTTAGACAGTGCCAAGTTTCAAAGAATCAGAGAAGGAAAAGACCAATTATGTTTTTGGCTGCAAGGCAGGCTCAGTGTAAGATTGCTCCTTGATGTTCATTTTCCATTGTTTCAACCGTTCCTCTTGGTGAATTACTTTGCATGCAGAAAGTGAAATGTGAAAGAAAAAAATAAAGCGCTTGAATTTGTTACTACACTTACGTTAAAACATTAGTTGTTAGTGGTTTTAGAAATATTAGTTTTATCTTACATATTTAGCAGGAGAATTCTTTGGAAAAACTGAGAAGTGGATGGA
>NW_008825566.1:5127893-5147154 GCF_000699105.1 Pygoscelis adeliae | reverse complement strand
TGAACTGCATTTTCCTTTCTTTCCCACTTTCAGAGCCATAAAGAGACATAGTCTGCTGTCTGAAAGATGATCCTTGTCCAATTTTGCCATTACCAGTACTGCAATGAAAATAAAATGCATATTAATTACTGACTGATTACAATATGTCCATTTTCCTAAGTATTCTTCTACATGGCTTTTGTGAATATATGTCATTACACTGTTTCATGGTTCCTAACTATTCCAGTTTTTCTTCTAAAAGGAAGCGCTAAAAAGAGTTTAGCTTCCAAGGCAGTTCCTGTAACTTATACATCATCATTACTAATGCTGTTGTTGACCACAAAAGCCCAATCAGAGTCCCAGTTTGTGCGATTTTTAATCCATCTCAGCAAAGACAAAGGCACAATCTCTCTCCCAGGGACGTTGCAAGCTGATGTGAAATGCAAAAGTTTGGGACAGAGAGGATCCATAAATAGATGAGTTTTCAAGGTGATGGAGAAGGAGAGCAGCAAAAATACAGTCCTGTGGTTAGATATGTTAATTTTGTATGTGACTTGATGGTTCAAATAATGTTAGGGGTTTGTTTTTGTTTGGATTTTGTTTGAGTTTTGTTTTGTTTGTTTGTTTGAATCAATAAGTACATGCTTGTTATCTCTAGGTGTTGTTCTTCTGTGATGCACTGGTGGGCCTGGGGTAGACACCGCAGGTGAACTGTGTTCTGGGGGAATCTGAACACAGTGGTGGCCTTCTGGATTAGATCTGTGGTTAGATCTTTTCTTTAAAATAAAGCTACATTTGTGCAGTTTCACTCATCCATCTGTATAGCTTGAAAATAACTGCTTCTGCTTCTAAGTGTCTTGTTATAATTCTAAGTGCCGCGGAACTGCAGCTCTGTTTTAAGCCTTTTTAAAATTAATTTAGTGTTCATTAAAACCTTCCTCCTCATAGCCTCCTTAGTGAAATGATATTGTTTGCTTGCTTTTGGAAAGTCAGGAATCACAACAGAACTCTTGCACTGCCTTCTGGAATTTTGGCCGTTCTACCTAACAGTGAGAAAAGAAATAGGAGATCAGATGTTACAGTGTTTCTTTTTGTCTTGGTTTCAGCTGGGATAGAGTTAATTTCCTTCCTACTAGCTGGTACAGTGCTGTGTTTTGGACTTAGAGAATAATGTTGATAACACACCGATGTTTTAGGTGTTGCTAAGCAGTGCTTACACTAGTCAAGGACTTTTCATCTTCCCATGCTCTGCCAACTGAGAAGGCTGGAGGTGCACAAGAAGCTGGGAGGGGGCACAGCCAGGACAGCTGACCCAAACTGGCCAAAGGGACATTCCATACCATGTGACGTCATGCTCAGTACATAAACTGGGGGAAGCTGGCCGGGGGGGCCGCTGCTCGGGGACTGGCTGGGCATGGGTCGGCGGGAGGTGAGCAATTGCATTGTGCATCAGTTGCTTTGTGTATTATTATTATTATTATTATTATTATTATTACATTATTATTATTGTTATTATTATTTTATTTCAATTATTAATCTGTTTTTATCTCAACCCACGAGTTTTTCTCACTTCTACTCTTCCATTTCTCTCCCCCATCCCACCGGGGGCAGCGGGGGGAGCGAGCGAGTGGCTGTGTGGTGCTCAGTTGCTGTGGAGGTTAAACCACAACACTTTTCTAATCTGTATTTTTGCTGATACAGGGAGATAGACTCTGTTTTTGTACACTTAGATTGAGATCCAACATGACTTGCAATAAAACAGTTATTCTGGTTTTACCCTGATTTAAACAAAAACAGTCTTTGGAAGGGTAGATGTTCTTTCAGTTTGTGTTTGTTTTTTTACAAGCTGCCATGGGTTTCAGCCACATCCCCACCACTGTTTTATTATCATTCAGTCACCTGACTTTAGGATTTCAAGTTTATCATCATATTTTTGCAAAATAATAATTTATTTCTTGCCTCTTTCACCAGTCACAGTCCAGTTCTGCTGAAGTGTTCTCCACGCCAGGGAGAAATTTCTTGCCGCCAGAACTAAACACGTCAGAAAATAAAGGGAAATTTAACCAGACACTTCAGTTCAGTGCATCACAATAGCAGTACTTCATCTACTCTATGCTTTGCTTTTTTGAGCAACAGTAATTTTCAGCCTTTTTCAACTAAAAGACCCTTTTTTTTTGAAGCATGATTCCCTGAAAAACAAATGTAATTTTTCTGCTTAATGCCCTTTTCTTTTCCTAGTTACTTTTCACATCTCTCAAGAAATCACTCCAAGACCACTAGTAGTCCACACGTTGAAAACTACTTTGTTATAAGAAAGATAAAGATGCTGTAACAGTAGTGTGTTGCTGCTTGAGAACTTCACTGTCTTTATCTTAAGTCATCCTCTAATCCCTGTTTCACCGTGCTTAGTATTTTAATGGAGCCTTGTCTTGGCTTCGCGGAAAATTCCACTTGTACTAGTTCTCATTTGAAAGTGAGTCAGTTTCCAGGTACAAACTCTTTGTCACAGGAGCACTGGTCGGTGGCACGGCGTGGGCAGCGGTTGCATGCTCACTGCGCTGGACTGAAAAGCAGGAGGGGACAAATTGGGAGGAGGACAGAGCTGAAGTATGAACATCCAAGTGTTGTAACACGCTTTCAGCTTGAGCATTTCAGCTGGACTCCTTAATGATATGTCCACAGTTCATCTCCAGGCTCATTCAGTCTTTCTTACATTTTCTCAGTAGGGTAACTATGGTGACGGTGGGATTTTTTTAATGTGGATCTTTGCCCACTGAAAGCTGGACTGAAGTACTATTTATTTTCATCTGAAGGCCCTGTATCTCCATTTTCAGTGTTTTGGGGACTCCAGTTAATTCCTCTTTTTTTCTTTTCTCCCAAAAAACCATTAAAAAATAAAAAAAAAAAAAAAAAAGGGAAGAGGAAAAAAAAAATCCCATCAAAAGGACTTTAAACATGTGTTGTACATGATAGTAACAGCTGCAACCGTGTTGACAATATAATACCACTGCAATCCTCAGGATATAACTCAGATACTGAATCTCAGACTGCAGAAGAATGGTGCTTGAAGATTCTTGAAAAGAATTATGTTTGGGCCCACCGGAAGGGGAAAGAACATTTAAGTAAAACAAAAAGGAAGCACGCTGGTGGTCCAGTGCCGAAACCACAAATACAGACTGGTAAAAAAAAAGAGAAGTTAGTACACCCACAGTAAACACATTAAGCTGATATGCACACTTTTTCTACTATTATCTTAAGTTTTCAAGGTTTATTTGTTTTTAGTGCTATTAGGGACTGAAGCACATAGTGAAGGCTGTTGCTTTTGTATTGATATGCTGTTAACAAGCAATGAACACATGCTAATATTAGAGCAATGGCAGGAAGAAAAATAATGTCAATGATGGAACTGAAGGATAATGAGAGAACAAGACCCTTCTTTCTTTCTTTACAATAAGCAAATGTCAAAAGCAGTTGCAAGGCAACTTTTAATCCTTTTTCTCTTCTTCAATTACAGTGATGTTTGCTTTCAGAAAGAATGAATTGTAAAACATACCTGCTTCAAGAAATAAAACCATAGACCTTGTTCCCGTTTCTACTGTGAATGAAAGTTTCCACTCTGCTAATACTACCCCCCAAAAAAATTCTAGAGCAAATTAAAGCAATTTGTTTACAGTATGATATCTGTTTCTTAACTTCTGCTAAACCCGTTAGTTTTATGGGATAAACAGTTCTTAGAAAAGATAAGAAACTCTGTATTAACCCCTTATCCCTAGCAATGTCTGCTGTGTTCGGTCTCCTCATTACGCTTGCATACAAAGAACCTACACAACAGCAGAGCCCTGCCTGGGAGAAACGCCCAGGTCCACACTGCTGCGCAAAGGCCAGCTGGAGGGTCTTCACATTACCTACCTCCTGGGAAAACCCCAGGGCTGATCATGAAGACTGTTTCATGGTCCCAAGGGAAAAGTTCGGGTGCAGTCTGTCCCCTGTAGAGCACTTTGAGCAACACCTACTTGCCCTGTCAGTGTGCCCTGCTATTCTGTGCCTGATCTGATGGCAGCTCTATCACCTGCTCATCACAAGTTAGTCTGAATTCCCCCTGAGAAAGGTCCCAGTTACCTACCAAAGGACAGGCAGGGTTTCTGGAAATCTTTGTTCAGCTTCCTACACAGGAGATGCAAACACATCAGTTGGGATTTGTATCAGCCTAACTTTGAACTCTTGCAAAGGGGATGAGCTCGTAGCAGAAGGCTCTTGTTTGAGCAGTGGAGAGAAACAGCTAATTGCAGAGCACTGATTCATCTTAACCTATTTTAGATGTCTAGTTTAAGATGAAGTGAATCACACCATGGAAATAATATACTCCGAAGGTATTGTAAGGAGGTTTTGTCCAGACATGAATATCAACATTGTAGATTTTAATCATTGGTCAGATTACACAAGATTACAGAAGATTACACAAGAAACTGGGCTTCAGGAGGAACCCAGAATTCATATCTTCACCAAAAGTAGATGTAGCCAATCCCAGAGATTTACCTCCTAGTTTAAGCCACAGAAGTAGAAACACAGACCGAGAGGTTTAACAGTGTAATGTCTCTGTGCATGGTTCATTGCTGTCCCATCAGTGATGTTAGTCATTACAGAACAAGTGAAAACAGGATCCAGAATGCTCCCAGGCAAGAAAGCAAGTGACTGATGTTCAACTGTGTTGGTGAAAATAATAAAACAAGATTCTATGTGACAGAAAATCAGGACCTCAGAGTCAAGCACTAGGCTTAGTGCATCCCAGATCCCACTGACTGTCAGGATACCCCATATTTGAAAACAGTTTTGATATATCATTACACATAGTTTTCCCTTGCTGTTCATTTGAGTTACATGGAACAATCAGAAGTGTGAAAGGGGAAAAAAGGAAGGACAAAATTCACTGAAGGTTTCCACTGTTCAGGAAAGATGTAGTATGAAAAGCTGGGACAGGTTGCTTGTAAAACAAGAGTACCAGAGGAAGAAAGGAACACCCATAGACACTCACAATCAGTCCTGCAGCAGTAGTTGAACAAAATATGTCTTATTTCGCACAGGAATGGACTGTCAACACTCACATCACCAGTTCCTATATTTTAACTGAAGGACAGTTGTGGACAGCTGAATTGTGGTAACTCTTAACCTGCTATAGAGAGCTACTTTGGATGACGTTGACCCATCCCTTCTTTAGAGATAGTTGGGCTGCAGGAAAGACCAGTGAAAACAGGCAAGATCCTAAGGGGCAAAGCCCCTGGGTATTCAGAAAAATTGGTAAATATATATATCTATTTGCATAGAATGCTTCCCCAGCACCATTTACTATTCCTATAAGAGGAGATTCCTCTACAGATGGGGGAGGTTTTTGGCACAGAATAAACCTGTGGGAGTGCCCATGGTCTTTCTGATGAGCAATGCTGCTCAGAGATGTTTTCAGAAAAGACTCAGCTTCCTAAATGGTTCTAATATAATATGGCAATAATTGTTACCTGTTTTAGTAAACAGTCATTTTAGTAATTTACCATTTTTTCTCCGACTTTAAAAGTTGCTCCTGACTCAGGGCATGGCTGCACACAAAATGTATACCTCTTCACACAGAACTACAGGTACTACCACCATAGAGAATACAAGTCACTGCAAGAAAAAAGGCACTTTTGTGATCCTACCTTCTTCCTTATTAGTGAAATGAATGAGTTATACCAGTATAAGTGTATAGATACAAAGCAAGGCAATCTCAGCTCCTGGGTGACAGATGTGGGTGACTCTATAGGTAACCACACTGACTCTGAAAGCATTCAGAAAAGATTTGGTCAGTATCTGGAGATCTATTACAGAGGAAATACGTAGTTCTCTTAAAAACAGTGTTTGTTTGGGGTTTTTTTTCATTTTTCTCTCCTCACCATTCTACTTTCCCCCCTGCTCCAGAGAATGGTGGTGAATGTTCTTACTGAGTCACATTTGCTCCCCTGTTGGCTTTCATAGAGCAATTTCTGTGGGAAATAAAATACCTGACACATACTTCTTCACGTCTCAGCTAGGTCAAGCAACCCAGACAGTCATAATAAACTAAATTATTCTCTTAATCCTCAGAACTGTCACATATTTGAAGCCATGTAGCCTCCTTTTGTGCATGCCAGCTGTACAAACGGATACCTTTTTATCTAAATGGTCATCAAGTGTAAGCAAAAATAATAATTATGTAACAAATAATTACATAACAAATTTGCTCTTATTCTTTCACGCTACTTTGACCTCCAGTAAATATAGGTTTACCCTGCAGTATTTATTTTGCTTTCATTGGAAGTTGAGCCTGAGCTTGGGCTGAATGGACTGCAAAATCTTGCCAACACGTAGTAAATTCAAACATAAATCATGGTTGGGGAAAAGCTCAGGCAAGCTTAAGCTTGTCTTTCAGGGAAGAAGCTTTACAAGACTGAACCTGCTGGCAGCAATAATGTTCATCCCTTCTGGAATTGTATTTCCACCATTTTTTTCTTTTTTTTTCTTTTTTTTTCTTTTTTTTTTTTTTTTTTTCTCCCAGAGAATAGTTAAGTTGCAATTGTAATGCTTTTAGTGAGCTTCTGGAAATCAGTATCAGAGCATTATTTACATCTTGAAGCCAAGCTGTGTCTGGAGAATTTCAATTACATCATTTTTATGAGATTCTACAAACAGAATGCTGAAAAGTCTTCTGTGGCACTTTTCTTTAAAGCAGAGCAGGGAGCAGAGGGGAGGGGGAAAGTGAGAAAAAGAGTGAGAAACTTTGCACTGCAAATACATATTTCAGTTTTCAGTATTAATAATTCCTCAGTGCACCTGTATTAACATGGTATCCTTGCTGTAGATTTGATTTAGAATAGCTTTATATATAAACTATGCTCTGGTACTGAATTTTATTTCACAGAATCCATGTTTAATCTGGCCTTAATGAAAAAGAAATGTTAGTAAGTGGATAGTAAGATGTACAAGCTATTCCCCAAAGCTGTGGAGGGTATTTCATGCCTCATACACAGTACAAAGGAGAACAAAAATTTGTATACACATATAGCAAGCATGTAAATCATGAATCTGAACTAGAAGAAATGCAGCAACAATCTAAAAAATTGAATTTAAGAGGGGAAATCAGCAGTATCATGTTGATGGATGTAAAAGAGATGTGATAAAAACCACCATTAAATTGTTGGTTTAACATAAAGTGGTAATTCTAACATGAACAAGTTAGTAGTAGACACGGCAGATTATGAGAACACAGACTGTGCCACATTCATCCCATCACCCTTTGTATTATTTGTATGAAGAGAATGCCTAATAAATGAGCCAGGTGGAGAAAACAGTTTGAGACTGTCCAGGTGCTTTGTCAGTCTCAAAGAACCTTTACCTTATATTTTATTAAAGTCGTATGGCCTGCTAAGGGAAGCAAGGTAAAGTTGTAAACCACATTCTCCTCTTAAGTAATCTTTCCAGTCCCATTAAAGTCAATGGAACTGCATGGAGCAACGAAAAGCAAAATTTGTCCTTATATATCCCTCCAGGAGCAACCTAACCAGCAGCAGAGATGAAGTCCCGGCAGTGGTTAAAGCTGTATGTCTTTTCCAGGTAGGGTCTGATTGGATGGATTCAGATCAAATCTTGCTACTTCTATTTTTTTCTGTTAAGCTGTTTGATTTTGAGGTAATTGATGAGCCTGTCTGACTACTGATGTATTAAAACTGGCAGCAATATCTCAGAATGGGTTATCTTTTATTGAAGACCGATAAAAAGTAATCACTGTAAGTGGGTGTGGATAAAGATTAGAAGAATGGGAATCTTGATGTATCTTAACAACAATAATGTTTGATATTTTACATCTTCAGTCAAAACATTGTACAAACATTAACTAATTAACCATTGCAGTGATGCTACAGCTTGCTAAATCCTATGCATTTAGTTTTCAACTGTATTTGTCATTTTTATAGCTGAGAAAAGTAAAACACAAACAAACCATATATTATGCCCAGCATTGCATGACTCTGGGTGAAAGGTCTTGATATCATTCACCCCCATGCCACAACAATGGATTTCAGGCTGGATTCACTGCAAGTTCATCTGGAGCATGGAAGAGAGGAGTTCATGCAACTACACCTGCCTACCTTCCCATGTAGGTGCATGAGACAGTTAAGGTGGATTTGTGACACTACTGTCCTCTGACCTTGTTGTCTAATGTGAAGCCTGTAGGTTTCTTAATTTTCTGACTTATGACTTAGCAGGTGCATGAAGTTCTGCCCCCATGTACGTACAAACCCTAATGCTGACAAACAGCTCGTTTAGTGTCTAGATTGTTTCAGGGTCTTCCCTGCCTGTATTGCCTGGGAGGATTCACCTGGTACTCCATGACACAGAGCAACAGTTATTTTGAACAAAGCTACAACTGGGCTTTTATTTCAAGGAAAGGCTCAGCGATGCTAGACTTCTCATATAGTATGTGGTACACTTGGGTTCAGTTCCTTCTGCTGGGGATTAAAACTTCATTTTCTATCTTCCATATGAATGCTATAAACAGTAGGCAATAAGCAAGGGGTGAAGATACTTCCAATGGTTTGGTACCTTCTGTACCACCACATCCAGGAGGGTAACGCTGAGCCTAAACCTCCATTTGGCTCATTCTCTGTTCCCCTTTGGTGTCTTGCTCCCTCCCATCATCTACATGACACATATCCCTATTTACTTCCAAAATGACACAGAGGAAAACAAAGTAGTTATCACCCTGGGGAAAACAGGATACAGAAGAGAGAATAATTACTCTAAGGACTAATTCCTAGAGACAACTTACAGATGTCACTGGATTTCACATCCTTCTCTTGAGAGTCTTCTAACCCTAACCCCACAAAGCCTGGACTCTCCTGTGCTGCCAAAAAACTCTACCCCATAGGCCTACACACTTACGACACAGATTCCATGATTTAAAAACACAATGCTAGTGGGTTGCTAAGCTGTCTTTGCTTTACTCAGACACCTTGACTTTCACTGTTGAGAAGCCCTGTTGATTAAATAACACAGGATCAAGAACCGAGATGATGGGGTATTTATCTCTACTCACGGGGGCCAGGTCAGTATCAAGCCAAGGAATACAAATAAACAGCCAGCTCTGCAGCTTTCAGTCATCTGGTTATCCAGTGAAGCTGCTTTAAATTTAAGAAAAGAAACCCTGCATATATGACAAACAGTGTTAATAGTTGATCAGGAACAGATTAGCACATGTCTGCATTATGCCAGGTTGCAATGGATGTCTGATTTCTGAGACTAGAGATGACAATGGAACCTCTCTGCTTGTCGCTCCGATGATTGGGAGCCAGGGCTTCTCATCAGGCTCACAGACTCTGGCAGCTTCCTGCTACCTCAGCTTACTCAGTCTTCAAGCAAGGAAAGACGGATACAATAAATAAATAAATCCTCCTCCAGATCTTCTCCATGAGATTTCTTCCCAGACATGTTCTCCAGAAATGGCCAGAGGGTCTGTCAGATACGTGGTGTTCCTATCACCAGTATATTTACAGGCATTGACCAGTAGCAGTGGCCTTTCCCAAAGCAGTCCTCCTGGGACTGCCAAATAAATAATCTAATTCAGGTACCCATGAACAAAATTACTAAGTTTTACTGTGGATCCAAGGGAAGAAACTCTGCTGGGAGGCTGGGTATGGACAACAGTGCAACATCTTGTGTGTCTCTAGGTGTTGATGTACTTGCTTTTAGTAATTTCACAGATACATCTGAAGGTGAAATCCTGACCCTGACTGCCATTTCCATTGCTAGTTGTTACCCAGCCCCGAACAGTACGGGCACCATCATCCAGGCAAATTCTTCTGGAGGATGCATTCCACAAGATACATGGATCCCAAAAGCTCATTGACACATAGCTCAGGTGCCAGAACGCAAGCTGTGCAGAGAGGATGAATGTCACTACCCCATTTTAAAAGAAGCAGAAGGGAATGGACTGGCAGTTGGTCTTGGTAGTCCATGGTCTTCCTTTCCTATTAGTTTTTTCTGCACCTTGACTAGGAAGCTACAGAAGGAGCCAACAGCTTTTCTTATGTTGGGTCTTTCTTTCCTCAGTCCCTACTTTCCCAGAAGAGTTCTGTTCAACCACTGCTACCACCAAAGAAGATGCTATCTCTTTACCCCATAGATCAACTTACCAGTAAGGCAGCCTTGACTAGAGCAGGTAGAGGCATATGTACGTCTTTTTTTTTCCTTCTTTTGTGTCAACAAGACACCTCTTCAGCACAGTGGTGAGCAGGAGAAGGCCTTTCTTTAAACTATGTTCAGGCTGATCACTTACCTATTTCTACATCAGACTAGCCTCTCATTTAAAATATTCCACATATGCATATTTTAAAATATATTTATGTTTGATTATAGTTTAGTAATTCTAAATGATGTGCCCATCAGAGGTTGGGGTCCTTGCATATTTTTCTCTCTCACAGGTGCAGTGTGGAGGACACAGACTGTCTTAGTGTCTCATATCTAGGTAACATATATGGGAGGGCAGCAATTGCTGAAAGGTACTGGCTGCCTGCATAAGGAGTTTAACTGATTGGCCTTATAGAGGGTTTTCGTTTTGCATGCCTGACCCTGTTGTAACCCCACAGATATTATAGATGAGAAAGACTGGGCTCACAAGAGTAATGGATGCTTTAAAGAGTTATCATGATTTATTGCATAGGTGTGTGAGGGAAGAGAGATGTGAATTCATGTATTTTTTTTTAATAGCTGTGAGGATTGGGAGAACTAATTTACACTTTTTCTGTGTGGTATTTTATAATAGGGAGATGTGAGAGGAAGACTCAGTAGAAACATAATTCATATTTCTGTATTTTTTATGGAGGAAGATTTGAAGGGTAAAGAAGTCTATTGATATGTTAGACTGTCTCTGTGAAGAAGATTTCAGAAGGACTTGTTTATATCTTATATGTCATATTTGTGTACATTGTGTTTAGCAGTTGATTTGATGGCCATGAGGGTTAGAGCAATGTGCTTCTGGCTGTGTTTTGCTAGCCCTGTACTAAAGTCATACTTTAACACTGAAGAGCACTAAAGAAAGCTTTTCAGCATGTCTGGCATGAAGTGCCCTAATACAGGACATCCCAGCATGGAACACACACATGGGACGCTGCTCCACCAGACATTGTTGTAGGATACAAATGTGGAAAATTATGTGAGCTCAGAAGGCTTATGCACAAAAAGACACAAAAGGGCTGTGCTATAGTCATCAAACAAGGATTTGTGTCATTAATACACCATATGAACAAAGATAGTCCTTTCCAGAAGGTAGTGTCATTGAACAGTACAGACATGAGACACTCTGCCCTGGGGACCAGGGCTTCCTCCCTGGTATGATAGTGAAAGTATACCCTAAATGCTTTCTAGGTATACATGTTATGGATGTATGAAATGTCTTTTATAGGTCTGTGTCTCAGTGACTCATTCAGTGTCACACAGAGGTCCTTGAGAAAATGGGAACTGTCCCAGACAAAAAAAGTGTAAATTAGCATAAGAAGCACTAGGCTGCCCTCTTTCTCCCCCATTTCACGTTTATAACCATAAGTCAAAGAGTGGGGAAAATCAGTGGAGGCAGAAACCCTCATTTGGCTTTAAGTCCAGATTTTCTGTAAATATGTTATTGTATCTGTCTTAGTAATATGAGCTGAGAGGAGCTGTAGAAATCCATGAGGGGAAGCTCTTCCAAAAATGTTTTATTGCTTCAGCCTTCTTAACAGCTGGTTTCTTTCTGAGGAAAAGCTGACAACTACACCAGACTCTGTTGAATTATGTATTGTACATTTGAGGAGTAAGCTGCAATATGCAATGCAGTGAGCAAAGCTTTCCATATGCATTTGTCTAAGGATAAGACACAAATCCAAGTCCAAGAGGTGATAAACCCAGTGGTTTGTGTTCCAATCAGTTATAGCTGTGTTCAAAAATAATACCTTGTAAGTGCACATTAGGGGCAATGAAGCACAAAATTACACATGCAAATATAACTCAAGACACTGAGCCTTGTTGTTGGAAAAGGATTCTTCTCTTTTGTGAAAAAGCACTGAAAAGTAGTGCTGTTTGCAGGGTTATTTTGCATTCTGCCATCTAAATTATGGCAGAGAGCAGACAGAGAGACCAGGTGTAAGAAAGTTTTCATCTGGGTACAAGAGTGAGGTACAACAGTGCTGTAGGACAACATTGAACTATAAATCCTTTGATTATGACAAATCTTCCTAATTAGGAGGATCACTAATATTCTGTAGCTGGAGAAAAAGTGAAGGTTGGGCCTTGACATTAGCAGTCATGTTCCTGAATATCAATACCAGCTGCTCTTCCAATAAGACAATATTATACAGGTTATAGGTTCAGTGTCTTCATTCAATGTCAAAACCCCAAGAAATGGCAAAAAAGAAGAAATGCTTTTGTCAACATCCCCCCTGTAGGGTCACTCCACCTGAATGACAACCCAAACGCTGTGCAACTTGCAAAGCTAAGGACAATGGATTCACCACTGTTGTTGCTGGGATAGTAGACCACCTCTATGATCCTTCCATTTACACAAACAGATTCACAGCACATAGCTCCCATACCTTACCATGTACACAGCATGATTCCCTGCCATGAAACATCTGGCCCTGAACTTCCTGACTCTAATTAGCATTCTGTTTCCCCAAACTATTTTCCCTCACCCAGGGCATTTCTGAACTAATTTGCTACTGCTCAGTAGTAAATGTAGGTACTTAATACCTATAAATATGCCCGGTAAATTCAGCCCCTGGATATTCCCTTGAAAGGTGTAGTTCAGGTTAAGCATCTTCTCTGTAGGTGGTTAATTAGCAATAAACAAGTTGTCTTCTGCATGCTAACAGCAATAATATGTTAACACCTTTCCAGAAAAGAAAAAAACAGCCTCCTTCTTAATTGGAATTACTTGATATTGGGAACTTATTATTATTAATCCCCTCAGATGGTTGTAATGCTGACTCAGACAGGCGGTAGGCTCTGCCCTGAGGAGCAGACCACAAGTCCGGGGTTTTCTCATTGACAGAGGCTGTGTGTGTTCATTGAATTAAGAACACAGCTGACTCTCCTAAGACAGGCAAAAAGATAGCAGATAATTGACAGCAAGATGGGAAAAGGGTCCAAAGTATGGGTGCAATGTGAACAAAAGCATTGAAATGGGAGGAAGAAAGACTGACAACAAAAGAAGAAGGAGGTGAGGTACTAACAGCATCAGGGAGGAGACTGAGACTGTGAGGCGACTGGTCTAAGGGGATTCTGCTCTGTATCAAAGATGAGCTGCTGACCCAGAACTATTAAAATGGCACTAGATATGACTCCACTCTCTAGTTTTACACTTTCTTTGACATTACATTTGGAAGTGGATACCTAGTAATTCAGAGGAGTTTGGACACAAGGGTAAGAAAGAACTGGAAGGCTGGCAGCCTCAGACATCACTTTTAAGTTCTGCAAAAAGATAAGAGTCACCAGTAGAAAGGCAACTCCTGGTTGTAATCACCTCTACTGCCATTCAGCTGTTACCTGGATGGAGTATCACATGTGAAGATAAAAGTCACAAAATCTGACAAATGCACAGGATTATCAAAATAACAGATACATAAATCCATAATTTTTTCTCATTTTTGCCTTACAGTGAGAAAAAGTTGGAAGGATTTAGCCTAGGAGCTGTGGGACAGCTCTTGCAGATTGAGCAGGATGTATGGGATTACACAAGAAATCCCACCTTGAAGCACTAGCACATGGATAACAAGTAATCCTCACTGGGTTAATGACATTTCAGTTTGGAGAAGACAACAGAGGTAAAATTCCACTAGATGGAATAGTTGAAGCAGATATTAACAGGCCATGTGTGGAAACATAAGTTTTGGGCCAACACATCCTATTATCTACTTTACTTGGAAAAGGAGCAGAAACTTCTAAAATACACATTCTTGCTCATGTTTGGGAACAAGGTGAAGCAGTACTCTTATGAGGTCTTCCTGTGTAGGACCTGAGTAAAACAGAATATTTTTACCTAGGACCCTCCAGATTCAAGACCAAGTAATTAAAAAAGAATTTTAGTTATTTAATAATATGGTAGTATTAGTAACAATAGTTTTATAGTTACTATAGATATATTTAGTGACTGAGATGAAAAAAAAAATCCCATTTTTGCCTCAGATTGAATAACTTTCTTTCATTTGTGGATTATTTAAAGTTCTTTATTCTATTTTTAAAGCTCTTCAGTGCAAACACTGTTTTTAATATTTGTGAAAAGCTGAAACAAAATATCTCACCCAAAGGAGAGTTCTTTCTCTTGAAAGCATTTATACAAAACATTCCAATATTTTCAAAACTTTCTTCTGTTCCTTTTTTTCTTAAAAATGTTTATAAAAAGAGAAAATTTTGAAGGTCTGGTTCTTAGCTGTTGATTGGCAGCTGCTAATTGCTCTGACACTACTTTTTTTTCTGAATTTATTACATTTGGAAACATTTTATCCTGCTCTAGGGCAAAGCCCAGATGCATGAGAGCTGTGGCGAGGGCTTGACTCTCAGGGAATAGCTTCGTCTGAACAAAAAGATAATATCATGATCAGTGTAGGACCGTCTGGGAAAAGACAGAGAACTCCTTTCACCAGGTCTCACTTCCCCCTGAAAGCCTCCTGCCTTTCACCTTTTGTTGCTGGTATTTTTGACACAACACCATTCTGGAAATTGGAAACCAAGGCTACCATGGTCAAGCAATATGTCTCACTCCTTTGTGCACCTGGTCAATAGTCTCTTGTATCGCTGAACTCAGGGCACAGATGGTTTACATAACTGAAAGACCTACCACACTCTTACTGCAATATAATCCACCACCAGGATTTGGTTCCTTAGGCAGAAGATATTAATTGTAATTTGACTGGATGACTAAAACACTCTGATGAATTTCAAAGGTCCATTAAAATCTACTCAGAGAATATAAAAATTTCTGCATCTTTGTTACAATAATAATAATTTTTAAAAAAACCTTTAGAAATACTAATGCATATGTATTCCATAACATTTATAGAAGGAGGTTTTGTTACATCCCAGCAGTTTTTCTCAATCTGCATTTCCTGGATATCATTAGAATTTTAAAATCAATAAAAAGATGTCATGAGATTTACTGCAAAGCATTAATCCACATTTATTCTGCTGTTCTTAGAAGTTGAACTGGTGGAGAGGCACTTCCAATAACACTCTAATCTGAACCTAACTCCCAGTTTCATCACTGAAAGTCATACAAGTATATTAGATGCATAAATGTCTTCCTGACCCAATTACTCCTAATGGGATATACATAGCAAAAATCAATGTCACCGTCTTTTAAGTGATGCATTCAGAATGCTTGAGAATTGACCTCTATTGCATTCATTCATTTTCAAAACTTTTGCCTACTTCTATAATATTTGCCTTTGTGAATCACAGCAATCTATTATCAGTGGGTAAGCAACATTCTCCTGCAATGTATAAATAAGCATTAAGGAACAAAGACAATTACAGTACAAGCAAGGCTGTCATATCAACTTCAGGAACTGGTCTGAAACTGTTCACTTGATGCTTGCCAGAGCTGGAGATTGCTTAGAGGAAGGAGAATTGCCTTGAAACAAGCTGAAAAACGAGGTCTGAGGACTTGCTTTAGATGTTTCTGCCCCTCCTACCTGTGTGTCAGAAGCTATCTCAGGCTTTTGAGGGGCAGCAGCATTAGCCACACCAGTTCCCAAGATACCATCTGAATTTACATTGCCTGGGAATGTCAGTCTGGACAAAGACACAGAATACAAACAGGACTTGCTAAATGCGAACTCAAACCCTCCTATGCTACCATTGTGACAGGGGTGGTAACTTCTGGCAAGCAAGTGAAACAATCAGATGGAGATATAAACCACTGCAGAGAAATTTGCAGGAGTCCATCTATCAGACCCCTAAACTCTTCCTCTCCATGTAGGAAACTCTGTTGGTTGACAGCTGAAAAAGGACACTTCAGATTTCTCCAGCTACAAACAACGGCAGCGCTGTGAGCTCAGCTCCCATCCTGCCTGCCCTCTGCACTTCACCTCTACCCCTGCTGCCCTGCAGGAGCACAGACAGCGAGAGCTCTAACCAGGGAACTACAGCCCTGTGCCTCTAGTTGCAGACAAATCCTTTCTCTGTCTTTGTTTTGCAATCACTTTTATCTGATATGTATACCTTTACAGTTAACTTTGGGAATACTGTGCTTCCCATGAGAAAAATTTTCTGAATGAGTAAATAATAATAATTAGTTATTATATAATGATTTCATTTGGGTTATATTTTATCACTAATTAATTAAAAGACATTTTAATTTCAAGTTATTGATGTTGGAGTTTTCTTGGAGAAGCAGGATCTGATTTTATTTACAGTCAATCAGTGTATGGTTTAATCCACTTAAGTTGTTGGAGATACTGCAGGGAAACTTGCAGCACAGAATTTTGTTGCTTTAAGTTTTTTCTCAGTTTGACTTTCTTTTTCACTCTCTTTCTTTCCTTCCCAGTTCTGATATTCAGCAATCCAATCTCATTAAAAGCTTCAGAACATTCACACACTTAAAGATATGCAGATGTTGATACCAATGTCTCTGTAGTCTGGATTCAAATTTATTCTTCTGGGAACCATTCTCAAAGCTGAAGAGTATTGCAGTTTCTGCAGAAACTTTCCATGATTTGCTGTTCGTCTCGGGTAATTATCATAATCTTCTACTTCTCTTACAGGTGTTTCATCTTTTTCGAATAATAAGCTGGATTGAATACAACATACACTGATGTTTTTCAAGCAATTAACATAATTTGTGACCCTAATTGTGACCTGCTTTTATTTTATGTAGCCAACATTTGGTAACAGTTAAGAGTGTATTTATAAATAGAGGGGACCACATCCCTTGTTACAGGATATTTTCCTAACCATAAAATGTGCGTAAATCTAGATCTGAGCACCCATCACCTCTCATCCAGAAGCTGAGCTGCTGGACTAGGAATGGAAAATTCATGGGTGCAGAAAAAAGGACAAATAAAAGCCAGCCCAGCTCCACAGATTAGTAGCAAGATTGCTGAGCTGGAAGGAGACCTGAATCTCTAAATCCCGCTCCTTGAAGTATTTCCATTTGTTGGTTGTTGATTGTGTAATGAGAATGCACTGCCCAGGGAGCAAGAGATGTCTCCACTCACCTCGCTGATTAAAGCCTTAAAAGCTGTTTCAGTGCCTGGCAAAACATGTAGACCACCACTGTACAAAGAAATTCTGCCCTAGGAAGTGGTGATTCTGAAAAGGACATGGAGTTGTTGGTAAGGAGCCAGCTGTGAGTCATCACATCAGCTCCCATGTGACGCTGCACATCAAGCAACTCTTGAAGGTGTAGAGAAAGGTACTTGGAGAAGAAGATAACTTCTGTATGGAAGCACTGGCTAAAACTGGAATAACACCTTGACAAATTGGAGAAGATTCAGAGAAGAACCTTGAGAATGATCAGACAACTGGACTTGTAATTGTCCTGGTTTTGGCAGGGATAGAGTTAATTTCCTTCCTAGTAGCTGGTACAGTGCTGTGTTTTGGATTTAGGATGGGAACAAAATTGATAAGGCACCAATGTTTTAGTTGTTGCTAGGTAATGCTTACACTAGTCAAAGACTTTTCAGTTTTCCATGCTCTACCGACTGAGAAGGCTGGAGGTGCACAGGAAGCTGGGAGGGGGCACAGCCCAACTGGCCAAAGGGACATTCCATACCATGTGACATCATGCTGAGTACATAAACTGGGGAAAGCTGGCCGGGGGGACCGCTGCTCGGGGACTGGCTGGGCATCAGTTGGCGGGTGGTGAGCAATTGCATTGTGCATCACTTGCTTTGTGTATTATTATTATTATTATTATTATTATTATTATTATTATTATTGCGACATTATTTTTATTGCTATTATTATTTTATTTCAATTATTAAACTGTTTTTATCTCAACCCACGAGTTTTTTCTCACTTGTGCTCTTCCAATTCTCTCCCCCATCCCACCAGGGAGGGGGCGGGGAGGAGTGAGCGAGCGGCTGTGTGGTACTCAGTTGCCGACTGAGGTTAAGCCACAATGTAATGAAAGATTTAATAAATTTAGTCTTAATAAGAAATAGTTGTTCATCTCTAAGAAATACTTGTATGAAAAAAGAGACATTTGATAATATTTGCTGTCAATTTCAAATTCAAGATCAACAGTTTTTCAAAAAGAAATGCCGTCCATTCTTCAACATCATTTATTCATGAAGTCAAACAGTGATCCTCGTGGTCCTTTCAGATGTTATAGCCAGCGGATTTATGATCAACATCAATTGCATGTACAGTGGAAATATTGAGAAGCTAACTTTATTCCTCATTGTAGCTGTGAAATCCATGTGTGAAAGGGGCTAAATAAACATGTGAGTTTTTTCAGAAACAGATAATTTCTTAGCTTTTTCAGATAAGGTTGCTCTCTGCATTAACTGCGAGTCAAAGCAAATTTTCCTCTTGTATAAGTCTAAGCCTGAGATCTCTTTGCTTTTGCTGTCTTCAGCATTTTTAAGTAATTATTAATGTTGTTTGATCGATTGACTCTTAATTTCAGTACCGTTGCAGAATCCTCAGATTCTGTCCAAGGATAAGATGCTATAAAAGTATAAAATATTGCTTCTAATAAGAGCAAAAAAGTGCACTCCAAAATATGCTATTTTTCAATTTCAGATATGCCACTGTGTGCTTTTTTTTAAAATATTGATTGATTAATAACAAACTTTGCCACATTGTTACCCATGTATGAAAACCCCTGAGTACAAAAGACAACCAAATTAAAACCTCAGGAGAAAACAGTCAGTGAAGTCTCAGAGTAAGAGGAACACAGTCTTCAAAATCCTAATAGATCTTTAGATAAAATGGAAATAGGGCAAAACTGAGAAATTAAAAAACAGGTGATGCAGAAGGTGGAGATGGTAGCTGGGTGGGACTTTATGCATGGGCACAAGCATGGTCTACATGGTAGCGGCGTTTTGCAGCAGTGGCAAGGAAACCATTAAGTGTACTGTAGCTTTTGTTTCCCCCTACAAAGGGAGTAGGATTAACATGAATATGCATCCTCCTAAATATTAATTAAACAATTGTTGCTTATTGGTGATGCTGGTGTACACCATATGATATGCAATTGTCAGTGCCTGAGCAGCATAATTAAGAGCACATTTCACCCATTGCTCCTCCA
>NW_008825566.1:5126890-5127843 GCF_000699105.1 Pygoscelis adeliae | reverse complement strand
AGTTATACATTTATCAGCAGATATATTTTACCTGGCAGTTAGGTCTGACAGTCTGATTAATTAAAGTCTTCTGTTGCTCTAAATCTCTTAATTTTAAGCACATTTTAGTCAGTTTCTTAATCTTAAACACATCACTGTACTTTCCATGCCTTTGTTTTATTCTTCCCTCTTTGACTATTTGGTTCATTTCGAGGATAAACTTTATGGGACAGGAACTCTCTTATTGTACATGTTTGCTCAGAAGCATCTGAATTTGAAAGGGGTACTTGAATTCTGACTGAGACCTCTAGGTACTACCACAACACAAACCCACTGGTTTGTGTTCCATGTGGTTCTTTCTAAAATGGGAAATTAATTAAAAAAACATTCTTCCATTTTTGCTTAGATAAAAGCCTGTAAAGTCAGGTTTAGGTTTTACTTTTTCCCTATCCCTTTCAATACAAAGTGATTGAAAATGAAAGGAAAATATAACGGTAGAGTTCCTGATACCCAGTTCATTGGAGTTAATCTAACTCCAATAGCTGCCTAACAGAAACACGGTGGGGTGACTCTCATGATTGGAGTGCTGCAATGGATGGCTATAGACTCTTCAGAAGGGACAGGCGAGGAAGGAGAGACGGCGGGGTGGCTCTGTACGTTAGGGAGTGTTTCGATTGTCTAGAGCTCAACAATTGTGATGATGATACGGTTGAGTGTTTATGGGTAAGGATGAGGGGGAAGGCCAACGAGGCAGATATCCTGCTGGGAGTCTGTTATAGACCACCCAACCAGGATGAAGGGGAGGATGAAGCATTCTACAAGCAGCTGGCAGAGGTCTCTCAATCGCTGGCCCTTGTTCTCGTGGGGGACTTCAACTTCCCGGACATCTGCTGGAAATACAACACGGAAGGGAGGAAGCAGTCTAGGAGGTTCCTGGAGTGTGTGGAAGACAACTTCCTGACACAGCTGGTAAG
>NW_008825566.1:5115305-5124972 GCF_000699105.1 Pygoscelis adeliae | reverse complement strand
TACAACTACCTGAAAGGAGGTTGTAGCGAGGTGGGTGTTGGTCTCTTCTCCCAAGTAACTAGCGATAGGACGAGAGGAAATGGCCTCAAGTTGCACCAGGGGAGGTTTAGATTGGATGTGAAGAAAAATTTCTTTACTGAAAGAGTGGTTAAATGGAAGTATTTAAAAGACATGTAGATGAGGCACTTAGGGACATGGTTTAGTGGGCATGGTGGTGTTGGGTTGACGGTTGGACTTGATGATCTTAGAGGTCTTTTCCAACCTTGATGATTCTATGATTGTATGATTCTAACTGGACTTGCACTGCAATTTCAGGTGCTAACAAAGTGCCAGGGCTAAAGCAGATGAAGGTCTGTGTCTGATCAGTAGATATCCCCAAGAGAGAGGTCTGTTGGCACAATTTAGACATGACAGCCCCTCTGGGGGGAGTTCAAAAGCACTTGCCTCCATTGATTATATAGGATGTACTTACCTGTGGAGTGTGGGTTCTCAAGGCTACCTATGTACCTGTTTATTAGATGTGTTCAGGACCATTCTCTGTCACTGGGGCTGACTGGCCTGTGTGCATGTTGCAGTCAGCTCTCTTACCTTCCAAAACGGGGTAGCTTCCTTTAAAACACTGATGGGAAACGTTTCTCTCACCTAGATTGTGCTGTCATGCAAACTCTTCCTGGGAGCTGTTTGGAAAATTGCTACTTATTGGAGGAAAATATTTCTAGGATCATTCCAGCAATTAAACTCTACAATTAATTAAGTCCCAGTGCTTAGTTACTGTCCCAGACTTTTTAGCTTACTAGCACAGATGTAACCTACATCTTCAAAAACCTGGAGCAAGTTAGGCAAACTGGATCCTACGCAGAAGGTCTACCCCAGGCACAGACCTAGCCACATCTCTGAAATGGAAGATCTCTTTTTGGCAACCAAAAGAAGAGAAGAGTAAGATGTGTAGGCTGCAATCTGAAAAATGAGAAGAGTACTTTCTTTTTATAATTCTTGTACGTGGTATTTTGAACACTGAGAAATGGCTGCTTGGACAAAACTTGATTAGCTCAGGTCATTGCAAAAGTAAGAGTAATAAATCTGGAATATTCCTTAAAACTAAGTGGACATTTAATGCATTGCAAAAAATTCCAAGAAAAATTAGGTTTAGCCAGTGTCAAACAAGAATTTGACTATCCAATTATACTAGTTAACACTTAAATGGAACTTTGGGAGTAATATAAAACCTGATGTTTCAAGTTGTAAAAATATTCTTAAATTTTAAGGATTAGCATGAGATCTTCCTGGCAAGGAGATGGGGACAGATTATCCCCCATGTGTCTGCTGTGGAATTTCCTGCATGTTTTTCCGAAGCATCTGGTGCTGGCTGCCATCTGAAATAGGCGGGACTGAATAAACCAAGGTTTTCTGCCCCTCTGTCCTCCCCAAATGGCACTTTCTGTGCTTCCAAATTGAGATGGAGTTGATTGTTTTTTGCTGATTATTTTCTCCACACCATTCAGCACATACACTGAGATTTATGACTTCTGGGGCTCCTTTTGGTTGTCATTTTCCCTGGTTTTATTAAAGTGCTAGTTCAGGGACCATTGCAATATGGGTTGCAATCAATAAATCTTCAGCCGTTTGCACTTATTTTACCAGAAAAGTTATATTTCTATATTTCAGTCTCCTGACTCCTAGAATGTTTGCTTATTTTTCCATTGTTCCCTCTCACTTCCTCAACCAACCAATGTGAGTTTCTGTCGAAGTGCGAGCGGTCATAGGGAGTTAACAGCAACGTCCCTTGGTGCAGCATCACTTGCATAACTTCTGCTGCTTTAAGGAAACACATCCTCAGGTAGTTTGCAGCAGAAACCAGCTCTTTTCCTCATAAACAGTCTCATGATCTCTTAGCGATTTGGTGACAGATGTGAGGATCTGCAGCTCCAGTAGATAGATATTCGAAAGATTCATTGCATTCCCAGATTACTGCCATAACTTCCTGATTATATTGCAAAGAAGCAATTAAATGATCCACCATGTGACTAAGATTTTTACCCTAGTATCTGCAATAGCTGCTTTGGGCTTCCTATACCTACGCATTCTCACCTTATATGCATAGACTAGAATACATAGACCAGCAGAGGATTAAAGACAGAAGGTTGCAGGAGCTGTCACTTTGGACATTTAATTAGTTTGAAGTACAGAGAAAGTGGAAGAAAGGTCTCCGAGTTAAAAAAAAGGAATGCTGGAGGCTTGACAGCAATACTGGAAATCCCACCTCCTGACATATTCACCCAGTCACCTCCACAGCTTGTGTATTCAACCAACTCCAGCAGTTAGTAACAGCTTCTTTTCAATGGATATCTAATTAAGCACTTTGAAACATACTTGAATTATGGGGGAATTTGAATATGGAGCTAAAATTCCAGCTTGCACCTCCTTGAACTTTAATGCTAGTAATGTGACAGTTTTGTCTGGTATTTCTACTTATTAGATTATTCTAATACATCCACATGCATGCTCATCCTTTTTAAGTAAGTGAAACAGAAAAAAAAAAGAGATAAACCTAACCAATCCTATTTTTTAGGTAAGATTTCAGACTCATGATGAAGACACAAAGCTTCTGCAATCGATTCAAGTTCCACTCAGGAGCGTTACACACCCTGTGTGTGGGGGGTTACTCTTGGCTGCTGCAGTCTCAGCTTCTCAAAGTGCATCATACACCCTGGTGCCAAATGCAGTTGCCAGCATTTGCCAGTTTTCCAGATTTACAACAAAAGAAAGGGTCAGCAGCCTGCTGACCTGTTATCTGAAGGAGAAATTAGAAAAGCACCAGCTGGTGTCAGAAGATGTACACCTATGAGGTTAAGAACCTGGGGAACGTCTTGAATAAAAGAGTTATCTGAACAGTTGAGGGTTTTACAAATCAGAGCTGATCACAAAGGACCATCTTAAAATTAATCATCTGGTTTACAAGGCATTTGTGACCAATGAAGGCATGTGCCTTGCTCACTGTAAAATGCAGCTGAATGAATAAGCTGCAAGTGCATGGCACCTAGCAGGACTGAGACCTACATACATCACAAAGTAACAATGTTAATTTGTAGGACACCAGCAAAAAATTAGGGTAATAATTAAGTTTCCAGCAGGCCTGTAGGACTTTGTCTCAAATCTGAATTGCATTTCATTGCTTTATTGCTACTGAAGTGTCTAAAGATAAGATATGTGTAAATAGTAAGTAAAAGACTATGAAAATGGAACAGAATTCATTAATACTACAGGTGGGATGGATGTCAACTACGTTAGGTACTTAAAAGTTAAGTTGTCCAAGTCTAAGTAAATTCCAAAGGTAAGGGGAAATGTTATCCTCTGCTGACACCTACTTCTTTCTGTCCATGATAAAAGGAAGTCCTGTGTGACTAAGCTAGATGATTAGCTTGTAGGCAGCTAAAATTAGGTGAGAAAAATCCCACTTTACGTGACTAGGCTTGTGAGGTAAAATCAGCGTCTATTGGACTGTGGGGGATTGTTGTAAAAACAAAAAGGGAAGAAAATGGCTTCACATAGAAGTACTCAAAAAAACCCCACTCCAAAAAAACACCTTCTGTAAGGCTCTTACCTCCCAATTCCAATGGATTACTAGCCTCATTGCTAAAGCTGGGGGCTAGAAGCAGTCAGGGTAATAAAACAGTGACTTTGTCTTTGCAAAGAAAGTATGAACATGAATAAAAGAAGGTGACCCTTAGAAACCTCATCCTTAGACACTGGAAATGAGAACAGATTCATGAGTTGAAAGAACAGCATAAACCAGCTGAGATTTCAAGGGTCTTTAAAACCTCAGCACTACCAGCATCTCCCTGGAATATGGTTAGATATCTGGCAAGTTAGATTTTTATTATTTTAACACTGTTTTATTTTTTCAAAATGTTTCTGTTCCAAATATGTCGCTTTAAGGAGATTGCTTCATCTCTGGCTATAATTGCTATTGATCCCAGCATAAGGATACATCTAGATAATGGATGTGCCAGAGGTGCTAGGGTAATTGCTGTCAGTATACATAGGACTTCAAACTCCAGGTCTGGCCTGAAAATGGGAGAATCGTGTGCAGCTGAAGTGATGATCAGACCTCAGAATAGGTTACACTGAATGAAACCAAAATGACGATCAAGTGATAAAACCCCCCAGTCTCAACTGGAACCTCAGTAGTTCAAGCATGCAAAGAGATTACAGTCTAGTTCTGAACTGTAAAGAGGTTTTTGTCCACTTAATGTTAAGACTGGTCACTTTGCAGAATCTTCAGTACGTTTGAAGGTAAGCACAAGCACTGCCTGCCACAGAATTGTATTTTGGATGTCTTAACGGTGCATCAGGAAACAGCTCTTTTGAGACCTCATCAGACTGTCAGTGTTTATTGATAGCAACTGTTTTGAAGGACATTTCCAGTTGCATTTTCACTTCTACATAAGACCTTTCCCTCTCACTCTATCCACCATATATCCCTCTTCTCCTCTCACTCACCATGGTGAAACCAATGTGAAGCACATGGAATCATTGCTTTTTCCCCATATGCTTTTTTCCCTGTTCTTTTGATATACTTTCCAAGGCTTTTACTTTAATGATAGCTCCAAACCGTTTCCTGTACTTTCGTTAATCTTTCAGTACAGATTTACTCTCAGCAGACGGCTCCTCTTATTTGCATGCCAGCACAATGTTAAGCCCTTTCAGCCTGATTTGAGTGATTGACAATTTTAGTTCCTTTTCGCAGTCTGGAACAACTAATTTACCACTGTGGGTGTAACTGCTTTCTTTCTGACACTGCTAATTTACCAAATGAATTGTGTTCTTGCACATTTACTGAGATTAACAGAAAGTGGAAGTTAAAATTATGTAAATCAGTTGCAAACTTATTCTGAATATTTCACTTAAACTGCTTTTTACCTTTGCAAAAGTAAGCTCCATGTGCTACCATTAACTAAGGTATAATTGATACAGATGGTATCGCATTTTTATTTCTAAGTAAATTTAAAAAGTCCACCTCTGACATATAGCTAATGTTAATGGAAAAATTGGTAATATAACAATAATTTCCTGCATGTGTCTTTTATGATTGCTTTTCTAATTCTTCTTCATTCTATGCAACTACAAATGAAACTGAGTTAAAAACAAAGTATTTGCTGTTAGCCCAGGATTAATTTTAAATTCAGGATTTAACTGAATTTACATTGAAGAAAAACAGGAGAAATGCAGAGGTAGTTAATTACTTTCATATGCTTTATTTCAGGTTGCTTTGTGTTTTGTCAGGAGCAAGGAAGGTATGGCAAAGAATATAGTGATATTTTGAAATGTGTAAACAAACGTTGCATTAAGTACCTTATAGGTTTGTAGAACTGCTCTCTGTGGCCTTGCTATGCCAAATCCGAGCTCTGTGTTCCTAAGGAAGTAGGACATGGCTTCCTTGCTTTGCAGTATGGTTGATCTGAAATAGAACAAACACTAGCTGGGGTAGGGCTGAAAGCTTTGGTGAAAATTCCCACTCATCAAAACCAAAACTCTTTTCATAATGGATTGAGTTTCAAGGGTTTTGAGCCTTAAAGAAAAAGCATGATAGGGTTTTCTTTTTTTTCCACCTTTGTTACAATCCCTCTCACTTGATAAAGGTGTTCTATTTTATAATTTCAAATTGACTTGTTATGTACTTACATTCAGTTATAGAAAAAAAAATACTTATTTTGACATGGGATTGAAATCGGTTACATAAAAGTCATTTCTCTTCCTAAGTGCTATATGTTGAAGTTACTCAAAATAAGTTTTGATTAGTATGAATGTAATTTCCTTGCTATTGTACTGTGGAAACATTTCCTTTTTTTTTTTTTTTAATCCTAATTTAGGTTGAAATTTTATTTTCATTTCATGTATTTTTCATTTGCATCCAGGTCTCACTTTCAGAGTACCGTGAAGAGAACAAGAACATTTACAATAAGAAATCTCAGATGATGTTAGCAGAAAGAGTTAATATATAACTGCCCGCAAGGCGAGAACAATAAAATAACTCCTTTTGGATTTGCTAATAGAGAAAAATATTTAATAGTGAAGAAAACTGACCAAACTGACCACCTAGTTTCCATATGCAAATCATGCCTTGTTGAAGGACCAGGTGAACATTTTAAGGTAAGATTTAAGGAAAGTTTTAGCATGTTCTCAAGATATGGTAAACCTACAAAATTGCTGAGGAACATTAAAGGCAGAAATTGCCATGCTCCTGCTAACATTGCTGTACTTAAGGTCCATCGACGTAAGTAAGTAAGTGGGGAATCAGGTCCAACATGTTTGTCACTCTCAGGAAGCTCCTCTGGCCAACATCTACCAAGCACAGAGTTTGCAAGGATGATGCCATCCTGAAGAGAACACACCTAAAGGTGTGCACCAAGTCGGGGCTAACATGTTTAAGCCTGGCCACTGGTGGCTGCTGCGGGCCAGGAGGAGAAATGCCAGGGACACACATGGCAGCAGTAGTTTAAGGAGCCTGAAGAAAAGTGCCCAGGGCAACAGGCTCACTAAAAAACACAGCTCGGTTAAAAAGTAGCTCTATAGCACAAGAGAGGAGGCAATTGCAGGGACCCTGCAACCATGCCATGCTGGGAGTTTGCACTGCCATGTGTTCACTGTTATTGTCAGCCTGCTCGCTAGATAACACTGACAATTTGGTTTACTCCAGGCTGCAGTCACCCTTCCGAGTGGGACGTGGACTCATCTCCTCTAAGGAGTTGCTTTTGCCCCTTCTAATCTCTGTGGTACTGAAGAAGGTCTCCACCAGTGCTTGCTGGGCTGGCAGCCCACTGCTAAGTGAGCAACATTTCCAGAGTAATGGATATGGGCAGTTGCGTCTCAGTGTAGGGTCAATTAAAAGGCATACAGCAGAATGTTTTGAAATGGACATCTGGCATGCAGTAAATGCATTTAGGAAGCAATAAACAGCTCATTTTGAATGACTTCTGCAATTGGTTTCAACACAAGCAGTTGGTGGAAAAACAAGCTTTTAGAAAGGTCATTTAGTGCCATATAAAACCCATCTCTTCCAGTTAAACTGCTTAGCAGTGTACAAAGCAAATCCCAGCCCATTTCTGGTCTGATAATTAATAGAGTCTTCTACTCAAGCTGGAGCAGTGCAAAGAAAGTGAATGCTGTCCTTGTTATCCAGACTTAATAATTCACCATTTGAATTGTCAGGGTGTCTTTGAAAGAAGCCGATTGTTGAAATCCAAGTGCAGTAGATGTGAAATATTGTATATTGTATCTTCAAGATGAACATGGAATTCACATGCTTTTAGTCAGTAATAGATTACTGACAGCCCTTGCAAAAGGAGAAAAGATTGTTGATCGTAAGATGTAATACTGCAATTTTCTTGCTGATATTCTCTTCAAAGAATATAAATAAATTATGAATACTAAAGTATTTCATTTTCTAACCATTAAAAAGGGAAAGATTTTTTCCCCTTTATTTATCATTGGATATGATAGATGAGCAACATGAGCATTACAAATGTAGGTTTCCAGCAATAAATAAAAGGATCAGATTTCTAAACTGGCCAGCCAAATTGACACTGATACATGAGAAATACATTGCAATTACCCTAAGAGAGACTATTAGTTAGTTCCTAAAACAAAATAAGTGTATTTGAGGTACAAAACTGTCACTTCTAGACAACATTGACTCCACACGTTCCAGATTCAAAACCAATCATCATCTTTACTTCTGAAAGTCACTGTGTTTGGTTTGATTTAGATATATCACGTCTTCACTTATGTAAATGAATGCAAGTAAATCACATTTTAAGTTGTGCACAAAAATTGCAATGCCACAAGACAGGTTACTCTGATTTTTTGTGCCTGTAAAAATGTCATGAAGAGAGCCCAGTGAAATGTTTCAGATTAGTGTTGTATTAACTGAAAGTGTGATGGTGTCAGCAACTGTTTATGAACCTACTCTACGGTGAGTGGAAAAAGCAAAAGGGGAAGAGAATTTTGGAAAAGTTTTATTTTAGCATTTTATTTTAACATACCATATTAAAATATTCTAAATCAAAACTATTTTTTGGAAATTAACTTTAATTTAGAAATCAAGATGATTTTTTTTTGCCAGAACATTACTTCCTCATTTTTCTGTTGATCACCACTTGAAAAAAAATGGTTTACGCCATTTTAACCAGAATTCCCACCCACAATGTATGGCTCTCTTCTAAGAACAAATGTGTCTCCTTTTCTAAATATTATTTACTTAATTATTAGTTAAGAATCAAGACACATATAAATTACATTTCATGGCACAAGGTAGAAGTGTAAAGTTTCAGATTAGCATTGTATTAACTGTGCTGCCTCCTGCCCAGGCCTGGCTCAGAAACAAGAATTTCATTTTGCCAAAAATGTCAATATTTCAGATTTTGTTTTCATTTTGTAGTGTAAGGCAAAGAGTGTTCAACCTTTTCATTAAAAAGCCAGGAAAGTAGTGATGAGTCAGCATGCCATCAGCTTGGGCTGTTCGGTGGTGAAAGAAGGACCACGGTGCACCTAGGCAAACTGACCCAGCAGCCAGCAGGTGCCTGCCATGCTCCAGCCAAATTCATACTCAGAAAAACCATCGGTTCCTCTAACCAGGCATCTGGGGTGGGGGAGCACTGAGTAATCTGCCTTACGTTAATTCTAGGTTAGTGTTTGGCTATGAAGTGGTATCTCTTTGGATGATGTAAATTTGTAGTGATGAGCAGTAATGAGAAGAAACAAAAAACTAATCCTGTCTGTGCCCTTCCCACGTCCCCCAAATTACATATTTCTGCTGAAAGAACCTGCAAAAAGATAGTTAACACTGACCTTAAATGGTCATAATTAGGTCTGTAAGTTAATGAGCTATAGAAGCCAACAATTCCAGCTGTATTTCTTCAAAAATTGCTATTCAAAGTCATCTGTCTCCGGACCTTGGCACAGCCTCACATGAGGTATGACTATGCTTGTAGCTTGTGCAGATATAGCCAATCTGAATCTCACTAATTTACTGCAGATAACATCAGAGAGTTCAGCGTGGGCCAGTCAGACAGGCACTCACCAAAGACTTGAAGTGGGCACTTCAGACAATGCTTCAGCAAAGCCACAGCCACCCTCCGTGGCTTCCTAAGCCAGCTAAGTCAGGTCAGGACTGTTAAATGGAGATACCACCTCTAGTGCAGAAATCCTGCGAGTCTCACATTGCTGGGTGATGGGGAAATACTCTGGGCAAGAGTTTATCTGTGCTAACCGGGGCTTCATGGTCCTTTTGGCCACAGCTGGTGGTGAGGGACTGCGCTCGCTGGAGCTGACATCCGAACTTCTGCATAGGTTCCTGAGTAATTTCTCTAGCAGATATATCTCTAAGGGCATCCAGCTTTGGACAGAAATATGAACCTAGCATCAGAGCATTTCTTTTTCTGATGAAGCCCACCAACGGCTTCAGTGGGCCAACAACAATATTTACACCAGCACGGATCAAACTATAATAATCAAGCCCACATGCAAAACCCACAGGCTCACTAGTGTGCATACAAACAGTTTAGCCTCCTTTTCCCTTGCTTACTCCTTAACACCACAGCTTTGTCCTTTAATATTCACTGCCTGCCACGCAGGCTGACGAGACAAAGCAGCGGAGACAGAGGGTTCA
>NW_008825566.1:5026563-5115190 GCF_000699105.1 Pygoscelis adeliae | reverse complement strand
ATCTTGGAGGTCTCTAGCAATCTTAATGATGCAATGATTCTATGATTCTATGATTCTATGATTCTAACGGCTTCAGTGGGCCAACAACAATATTTACACCAGCACGGATCAAACTATAATAATCAAGCCCACATGCAAAACCCACAGGCTCAATAGTGTGCATACAAACAGTTTAGCCTCCTTTTCCCTTGCTTACTCCTTAACACCACAGCTTTGTCCTTTAATATTCACTGCCTGCCACGCAGGCTGACGAGACAAAGCAGCGGAGACAGAGGGTTCACGCCAAACCCTTTACAAGGGATTAGTGCTGTTCAAGGGCTGGAGACTGCCAGCAAGGGGAAGGTCACCTGTCTTGTTGGAAAAGTTAATCATTTCATTGAACACGGAGATTTGACGATGGTGCACGACACACTGGTGACTTTATCACACCTAGCTGAAAGTTTATATGCATTAAATCATCCTGTGCTTTTCCAGCATCCGATTGGGCTGAACACCTTTCAAAGTGAAGACACTCTAAACAGAATAGATATTTGTGACGGTAACTCAAGATTGTTCTATCTTGATAAATCAAAATTTGAAGTATCGGGAGTGCAATAATTACAGAAAGGCACAGCTTTGAATTACATCTGGCCATTCCAGCACCTTTGAAAGTTTATAGAATCATAGAATCATAGAATCATTAAGGTTGGAAGAGACCTCTAAGATCATCGAGTCCAACCGTCAACCCAACACCACCATGCCCACTAAACCATGTCCCTAAGCGCCTCATCTACACGTCTTTTAAATACTTCCAGGGATGGGGACTCAACCACTTCCATTTATGGGATATTTAAATTACTTTGATGCACAATTTGAGTTGTTGATCAACACTTTTGGTTGAATATAAAATAAATTATTAAAAAAAGTTGTATGCCTATATAAAATTGAGCAATATTAGAAACATAATTGTAATAGAATCTGTAGAAGAATATAATTTTAACAGAAGAAGGTGCATTTTTATTGGACAATTTTGCTTCTTGCAGCTCATTGTTTGGGAGAGCAACACATTATTGACAGATTAATTGTCTGTTAAAAATCAGTTTAAAAAAAATTGTTGGATTGGAGGTGAAGGGAAGGGAGATTGTAAAATAAATAATTATCTGTTTGGCTTCCAGTACTTTCAACAGGCTGTTTGGAACCAGGGACTTTTGGGGGAAAGGTGGGAGCTGGCTGATTTTTGTCCTTATCTAGAGAAGGGACTGCATATATACAGGTTGTATTCCGTTTCCAGGTATAAATATCAACATCAGGTAACAGACTAGATCATCTGAAGAAATTGTCAGCATGTCTTCCTGTCTGTAAAAAAATATTGTGATGATTCTGTGCCAAACATTTTCTTGGGACAACCACAATGACTTCAGAGAGCATTTTGGTTAAAGGAATGCCTGTTTCTGATTGTACAGACACTTGTGGAAATGGATGCAGGTAAGCTAGGAATGGAATTGATCTAAGTACAGTAGGTGAAGGAAATTGAGATGGGGTCCTCACACAGCAGGTCCTCACACTAATTAAGAAGTGGGAAAAATGAGTGTGAGGATGGATGACCTTCGAAAAAAGCAGCTCTGTTTCTTCTGCTCCCTTAATTCATCCACAATCATGTCAACTCAGCTATATCCTAGCAATAAATATTTCCTTCTATGCTTGAAAAATCAAAATCTTACGAGTTTGGTTCTAGTAGGCACTACTATTGCCTACCCATATCTTAGCACCCAGACAGCTAATAAATGCTTCTTATTCAAAAAAAGCCAAGTTTTTAAAATCCACCTTTATCATTTGGGGGGAAATTTTCCTCCAGAAAACTGACATCATTCCTCGCCTTTAAGAATGGAGTCAAGGAGGCATCTAGCCATTATCAGAGCTACAAGCAGCCTGAGCTCACCAACTGCACATGACAAGGACACGCAGGAATAAATGTCGTCCTCAGGCTGTGATGCATCTCTCGCTCCTCAGTCACCTCCCCTGAAATGCTGAGCAGAAAGATGGAGAGAAAAACCTTACAGACCTGGCAGGAGGGACGGGGTGAAACTGTAGCTCTGAACTGTCTCCAGAAAGGAAATTAAGGTACCTTGTTGTATCCATAAATCTCCCCCTTGTCAAGCTTCACTTTTTTATAAACACTCTAAGCAAAGAGTGAACTTAGAACAAATGTCCAGCGTGGGAGATGGGCATGCAGGGGCACAGGCTTCAACAAGAAACAAAGCACAGGACAGTGAGAGAGGGCTTTGTCCTCAGTCCGATCCTCAAAAAACTGTCTTCCCTCAAGAAACAACACTCTGCATAGAACTGATCCCTGATTTCACTCTGACCCCTTGGTCAGATGTCACGGTGGTCAACATACTGAAAACAACTGCTCAGTGTGCAAGAAACAAACAAGGGATGTGTCAAGAGTGTGAGAGAGGACAATATCTGTAATATTGCAAGGCTAGGCAATAAGTTGATGGTACTCGCTACTGTTATAAATGTTTAAATCCTACACCATATTGATAGCCCAGAGTGCTGTGTACATTAGCCTGTGGAGGGACACTCAGACTTGCCTGGGATTCACAGACAAGGCATGAGATGCCTCTGGCCTGCTGTGGACATCCTTGGTATAGGATATTGGTGTCACAGGGTAGGCATCTGAGACTCGCTTCACAATCAAAGAGTAAAAAATAGCATCTTTAGGATTCAATCAAAAAAATAGACACCTAACGTTGATCAGACAAATTAGTGTAAAAGGAAACGAGGTACTAGCTCATATATTTCCTATACTGCAGACTCCTTGACTCAGACACAGTGAATCATACCATCAATGTCTGTGTGCCTGGGTTTCCCAAGAGCATCAGATCCAGTAGATCTACTCAGAATGTACTTAACTCATGTGGAAAGAGCTCATCTGGACACAAGGAAGAGCAACTGTGGTCACTCTCAATTAACAAAACAGGACAAAGGTTGCAGCAGTGTCTAATTTTGGAAAAGGATACAGTAGATCTTTCACTGAGGAAGAAAGTGGGGGATGTGTGTACCCCAGACAATACTGGAGCCTGATTCTGCATAGACATTTGCCTCGTGCTGCATAGGTGTGTAGTTACTACTTGCCTTTTTGTCTGATTGTCTTTTTTTCTTCAAAAGAGGCATTTGTGATGCTGTGAGCCCAAGGGCTCCAGCTCTTGACCGCTATCGGGAAATAAGAGCAATGAGACCACTTCTAGCGCTGTAAATCCAACCCCAAAACATTTTTATGAGGGATTCTCGTCTCTCTTACTTGAAAGCACATTTTTTGCATTTTAACTACTACCACTGCTCTGTTCCTCCTTCGGTCTTCAGGAAGGGCACAGAAACAGTGGGTCTTCAGTTCTTCTGCTGAGAGTTACTGGAGGAAAGACAGGGGAAAGGAGAAGAGAAGCAGAGAGCATAGTAATTAACATTAACTGCAGGCACATATGATTAATGTTATTTGTATAATATCATTTAACCAACAGCAGCGTCCTCATAACAGTAGGTGGTTTGAGGGAATGTTGTGGCAAATGTAAGGAGCTGCTGTTGGTGGATAATAAAGTGCTTCTGCAAAAAGACTCTTCATGATTCATGCATTAGAGTTGCAAAAATAACAGTAAGGGGGAAAAAATAGCTCCTGGGTACATACCAGACTGCAGCTGAACCTAACCAGCACCTTTATGAATATTACAAGGACACTGACTTATCACCAGTGTATTTTCTATACAGCACAGCCTTCAAACTGTTAATAGGAATAAATGAAACTAGTTACAAGCCCTGTTTCTCTATCTGTATCCTACTCTAGTATCTAGACCTTATAAAAATCACCAGGGTTTGAAATGTTTAAACCTATGGATATTTTTGTGAGAATTATCCTTCGGTACTACCTCTTCCAGTAAAAAATGCAAGCAAAAGAAAAGAAAATTGTCCCGAACTTTTTTCCAAAGGCCAGAGAAACAGACAGCTTTTATTCTAAGTGCTTGCACTGCTGTTCATCTGCAGCCTACAGGAAATCAGGTCTGTGAGGGTCACGTCCTTAAGTCATTTTTCTGTGGCCATCTAATGGTTTGTTCAAGTCACTTTTCCATGCTGGTCCTGGGGAACATTAGGAATGTTCTGTTATACAAGCTGTGTCTCCAGTTCTACAGAGACATGTGTGATATGCTAAATTTAACCCCCTCCAAGTCTCGCTGGCTTCAATGAGATTATTCATTTGAGCAGAATAGTTCACCAGCTATAAAAATAAGCATGGCTGAGCTATGCATTCAGGATCCCTAATTATAACTATTGTGAGCTACTCTTATCTATGTATTTGTTAAGCATCTACAATTTTCTTAGCGCTAGCCATCACTAGACACATTAAAAGAATGTGAGGGTTAAATCTAGGTGCCAAAGACAAAATTTTCTTAGGCTCCAATGGGGCCATTATTTCAGCTTTGCAATTTGTAACACAAATCTGAAAATAAAATGCCCCCAAACCTGTAACTATACTTGATCAAATAATGAAAAAGAAAGAAGTATTTAAATTATTTGCTGAATGATAGAAAAGGTTACCCACAATTGAATATGACATTTTTTTTCTTCTTGGAGGCTATATGCTTCATTTAACATATAATAGAAATACAAGTCAGGCAGGCATCTTTGGTGCACTTCCAGACTTAGGTGTGTACCCAGATGCAAAGGCAGCGCAAAAATATCCAAACAAGATGTTTATATGGCATCTGGAACAGGAATAGGAGGGTGAAAATAAGATAATATCTTCACAGAAGCAAACAGCATGGTTTCCTCTGTTCTGCTGTGTACAATATTGGCCATTCTGCAGGAAGAGAAAATTGCCAGCTGATATTGCTGGCAACAGCAGACGTGCTTTGGGGCATATGTTCCCTTCACCATCTTTGATGAAGAAACAGCAGATTCCACAGGTTAGAAGCAATGACGTTGCTGGAAACAACACAGGGCTGTAACAACCTAAACTCCTACGGCTGCTGGTTCCACCCTCCCTTCTGATCCACAGATATATGGTTCATCCCTACACTACAGAACAGTACCCAAAAATATACAGGCACATATTTTCAAATCACGTCATGGCAATACTGAAAATTAATTCTGCAAAAGACTCTGATCCACAGCTATACAATCCCAACAGCTGATTGCAAAGGAGTAGCAGGAACATGTGGCTTGGACAGGAGCTGGAGATAGGCCTGAACCTTTCAACACAGCACAGTTACAGATTGGCTTGAATAGATCATGAAACTGTAATATTTTATTATAGTGGGTCTAAAGAACAATGTCCCTGTTGAGTCCAGGGCTTTTTGCAGACTGTCGAGATAAGAATTCAAGCTTCCAGACTCCCCTTGTGCCTGCTTTCTGTGAGTATCCCTGGAAGAGCATGACGGAGAGGTCAGGGATGTAGCAGACGTTTTCTGAAACATATTTACCCAGTCGCAACTGGGCAGTGATGTCCTTTATTCATCGTCTATGAGAATTCACTCCAACAGTCACAAGAATGCCGGTTCAGTTTTCAACCATATAGGGTGACAGCATTTTAGGCAAGACTTTGTTCTACCTGATATTTTTACTACAAGTTCTGGTGACAATGATTTTAGAGATTTTAGAGAAGGAGGTTATTTAAATTTAGATGTTTTAGAAGGGGAATATGTGATAATATTATTTTGAAGGTATACTCTTCTTCCAGTGTAAATTAAAATTGCTTAATTATTTTCTGTGTAGATTTCAGCATTATGTGCTGTTATATTATCCACAGATGTGTACAGTTATTGAAGTTTTTCTTTCCTAGCAATAAGCTTATATGATGACATGAACATCTTGTACTAAATTAAAATTTATTTCACAGGAGAAGTATCCCCCTGCTAAGAGGGTTTTTTTGTCTTGGTAAATTGGGTGTTGTGACTGTTCTAAAAACAGCTGCAATATTATCTGAAAGCTCAACTAAATGCCAGAGAATATTGGTTTTATTTAGAGGATTGCTAGATTTCTGGCAGTAAGTGCATTGATCTGTGGGGTTTTTGAACATGTTAATTGTATATGATAGGTTATCTTTTCTGTATTTATTGCAGAGTCTAGCAGTCTAATGTTGATGGAACACTAGTGATATCTACAGAATTCTTGATGAAATTAACTCTAACACACCCTAGTTTGGAGTTCAGATACATCATAAGAACAGCATAGTTTTGGTTACCAGACTATCTAAAAAGACCTGTTTTAAGTGGATCATGGAAAGAGTTACGTGATGGAGTCAGGGCTGCTCTCAATCAATTCATCCCCCAGTCTGTATAGTTATTGGGGATTGCCCCAACCCAGGTGCAGGACCTTACACTTGGCGTCGTTGACCTTCATCAGGTTCACATGGGTGCACCCCTTAAGCCTGTCAAGGTCCCTTTAGATGACAACCCTTCCCTCTAGTGTATCAACTGCACCACTCAGCTTGGTGTTATCTGCAAACTTGCTGAGGGTGCACTCAATCCCACTGTCTATATAGTTGATGAAGATATTAAATAGTATCAGTCCCAGTATGGACCCTTGAGGGACACCACTCATTACTGGTTTTCACTTCTACATTGAGCCATTGACTGTAACTAACTATTTGGACGTGGCCATCCAGGCACTTCCTTATCCATCTAACAGTCCATCCATCAAACCCATATCTCTCCAGTTTAGAGGTAAGAATGTTTTAGGGGACTGTATTAAAAGCCTTACAGAAGTCTATGTAGACGACATCTGCAGAAGTCTATGTAGATGACATCCGTTGTCCGCTGACACAGTCACTCCATCATAGAAGGCCACTAGATTAGTCAGGCCTTCTACAGACCAGGATGAGTCTATGAATTTTCATGTTTCTTTAGTGAGGATATCACAATTATATGTGATAGGCTGTGCTATGTCTACTTCTTCATGAAATTTGAGGAGCGGGTAAAAAGTTTGTATGGTGGGACTGTGAGCGAAGATTGTAGGGGACTCATACAAAAGGGCTTTGCTGATCTTAGTAAGAAGAACGAAAAGACAAGCTAAATGTTTACTCTGTTTTGATTTACTTCTCCTCTATGTTTTAAAGGTTATAAAAAAAAAATAGTGTTATAGAATCAAATACTACTACATAAGCACAAGGACACTGTTAACTCTATGTGTGATCTCAGTTAAGGCATTGCATAACTGAATTTTTGCGATTATGACCTTGAATTGCAACTTTCTTTACTTAAATTCTTAATTCTGAATGGAATGTTAAGAATTCAGCTACTATGCTCTACAGAGCATGAGTTAACTAAGAGTTGCTGGTTTAAAACTTGAAATTCAAAACCTGATCATGCCTGGAATAATTATGACAGAAGGGATAAAGGCACACCTTTGATGCCAAGACAGCCTTTCAGTTTTCCAGTTCCTGCTCAAAAGCCAGCCAATATGCAGGCTTTTCAGTTTAAAGAGTCATATGAATAACTTAATATAAAAAATAGGGTATTTTTCACTGTTGTCACTGGGAGAAACAGATTCCCTGTTTTAACTGGGGGTTTTTTGTTGTTGGAAAATCAAACTGTGGCAGATATCTGGCAGGGAAAATTTTCATTGCAAAAAGGTAAAGTCACAAAATTTTAAGCAAGTTAAACCTTTCAATCAACAGCATATGGGACTGATTGTAGGCATCACAACCTATTTTATAATGCATGAGCAAATGACCTTTCAATTAATTTAAAAAGGCTAAACTTCAAAACCAACAAAGAATTTTTAAATTATAAATTGTGCAATTAGACTGGGTAACACATCACCACAGGGAATAGTTAAAGTCAAGCTTAGGTAAGATTCAGAAAAAAATTTCCTTTTCTGATTCCAGTAACAAGGCTGCTCAACACTCAAAATTAATTATAATGTCTTTTCTTTTTAAGTCAGGGATAGAAAGATTCAGGACTTGAGCCTTTCAGGATGGGGTCTAATACATACCATATTTTATACCTGCCTTTCTGTGTAATAATTGCTACTGATTATGGTCAGAAACAAATTACAGGATAAAAGGGACGTGACATCTCACCCCTTACAGTAATTGTCCTGTAGAATAATTCTGTTGTGCAAAGTGCTCCTCAAGAGAAATAAGGGCAGCAGAATATAGATGTACTCCATATCTGTCCTTGAACTTTGATCAAAGTTTCTGGTAAGGAACCAGAATTGCTAGCTTCACTTAGATGGACTCGACTGTTGTGCTGGGAGCAGCTGCACTTATCAACCTTTTTTGTGGAGAGATTTAGTTATTACTTCTTATTACATTTTCTTTAGTTTGAGAGTTTAGTATTCCTATAAATATTAAAAGCTTGTCCCTAATATTCATCTTACATAAGAAAAAATTCCAAGTGATACATATTTTGTGAAATTCCTTGCAGGAGGTCTCTAACGCTGTGGTGCCAGTCTCACAACAGCTGGTGGAAGGTGGCTCACTGCAGTAATTATTTGTCCGTAGAAACCATGGTTAAATTAGAAATGGATCTTTAGAAGTTGATGAAAGACTGAAAAAAACACCTATTTCCTGTCTTGAATCAAGACAGGAAATGTAATATGGTATTTTTTCCCATAGGTTCAAAAGTGTACAATCATATCAACACTGAAGACACAATTACCGTATTTTGCTATTTTATTTGTTAAGTGGAAAAAAATATATCCTTGAAATTAATGTATTTGTTTAATTTTGCTAATATCTGACTCAAGATAAGGCCACACTGGAGCAGGTACACCCCTAAGGGAACCCAGTCTGTGGATAAGTCCATGCTAGAGCAGGTGCAAGGGGAGGAATTAATTGCAATGTTAAACCCTATGGCCTGGTCCAAAGGGACCAGGAGTGTAGACTGTGATGGATATACCTTTAAATGGTTGTAACCCATGATTTGAGTTGCATTTTATAAGAAGTACTACAGCATAAACCACCCAAACGAATGGAGGAGAAGCCTTACAAGAAGCAGTGCAAGTGCAGCAGTGGCCTGACATGAGCTGGCTTTGGTGCCCAATAACTCCATGCAACACACCACCTCTCCTGTCCTGAGTGACCACCATAACAGATGGAGCCCAAAGTCATGGACTAAAGGAACTCAATGGACATTTTCTGGACATTTATGGACACTTTACAGAGGTGCTCCATAGCCTAAAGGAATTATATCTGTGTATCATAAGTGTGGGAAAAGTATCACAAAGCATGGGAAGGGGGGTGGTGGTTAATGAAGATCTATTGGATAGTGTGGGACCGGAGTATTATGTAAATGGTATGGAATAGGGATGGAGAATGTATAGGTTTTTGCTGGGATAGAGTTAATTTTCTTCATAGTAGCTAGCATAGGGCTATGTTTTGGATTTGTGCTGGAAACAGTGTTGACAACACAGGGATGTTTTAGTTACTGATGAGCAGGGCTTACACAGAGTCAAGGCCTTTTCTGCTTCTCACACCACCCCACCAGCGAGTAGGCTGAGGGTGCACAAGAGGCTGGGAGGGGACACAGCCAGGACAGTGGATCCCAACTGACCAAAGGGATATCCCATACCATATGACGTCATGCTCAGCATATAAATGCTGGGGGAAGAAGGAGGAAGGGGGGGATGTTCGGAGTGATGGCGTTTGTCTTCTCAAATCACCATTATGTGTGATGGACCCCTGCTTTCCTGGAGATGGCTGAACATCTGCCTGTCGACAGGAAGTAGTGAGTGAATTCCTTATCTTGCTCTGGTTGCACGCACAGCTTTTGCTCTACCTATTAAATTGTCTTTATCTCAACCCACAAATTTTCACATTTATGTGAAAGTGAGCGAGCGTCTGTGTGGTGCTTAGCTGCTGGCCAGGGTTAAACCACAACACTACACCAGAACATTAATTCCCACTCTTCTTGGCTTTGTGAGCAGCACTGGCTCCAAGTTGTGCAGCTGTTGTAGTAAAAAATGCATGAAATTTCATCTTTAAGACTTGCTCCATGAATTGCTTTAAAAATAATGGACTGAAGCTTTAACTTTACACCATGAAATGACTAAGGATTATCAAAGATGCTTAAGCACAGGCCAGTTGCATGACTTAGGGCCTGTGTGTGTGTTCCATGAGTCCTCTTCAGGCACAAGCAGTCATGGATGATCCAGCCCTGAGATGAGAAATACTTTTTAGGTATTTCTCAAGGAAAGATGCAAAACTTCTTAGGAAGATTGAGGAACATTTCAGCATTGATCTGCCTCACACAAAAATATTCAGATCATGTCAAGAAATCAGAATACATTGAAGAATGTTGGCCTGAACTAAGAGTTTCTTTTTTTATTTATTTTTTTGTTTTACTGACAGAAGTTAGAAGAAGAACCCAGAGATTTTTTTTTTCCTGAAGAGAAATCTAAGTATTACAGAATTGGAGAATTCCAGTAAAACATTCTTTATCATCTCCACCCAATACGTAATTCCTTCCCCAAGGAGATTTACTCCCTCTTCCACTCACGCATAGTCATGCCCAATATGATTTCTATCCATTGTGGCCTCTGTAATATTAATAATAACTGTAATTACATTGTGCCTTCTGACCCCAGTTTAACATAACACATTTGAGTTCCTGCACTAAGTAAAATGTTTAATCACGAGCTTGCTGAGGGAGGAGCAGGTGTTCTCAATATCTCACCTCCAAATGCTTGCCCTATGGCTGGTTTCCTCTTACACACCCATTTATTATAAAGCTGATGGAACTCACTGCTCCCGCCTCCCTGAGCTTCTTAAGTAGCACCTCTGGCATGAGCTTTATTAAAAAAATAAAATCAAATACGAAAGAAATAGGTCATAAGGACTTGGTGCTATTTAGATTACACAGCTCCTTAGGTATGTCCTTACATTTAACGATGAGCATTTGGTACCTGCAAATATATAATCACCTCAGCTCATGTCATTACCTGGTTTAACAGCTAATGTTTAAATCACGGTTCTTGATGGATTGACAAGAGAATGCTTTTCCCTTCCAACTAAATACAAAGGATAGGGCTATAGGTTTCCTTTTTTTGTAAGGGTTTTTAAGACTGCTTCATTCCTGAACCTGCAAGGGCTAGTCAAGGGATTTCATGTAATAATGTGAGAAATGCACTTGATATAAAACTTGTGTCATTCTGTGCAGAAAGGTAAAGCATGGGTCACTTTCTTTTTAGCAGAGAAGAAATATTCAGTGTAAAATAAATCTGGATTCTCATTCTGCATCTCTGAGGTTCAAAATAATGAAAACGAAGTCCCTGAAAAGTTATTAGAATGCAGTGGTGGCAGATACTTATTATGCACAACTGACATCTTGATGAGAATTCTTAGAAATTGCTACCACTTGTATGTTTGCAATGCACTTGGAGCTTTCCCAGTGCTGACCTATGTTTTAAGGCCAGAAATGACTGTTATCCCTGCTACCTCTGACCTCCAGCACAACACTGACTGGAGGCTATTGCTTGGTAATACCTGAATAAAGCCCATAACTCCTGGCTGAGACAGAGCAGCTGTCTTTTAGAAAGCCATCCAGTCTTTCTTTGAAGACATTAAGTGATGAGAAATGCCTGAAATGCCTAGATAATTAACCACTGTAAGAAGTTATTTTTATATAAAATTTCATGTTAATTCAAGCTACTAAATTTTATGTTGTCTGTTGGGATGAAGAGCCTTCTTCACTCGAAAACAATCTCTCAAAGCCAGTACCTGTACACTATGAGCACGCCACCTCTTAGCCCTCCCGTGGATACACTTAAAGAAATCAAACTTCTTTATCCTCTGGCTGAAAACATGTTTTTCCTGAACATGACTGGTTCATGTAACTCTTGTCAGCCTTTTCTAATATCCTTTAGCACAGACGCCGGAACTGACAGTAATGCTCTCATTAATGCCAAAGAGAGCCACACTACTACTGCTTTATAATTTTCCTTGTTTCCACTTCAAAAATTCCCACGAGTTCATTCCACACTTAATAGTGCTGGAAACGGGTGCTCAGTTGGTTGACTACTGTGACCCTGCATTGTCTTCCGTGTTACCGATTGCGAAAATAGAATCTTATCCTATAAATGTGACCCATTTCCTTGTAGTTGAATATATTAAAATGTGAGTTGCTAAGTACTATTTATAATGAATCCCAGATCACTCTGTAGAACTGGCCTGCTCTTAGCATTACTTACTGTCCCCCAGATTTTGCTACAGCTGCTAATTGTCTGTTTTGTTCAATTTAGCATCAATGTCCCATTAGTTACCCCTCAGACTATTCCATGATCCATCTGTTCTCACCAAAAGGAAGTTATATTCATCTTAGTCCTTTTTCTTTCTTAAGTTCATCCATTACTTCTATTAATATTCCTTTGTGCAATCTGAAGTCTTTCTTCTTTCACTCCAGGAAGCCAGTCTCCAATGCTAAGCCTGGCAAAGGCAGTGATTGCAATGGGTGAAAATAGGTTTTGTTTATTTTTAACCTGCTTTATTTTCCCTCTGCAGCTGTTCTAACTGATTTGGGAATGACCTGCAGGCAGTCAGCAAGCACCCCCTATCCCTATCCATCATAACTTGCTCCTTCTTTTATTCTGTCTCATCAAGTTGACTAAAGCATTTTTCAAAGGATCTGTCTTTTTATTTCCAGTATTTTCCACAAAGCAATGCAGTAACAAGGCTGGCGCAAGACCTGCTGCAGGGAATGAAACATGCCCTAAGCCCAACTAAGCCATTTTCACGGCGCAAAGCTTAGCCAAATCTTTATTGTGGATCCCCTCTGCTATTCCATTGCCCACCCAGTTTACTGCAACCCCTGTATCAGGAAGTCTCTTCCCCCACAAAGGAAAATTTCATAGATTAAGAGAGATGCTGCTTTGTACAGCACAGCATGTGTAGCTACTTGGAGGTGTACCGTTTCTGTCTGTAGGGTAACGCTCTTTGCTCTAGCCAAGCAACATATCCTCTTACTAGAAGTTAGCCAGAAATGGATCTTTAAACATCAGTCATGGGCTACAGAGGAATATTTGACCATGTGTCTCACTCATATTGCAGCACCTTGCTCATATGCCAATACTCACATATTTGGTTGAGCCGATGCGCCGATAATACACCAGGTTCCCCAGCTAGATACATTCTTGCCTCTCCTTCTCAGCTGTGCTTACAGCATACCTCACCCTCCACAAAAAAACAGATGGGAGATCTTTTCCTCTTACACCAGGAAGTGAAAAATGCATGAAAGAATCATGACCTGCATGCAAATCCATTTTCTGCCTGTTTTTGAGCAAAGATTTTGATTCCAAATTACGACGGGTATTTGTAGGAGTCACCTTCTGCATAGCTTTTTAAAATTTTGTTTTAAGAAGGGGCTGATGCTTGCATCCTCATTCCCAGGAGAAAGTTTACACTCTTAGTTGTAGCAGGGCATATCCCTGATCTTCTGGTGGGACTGCCCCTCCAAGCAGCAAAACCTCCACAGCATGTGGAAGGGGCCAGAAGTGAGCAGCAGATAATGTTCAAGCCTAGGAGTCTGAATTGGAAGAAGTAATCCAGATATCTGGTCTCTGCTGCAGGCGATGCTGATACATGTTGTCTGATGGCTTTTCTGTGTAAACTGCAGAAACAAGGATGCAAAGCAGTAACTTTGGAAACACTGATCTGTCCTCTGTAGCAGCTGTAGGTGTCTTCCTTCAAAACAAGGTTTTGAACTAGAGGGGATACAAGTGCCTACCTAAAGCCCTTATTTGGGGTATTCAAGCACTGGAAAGGAGAGGAATTTTACCTCTCTGTGCTGAATATTTCTCTTTGTTAGCAGTGAAGTGACCTTCATTCAGTGTGCAGAATACCTATTGCTGTTTTTTGTTGGTTTACCTTTTAAGTATTTCAGAACTCTGGACGTTGTTCTGGGGCCTCAGGATGCTCAGAAGGTAAGTATTATAGCACTGACATGGTGGGGGGTGCCCAAATCTTGCGCTGACTCCAACCTCAACTGAAACAGGAGAAAAGCAGGTCAAGAAGGGATAATGGATCTGCCTCAAACTGGGGAAAATGATGATTATGAAGGGGAAGTCCCTCCAGCTGGGATGCATTAGGGCAGGATGATGTAAGGATGAGAGTGAAACAGATTTTTTCCCAAAGAAGGAGTTGAGACACAGAAGGGGAAAAAACCAAAGATTTCTTATTGTGAGAATAATGTGACTTTAAAAGTCACAAAGGCATAGTAAGGCCCTAAGTAAGAGTCTCTCTCATGATCATTTCTTCTTCTGAGTTGCAGAATGATTCCTGACAAAAAAAATTAAAAAATTTCCTCAGGTTGAGGTGGTCCAGGGGTCAAAGTCTCTCCTGTGTCTGTAGTCCTTAAATGGTTCTTACTGCTTGCTTTCTCTTCACTCTTTTTGTTTATCCCTACCGAAGCCATCTGGCCCAACTTTCACAAGGCTGCTCAATACCTTGCTGGGCAGGGCCTCAGAGTCCCTTATTCATGTCAATTTTTTTAGTCAGACACCATTTATAGGTTTTTTTACTTGTAAAAACTACAGGAGCTTGGAAACAATAACTTTTTAAAAAATTTTTTTGCTATTATAATAAAAATAGCAGACCACAACAATAAAACTACTCTTCCACATTAATTAAGTTAAAGCAAAACAGTAATGCTCTGATTCAAACATAGGAAAAAGGGGAATTTAAAGCTAGGGTTGAAAATGCCTTAGTCCACACAAGTTGACCAAGACTGAGTTAATCCTTTGTCCTGGGGAACCAGAACCTTTTTCAAAATGCCTCCAACTTCGAACAAGAAGTATATCTGAATTTCCTGGATTTTTACATTCTCAAAATGATGCCTGGTATTTTAACCTCAAGCCAGAAATGGGTTTAGTGGACCTTGGAGCACGTTAGGTTTCTCTGGCACAGCAGTTTCCTACCAAACCTCCCCCTTCCTGAAACTCCTGTCACCCCTGTTGCTGCTGACTGCATTTGTAGCAGTAAATAAAAGCTGCTGGGGCTGCTCCACTGGCCCTAAGGACAAATGGTGCAGAAAGGCTCATGTCTATACAGCTTAACTCTCTTAACCCTTCCTCAAAATGCCCACAGAGAGTGTTTCCTGGCCTGAGCTGGCTCCCGGATTGTCCCCATGATAACACTAATTGGCTGAGACCAAAACTGTGCCAGAAATTTCCCAGTATGAATGGCTGCATTCATACTGTGCTCAGGCCCATGTGCTGACCTTGTTTAGTTTATTAGTTTAGCTGTAACCATTGTGGCCATGTCTAATCCTCCATAGGCTGCTCATGGACTTTAAGTAAGGTTAGCTTTATATACCCATATTTGGATGTGAAGTTACTTGAAGTACAATCCTGCAGTCTACCTTTAAAAAAAAAACCACAAAACAACTTGCCTAAATATGTAATTAAAGTTCTTTTTTCTGAACTTCTTGTCTTGTGGTTTAAATGTTTTAAAATTTAGATATTGGAAATCAGTTGAAAAGAAGAATCCAAGCATTCTAAAAACATCCATTAATAAAAATAATAAATGACAATTGATCCATAAGGAATGCATAGTTTTGAAAATGGGGAAAAAATAGTATCTATTATATGAAGCATTTTAACAAACAAACAAACCTAAAAATGCATATTTAGTCACTGATTAGCCTTTGACCACTCCAAACTCAGTCACTATAAGTTCTATTGGTTAAAAAAAAGTTCAAATTATCACATAGGAATATAGCAATGACATAAGAACTACTTTCTCTCTCACCAAGAATTATTTTTAGGGTAGTGATTGTTATCAGATGCTGAAAATGCTCTGTCATCCTCATCCCCAGAATTGGCTTCAGCAGTGATATGACAACTGCTAAATGGGGAGGTGGACAACCCCAGGTGGGCAGAGGTCAGCTTGTACCATGAAAGAGGAGGCTTGATATGCCTAAAGCTGCTCTAACTTTGTACTTACAAACATCTAGGATTTTTTTCCCCCAGCCTACAAACAAAATCTTGCAGCACAGAATCCCATACATAATTATCTCCTCTGTTTAAATGAATATTGTTAAGGGATTCTTTTTCTTTTTACTTTTATTATCGTCTTGTTATTACAGCTCCATCCCTGATATTTCCAAAAAGAAGAAAAAATTTGGTAACTACCTTGCTGGATATGGATGATATGATTTGAACTCTTAAATGGCTTGGAGAAAGTTGATTTTCCATATTGTGGGGCCAGTATGTAATTGATAGGTTACAGTATAAGCAGCAGAAGAGATGCTGGTACTACTGCTTCCCCCTGCTGTGCAAAGCATGGTGGCTGTGAGCGTGTGTGAGGAGTCTCATTCTAGAGAGCAGCAGCTTGCTCAGCATTTATTTTGGGGGTGTCACTTTTTCCTGAAAAATATCTTAGCCCTTAATTTTAAAGACTTTTCCATAGTCAGATGTGCCTGCTCTAGAGAAATAGGTGGGTTTTGTTCACCTTCAGCTCTTTTTCAGCTCAGCAATAGACAAACATCCATCAAAACTGTAACCTGAATGTTGCCAGCACAACAACCCAGTGGTCAGGGCAGGTGCTGAGTCATTGGGGGGGATCTGGCCCCTTGTCTGCGGTTTCTAACCCAAAGGGGAGGTGATGGAGAGAGGGCGGGAGACTTTCCTATCCTAAGGCATATCATACCTTAGGTATTTTGGATCAGAGTGGAGGCTGAAAGTGCTCCTCAAACCCGTGTCCCTCACTTCCCAGGCACTGCTTTTATTATTATTAGGCTACTTGGCTTTGCAAACCTGCTTTGGGAATCCTTTGCAGCTGCCTTTGCAGAGACAGTGTCAGAGCACGTCTGCTACGCTAGATGCTAGATAACCCTTCTTGGCTTCTCAGTTTATGAAACACAGACCTGAAGTGACACGGTTATGGTGTATTTCTGTTGTGCTGTGCCCTTGAAATAAAGACGCAAAATTCACTAGAATACAGCAGATGAAATGAGCAAGTAATAGCTATTAAATAAATGCTGCTTTGAAGAATGAAAATGCTGCAGAACGCTAGTGAGAACTTTGACTGTCACATGAAAATGCAGAGTTAACTATACGGTTATTAAAAGCCAGGCCATGTTTTCCATCCGTTTTTATTTGTGAGGTCTCCTTGAAATGACTTATAAAACTTGGGAACCTAGGTAGCTTTTCTCTAGGGGATATAAAACTATAGCAGCTGATACTGGTAAAATAGGTTATATGGAGCCTTAGAAATGACTGCTTGATTTGTCCAGTATTTATTGCCTGAGTAATGTACAGAAACAGTAAAACAGAAAAGCACAACTTTCCATCTGTGCTGCATTATGCCATACATAAGAACTATTTTTCATTTGAAATGGTAGTAGCCCCATAGGCTTTCTTTCTTTGATAGCCTATGCTACCACACATGATATGATAGAGTATAAACAGACTGACTATAAATCTGAATCTTTACAGTTTTGAAAGCTGAAACATTCCAGCACTCACTTCCCACCAAACAGGCCTCCTAAAGTGTAGCCTTGGTCAGGTGTTTGGATTTTTTTTAAGTGGAGACCAAAGGTTGTTGCATCAGAAACATGAAGCCAGCTAGGAAAATAGAAAAAAAATGAGCGAAACCAAGCAAACAAAAAAAGTGTCCACATTTGGTACACAAGATGAAGAGTCTAAAAGCTCATCAGAACATAAGCAAAGGGTTTGCTGTATTAGAGAGACAACTTTCAAGCATTAATTTCCCTTTAATTCTCTAAAGCTCTGCTCACAAGTTTGCGTGGCTTAAATGTCACCAAAGCATGAGCCTGAGGGATACTGGAGGAACACTATCCTCCTTTATCTCTACCCATCTGTAACCAGAGAGAGACAGCAGGTTAAAACTGATGGTCTGGTAGCCTTAAAAGGGATCAAAGTTGTTGTTTAGCAGGAGGGGTCAGGTTTGGGGTTGTTTTTGCTATTCCATGCTTTTATTTTTTTAAGAATATAAGTTAGAACTCTTACAACTAACTTTCTGGAACACGGTGGATTTTATTAATTAAACAGCTTTCATTATTTCAATATTTTATTCAATTTTTATGACTTGAACCTTATATAAATTCATAGGAGTGTGAAACTGTAAGCATTTTCCAGTGCTGAGCAGCACTTTGGAGCCCAACAAAATATGACTGCAGTGACTAGGGTGGGAGGATGAGTGCCAGGTATTCCGAACAAAAACTTTCTATACATATAGATAGGAATCCACCGTGGGTGGCAATAAAACCTGTGTATGGAGCTTAAATTAAGGAACCAAAAAAAAAAACCCAACCCATAGTGTGACATTTTTCAGCAGAAACAAATACAGCAGCAATAAATCACACTGGTAAGGAGAGGGTGGGCGCTGGTGAAATCTAGATGCTTTGCCCACAGTATTCTGTCATTTCCCTGAGATGTTTTAAATCCTCTTATTGGAGGAAAAAAAAAGTTGTTCTTGTGTCTTCTGTCCATTCCTCAAAAAAAAAACTGGAAAAATATTGTTGTCTGTTGTAGTTAGTTGTTCATCAAAGCTAAATTTATTTACTTCCTTAAGAACTCCTTTGTGTATAATTTTCATTACAAAGGAAGCACTGCTAGACGTGTTATGAACCAAAGTACAAATTCTTCACTTTTGAATGAGAGGTATATCTGTATTACAAATGGAATTGTCCTGCACTCTAGAGTATTTATACACATATATATACATATATATTACTACTATTTCTAAAAAAGGAAAAAGTTGAAAGTTGAAAGCTTCAATATTTTTGACTTGTAAACAAAAAGGAAGATTCTGACATTGAGATCAGAAAGACTTCCAATTTTATAATGCAGTTATTAAAGAAAAGTATTTCCAGGGGAAAAATAGGAAAACAAAAAGTACATCACCATGTATATATTCATTATAAAGTAACCCAAGGGGATTACAGATACATATAGTGTACACTGTAGGTCTAGTGAAATTACAGCTGCTTAATATTTATTTTAAATGATATTATCTCATATCTTATATAAATTAAAAAGGTGTTTTGAATGACTGAAGTGCAACAGCTATGTCATTTTAGATTTCTCTCTAAAAAAAAATTTCAGTGCTCATTTAATAAAAAAGGACATTTTTTCTGTTTGTTTTTGTTAAATTCCCTTATTTACTGTCAGGCCTTGAGTCAGGGGGAAAATAATCTATTCCCTCCTTCCCCGAGTTTCCCCCAATCACTGCTTCTCAGTACTCCAGATGCTGTTCTTGAAACTGGCTGTATGACACTGGATTTTTGTCTCAAGTTTGAACTAAACAACCATTCTCTAAAACGCTGACCCAGCCCCAATTCTGTGATCATTTTGTTACTAAAAAGCTAGAGCAAAACACTGACTAAATGCAGGTGCCCTCACAACCCAAATAACCTTCTTCTTTTCCCCAGCAGTGCCTCACAGCTTCCTTTGATCCAAAGTGAACAACACAGCCCTCTGCACACCTCTGCATGGGGACAGACTGCGCCCTTCGAGCCGTCATCTGTAGCTTCTTTGTAAAAAGAAAAAAAAAATAATCTTTCTGAGTCAGGTAGGGTATGTCAAGTGTTTTCATGACCTGTGGTGTCAAAGGCAGATGCCCGTCTTTGCTCCATTGCTTGCAGACAATTTAGTGACAGGAGGAGAGAAATTTCTAGAGTTGAATCAGGTTGTTGTTTTGTTTGCCTCATCTGCTGAAATTGTGCATGGTTAGTTGGATTTCTTGCAATGCATGTGTCTACGCTGGCCACTTAGGTGCTCCAGAAATGGCCAGGACCCCTCCTGCCTCAACAAGGCTGAGGTACAGCTGGAGCCTGTGCACAGGAGCAGGCAGGACCAGCCTGGCCAGAGGGTGACATGGGAGAAACGGATGCACTTCTAATTTTGATTCTAAACTGATAATTCGAAATGCAAGTTATTCAGAGAATCATAACTTCAATTAAATAAAAATTAGGAATCAATTCATAACCAATGCAGTACCATCAGCACAAAAAGGGGTGGCATAAGAATAATTTACATATTTTGCATTCATGAAGTATACATATGCTGTACCCATTAAAGCCGACTTAAGTTACTTAACATTCAATTGTGCATTTTGTGGAGTGAGTCAATAGAGTGACTCACTAGCCCACTACAGTGCCATATGGGAAACTTGCCCTCTCCTGAGCAGATGGAGACTAAGCATGTCACAGACAAAATGTGTTTTGTCTCTGGAGAAAGGATGTTGGCTGCTTTGTTCTTAGACTTTTCGACATGCCAAGCCTTCTGCTTGCATTGGGAGTCCTACATTTTGGGGTCTCATGGATATTCCAGCATGTCTCTGAAATGCTGAGCTGCAGAAGACAGACAAAGCCAGGCTATCCAGAAGCCTGCAAGTAAAATATGACTATTGCTGTGCAATCCACAATTTAGCTGGTGGGAGAAAGCAGAAGAAATCATCACCTTTGCCATCCTTTTAACACATAATCCTCTCTGAGGGAGGCAAGTGCTTTCCATTTCCCTGTCGAAGATTTAGAGGGAGGGTGATTTAGATGGCATTGTATTTTTGCAGGTGATTGAGCCCACAGAAACCCTATTTTCTATTCCCTCTGGCTGCATCTACCTAGAACTAAATTTTCTTTTTTCTTCTTCTTCTTTTTTATCCCTGAATCCCTTTTGTACTCAGTTTTGCTGCTGTACTTTTCTTCATTTTTCTGTGCGCATCCTTCTGTGGGTGAAGGATGACCACATCCTTATGATTTTTTCTGAAAACAGCAGAAGGAAAATACCAAGAGATATCACTATTTACCTTCCTTTGTCAAAAAAATACAGTCAGGACAACATACATCAACCCTAATTTTTGTAAATTAACAGAGGCATCAGGGATAGGAGTCTACGCATCGAGTTTGCCAGTTGTCAATGGGTAAAATGGCCATTCCAGCCTATGCAAAATGTGAACCACCTTCTGAAAGTATCTGTCTACCACCACATGCTGACCATAGTGGGAACTTAAGCCAACCCCTAATTTCAATGCATCCGGGGCTGGGTGAGTCCGAGTTTATGTGCAAGGAATCTGGGCCTACACATGACACATGACCAAGTAGAATATATTTTTTACAGTTCTTTCTTTCCTGCCTCTCCATAATTTTTCAAGATTATTCAATCCTAGGTTCAAGAGCATACACTTTCTGTTCTTGTGGTGCCTACCACAGTGAGACCCAGTCTGACTAGTCTCTTGAGTATCACCACTCTGTGGCCCTTGCCAGATTCAGATGGGCTTTGGCTTTCCTAACCTCACCTTTGTATGCTCAGACAGCATCTCTGTATTCTTTCTGGGTTGTATTCCTCCCAGGGAAGCACTGTCCTTGCTTCCACCTTCTGTTCGCTTCCTTTTCATGTTTAAATTTAGTGAGGATTTCCTTGCTCATCCATGCAGGTCTCCTGCCACTGTTGCTTGAACAGTCATCAGGATGGATGAATCCTGAGCTTGGGGAAATTGGTCCTTGAAAATCAACCAGCTCTTCCAGACCTCTCTTCTCTCCAGGGCTGTCCCCCATGGGATTCTTTTAAACAGATCACTGAACAGGCAGAAGTCTACTCTCCTGGAGGCCAGGGTTGTGATCCTTTTTGCTCTGTTCTTAGAACTCCACCATCTTATGGTCACCACAGTCAAGGCTGCCCCTGACCTTTATGCTCAAGACCAGTTCTTTCTTGTTTGTAAGTAGGAGATTCAGCAGAGCACCTGCTCTCACCAGCTCCTCAGACACCTGTCAGGAAGCTGTCAAAGCATTCCAGAAACCTCCTGGATTGTATTGCCTTACTGTATTGTACCTCCAGCAGATATTGGGGTGCTTAAAGTCCCCTATGAGGACCAATGCCTGTGAACGTGAGGCTTCTTCCATTTTTCTGAAGAAGGATTTGTTTCTTTCTTCTTCCTACTCAAGCAATTTGTAGCACACGCCCATCACAATATCACCCATATTGGTCTGCTTGCTAATCCTGACCCATAAGCTCTCAGCTGGGTCATCATCTCTGCCCAGGCAGAGCTCTATGCATCCCTGCATTGAGGACAACTCCTGCTCATCATCATCCTGCCCTGTCCTTCCCAAAGAGCCTGTACCCATCCATCGCAGCACTGCAGTCATGTGAGCTATCCCACCACTTGTCTGTGATCTCAGTGAGATCATAGCCCTGCAACCTCACACAGACCTCCAATTCCTCCTGTTTGTTCCCCATGCTGTGGGAGTTACTGCATAGCTACTTCAGAGGGGCTTCCAGTTGTGTTGATTCCCTGTAAAGGGTACAAGAGCTTTCCCTCTCTGTCGTCCTCTTAGCACTTGTGTCTGTGCTTGAGGTGGGGCCCTTTCCACTCTGTTTCACTGTTTTCAAGGTCTCTGCTGTTGTCACCCTGCACCCTCTTACCAATCCAGTCCATAAGCTCTTCAATTGACTGTGGGTCATCATCATCTCCCCTCCCTGCCCCTTCATCCCTAGTTTAAAGTGCTCCTCTCTAGGTCGGCCAGTCTTTTGGCAAAGATCCTTTACCACCTGGCACTTGCTCCACTTGGTCAGGTGGATACCATCTTTTCCTCAATCCTCAGAGAGGGTCCCAAGGATGGTGTAAAAGCCAAACCCCTGTTGTCAACACTGGCTGTGCAACTGGTTGTTGACCCACAGGATCCATCCATTTTTCATCAAACCCTTCCTTCTCATTGGAAAGATCAAGGAGATGCCACCTGGGCCCTCATCCTTGGCCTTCACTTCCAGTGCGATGTAGTCATGCTTGTTACACTCCAGGTTTCCCCTGCCAGTGATTGCTGCCCACATGGAAGAGCAGCAGGGGGAAATAGTCTGAGGACTGTACAAACTTTGGCAACCTCTCTGCAGCATGCTGGATCCAAAAGCCTGGCAAGCAGGAAACATCCTCAGACAGCAGGTCAGACCAGCAGATGGTGGCCTCCGTCCCCTGTAGCAGGGAGTCTCCCGCAGCTAATACTTCTGCTTTCTCCTAATGCTGCTGCAAGGCTTAGGCTCAGATAGCTCAGATGCTTCACTGGACACAGCTCCTAGCCTCTCATCTGCTACCTGGGCACTGAACCTCCTCTGTAGTTGCAGACTTGCAGATGGAACAAGAGTTATCTTCCTAATGCAAGAAGTCACAGGATTCCAGCCTTCACCATCATGGAAGTCTTTGGTAAGCACAGACTTGGTCTGCCCCTCACTCATTGCAGTTAGGGGTTCAGGCTCTTGAAGAAGAGTCAGTCTGTGTCTTTTTCAACATCTCTGTTGCTGCATTGTCTGCTAATCTCCTCCCATAGCTGTTTTGCTTGACTACACAGACCTTTCCTCAGTGCACACCTCTTGCAGGCAAGCAGCCCATCTCCCCAGCCCCAGAAAGAGGACCCAGTCATCCCTGCAGCCCTAGGCCACAGAGCTTCATCCTCCCTCAGCAGCTCGGTTTGAGTTGAGCTTTTTGGCACACCAGGGAGAGCTGCTCCAGTGGGTGGTAGGGGACGATTCTCTGTAGCACTTCACCTTCATCACCATCACCACACATGTACAATGTGCACAGCAGAGCCTCTGATACCTTTCTGTGCCTACTTCTGCATAAACAGTTTTATAGGACTCTCCCTAGCACCTCCTGGAAGGGTGCTTGGCCCTCCAAAATCAGGAGTCATCTGGAAACAGAAAACTGAAAGCACCCTTTGATCAAGAACAGTTGACAGAGCTTGTTAGAAGCTGCTAGACCTTGTTAGCCATCCCAGCCCACTGTAGCCACCCTTCCCCTGTGGCAGCAGTCACCTCAAAGTTCCTCAAAGAGTTCCTAGGAGAAATTCCCAGAAGATCTTGGAGCAGAAACCAGAAACTGCTACACAAACTGCTGCATCCGTTGGTTACCTCTTAGATATGGTAGCTATGGTGGGAAGTTGAGTGTCATTCAGTATATGCTAGGTTCGGCCATCAGGTTATGTTTTTCCTGATTACTCTGACCTACAATAGATTAAGTTGCTGAAAAGGGACCTCCTTTAGACCATCTTCAGAAGCTACAGCCGTCAGAGCTGACAGCTGTGCTTGTATTGAGCTTCCCAAAGTTTAATGAGGCTCCATATAGTTTTTTAGCTTTAAATATGTTATTGCAATTCCAAGGTTAAAAGTTGCCACCTTATGGTCAGAGACTGTGGGATCAAGGAACTGCAGCTGGCATAAGTTGCTTTACCTCCACCAAAACAAGGAATCACAGCAATTCACAACCGTTCTGCATCTGGAGAGTGTGGTTCCTCCATTGTACATGAGTGACAGCTTCAGTGATGAGACAGGACCAGACTGAGCCTTTAGATTTCACTTAAATCACTGTCACCCATACATTTGCAACAGGAGAAAATGTCAACTATGGCTAATCAAAATATATTTTCAGAAGCTGTCTCTTAGCACAAAATACTATTAGTGACATCACACAGAAGGAAATATGAACTTCACTCAAAATCTGCTAACAAAGGATCCAGATTTTAAGTGACTGTCATAGTTACTCAGGGAGGGTGAGCTTTACAGACAGTGCATTTGTCGGTGCCATATGAGCAAAATAGGTCAACTGAAGTCAACTAATTTGTAAATTTTTATAGCTGGCCTTTTCAGTTGTAATTTTAATGAAGTATTGAATGTGCAGAAATATAACACATTGAGGTGAATAAGTTAGTGTTAGTACATTGTAAATATTCACATGTACATTATGAAAAACTGTTAGAAAATGATAAACCAAAAGGTTATAAAAGCAACATAAATGGAGAGTCTCTTGACTATAAAAGTTTTTAATCCATCATTTCCACAGAGCACTAAAATAAGAACTTCCTTTAGTTATCCAGCCACAAGTTTATACTCAAATGAGAAGGGGAATATTCACCAGCCAAGAGAAAATACCTGATTAAGGAGTATGTTAGAGATGGAAATAAGAAGATGATTGTAAAGCCTCTCAAACTAAAAGCCATAATCTCTTTGGTCATTGAAATTCTTGTCATTGAAATACTTGGAAGAACAAAAAAGAGACATGCAGAAATCCATAATGTGAATTATAAAATATGGGTCTCAACATCTTCCTTCCTAATTGTCTTTTTCTTTTTCATTATTAAGTAATTGTGAGATGTTATTTCAGCAGCTTGGATGAAAGAAGTGTGGCCACAACCCACTCATAACATGTACAATTATATTGAGTTCTTCCCTGAGATAACGCAGATTATTTCCCCACTCTCTCCTTCCAGAAATTCAAAACCTAGTTCAAGTGAGCATTAAAGCATAAATGTGATAGACATCAAGCTATTTTGTGATTTATGGATTTTGGATATTGCTCTTTTCTGCTCTGAAATTCTTTTTCTTTACTGCTTATTTATTTGGCTTCAGTTTACTGTTTTACACTGTTTACTAATGTTTATATATTCATTTTTATTGAATTTATTATTTTTATTAAAATTTTTGTTTTACATATGACTGATACAATTAGATGAAAAAACTGTGGGCTCCAGCAAACTTCAGTGCATGAACTGGTTTGTCCAAAGTGGAGCCTAAACACTGGGAACAAGCAAACCAAAGGAAACCCATGTGAGATTAAAGCTGTGGTAGATTTTGGAGGAAGAAATTATCATCCAGGACCTGCTGGCTTGCATTTACCATAAGAGATAACAAGCCTGGTAATCAGAGAGAATACACAATTATTTGCTTTTCCCTAAAATCTTGTCTCCCAAAAACTTTATCACATGTAGCTGAGGTCAAACAACACTTGGTGTCGTGGTTTAACCTCAACCGTCAACTGAGCACTACACAGCTGCTCACTCACTCTCCCCTGACCCCGGTGGGATGGGGGAGAGAAATGGAAGAGTAAAAGTGAGAAAACTCATGGGTTGAGATAAAAACAGTTTAATAATTGAAATATACTATAATAATAATAATAATAATAAATAATAATAGTAATAATACACAAAGCAAGTGATTCACACCTGCCGACCAATGCCCGGCCAGTCCCCGAGCAGCGGCCCCCCGGCCAGCTTTCCCCCAGTTTATGTACTGAGCATGACGTCACATGGTATGGAATATCCCTTTGGCCAGTTGGGGTCAGCTGTCCTGGCTGTGCCCCCTCCCAGCTTCTTGTGCACCTCCAGCCTTCTCAGTCGGTAGAGCATGGGAAGCTGGAAAGTCCTTGACTAGTGTAAGCACTACTTAGCACTAAAACTAAACATCGGTGTGTTATCAACATTGTTCTCATCCTTAATCCAAAACACTGCACTGTATCAGCTACTAGGAAGGAAATTAACTCTATCCCTGCCGCAACCAGGACAACTGGGAATGTAGGAAGATTGCTTGATCAGTCCATTCTCCACAGGTTTCTAACCACAGCTGGATTTGTTGGAAAAGGGAAGCTGGTCTTGCGTCCCTGCTCACTCGCAGCCAAGCAGTGCTGTCTGGTAACAGAGGTGAGGCCAGAGCCCAGATGCTGGCCAGAGGCTGGGCAGGTCGTAAACAGATGATGTTATTTATTTAGAGTGTATCTTGGTCATAACATCTCTGAGGAAATTTTGTTAACTTTGGCAGACTTCTCACTTCCCTGCACTTTTATCTTGTGATATAAATTGATGACAAGGTCACAAATGATTCACAGAGGCAGGAGTTTTCCTAATACTTGGCGAAAGAGACAGGACTTCCAGTGGAAGTATTAAATTAATATGGCAAATACTCCTTAAATGCAAATGTGAATGACTGGTTTAAAAGTGTCATTTAAAATTCTTGCATCTACTCATTAAGCTGGATTCTCATCAACTTTTTAAATTGCCCAGGAACAGCAAGGTCCTGCCCATCCAGCCTGGCTGTCACTCCAGCTCCTGGCTCTCATGCCCCTGTGGGCCAGACCTTGCTGCCTCTGGACACTGGCTTGGCACCGTGTGGAGCTGGTGGCAAGGCGTACCCATGACTTCTAGCTTAGAGTGACCACCAAAAGAGTAGTCATCTCAGGTCATTTATCCAGAAGTGACTAGCCTATGTCTGAGCTTACCAAATAGAAATAGGGACCGCTAGAGAAAAATTCACCCCCTTCTGAAGCAGGGGACAGCAGGAGAAACACTGCAGAGGTGTCTCCCTCTCTCCATTGAAAGAAGGGCTGCCAACCCAGATTTAAATGACTGGTTTTTATGTGTGAGAAGTTAGGTGAGATGAATCCCACCTCTAGTGCTTGAATTAGGAGTCACAGCTATTTCTTTCCCACCAGCTGTAGTGGAGGCAAGATCTGGCAGGCCTGTGTAGCCTGGATCACTCATCGCACTCTTAAATTTAAACATTTAGAGTAGGTGGTTTAAATATGGTTCCCGATCATAATTTCATATGCTTTTAGAGTGCCTGGAAACACTTGGGCTTCTTTCCAGACTGAAACATCCAAATAGTATTGCATTATAAAGATATTGTGAATGATGTATAGCTCTGAATCACAAAGTAATGCATAGCATTTTTATCTATGTTTACTTTTTCCCTGAGTTTGGTTTGAAAGTCCCCAGCAAATTTGCTGATATTAACCACAACAGTGACCAAAATATGATTGCACCATTGTAAAAATAAAGTTATTTTTATCTCTGAATATTCTTTTTTTCCCCTCATTATCACTGTTGGAAGATATTACTTCAGAGATTGGACATTTCGGTTCATTCCAAGTTTTAATAGGCAGTAAGAAGGTTGCAGACCTACAAGTTAGCCTTATCTAGTTATTTAATCAAAGAAAGTATACTAATTGTATGCTGAACACTATATTGTCTGCTCTGCCAGGAAAAAGTAGTTTCCAACTCAGTACCTTGCTGGCTTACAGTTCATTTAACAATGGGGAAGTTTTTATGGAATTTAATGTAAGGCAGAAAATGTAAGTTCACTTAGCTCTTTCGGGAAAAGAAGTATTGGGGGCCAGGATAAAGGGAAAAAAAAAAAAAAAGCTTTAAAGCAGCAGAAAATATTCCAATTTATGGGCCTCAGAAGCATACATAGATATAAGTCCAAAAAAGTTACATGTCTATGTTTCATCTGTTTTTGTTTTAGTTTGGTTTTTTTAAATCTTATGTTCAGTTTTTCTGTTCACAGGAATAACACCCTTATTAAATGAATAGGAATAAATACAGAAGTGATCTGGAAAGTACATTGAAAATACAAGGTATTTAGCTTTTGTAATAAACATAGAATTATTATACATTATTCTGTGCACCTTTATTCATATAAGACTAGGGAGGAATATGTCTACTTTTGAAACTATATCCTGCTGTCTGTTACATAAATCTTCATTTTATTTAAATGTAACTGAAAATGAGCATTCACTATGAGAACGTCCATTCACTATGGACATTCTCTAGACCTCCCTGGACCTCTGGAAAGGTGGGTTCTGCTTCCAAAGGAGGAAAGAATGGTGAAGCTAAGTGAGACAGAAGAGGTTGAGGGTCTTACATCTCTGTGTGTGTTTATGTGAATACTTTATAGGACTGCATCCAAACTACATTTAATCTAGGTCTTCTTTTTTTCTCTGTTAAGGGGTATATGACTCTTTTACAGACAAACTATAATCCTTGAAGTTAGACCCATTGAGTGGCAAGATCTAGAAATCTCTTTCTTATCCTCCATGTTTTGTATAAATTAAAACTTGCAGAGACTCCAGCATGTCTCTTTTTTGCACATGGCTCATAACATAGTGGCACCATTCATTCGAAGCTCCTCCATCTGACCATCCCCACCCCATTCCTGCTAATAATTTTCTCTTCATCTGCTCGCAGAAAGCTCACATAAATGCTTCCAAGCCTCTTTTTGATCCTTTGGAATAAAATACATTTACATAACATAGAAACATACATCCAGTGCAGGCCAAGGAGAGATATGCAGCATTTCCATTAGTGCAGGAACTCCTTGGAGTATAGTTTAAACTGACTCCAGGAAAATGTACTTGGAGACGCCATAGGAGAGAAAGGAGGATTCCTCTGTTTAGAAAGAGCTTTGATGCAGAGCCTTTGTGGGTTGTGTTCCACTGTTTTAGCATAGAAAGACCAAATATAAGCTTTCTCATAGACAATTTCTGGATGAAGGAAAAAGCTGTAAACACAAGTTCAGCAGTGCATGGATATTCTCTAAGTATTTTAGTATGACATGGGATTTACAGTCACCGTGATGTCTGTAGTCACTGCAAAGCTAGACCTGTGAAGTCGCAGAACACAGCTAACAAGCTGAGAGACCTCCAAGAACATTTAGCAAGTGAGAATCTGACAGCTACTCAAGGTGAGGCCAAAAATAGGCAGTGTTGCTAGAAACCCATGCTAGTAAAACTGAACCAAAGGTTTACATGAAAGGAAATATTCAAGGGTATTTTTATTTTTACTCTTCTATTATTTTCATAAGAATATTTTTTGAAAAAATATTACTCTTTTAGAACCTTATAACTAGAAAATTTACTTTCATGAAAAAGATTTAAGAAAGATTGTCCTGGCTGGTGTGGTATGAAAGAACTTATCTTACTTGATATGCATAAGTGAAATCACCATTAGTTAGGAAATGTTTGATGCTTTTTGCTATGAAAGCATTAAATTTAGATGCTGTGTAGGTTTCTGCATACATATTCTGGCATTAACAGCCATAACAATATCTTTAACTGTAGTCAAGTTTGTTCAACACTGTCACTTAGAAAACCATGTTTCAAGTATTTGTAATTTTGTTAAATTTTAATAATCTAGATGAAATTTTCCACATTAGACATTTGCCTTAGACTTATTTAATTTATTTTTTAATTTTGACAAAATGCTCTAGATGATGGGATTTTGAGACCAGGGTAAAGGTAATACATATAGTTGCGTCCACACTAAGAAATTCTTACAGCTGTTTTATTAAGAAGCTCTATCAATAGAGTGCTTTGAAGCATGGACCCAAAAATTGGCAGTGGAGGTGTATGTTGTGCGGATGTCAAAGATGTCATTTTATGCATGGACTGATTGAAGTTTTCAGCTAAATTCAGTGTATATTGTCTGTGCTAAACGTGCAGATTTACAGTTTAGGTCTTCAGACTACATGTCACCATGCCTCCAGAGCAAGCGTGCATGTGCCTTTCCCAGCTGCAGGCATCAGGTGGGCAGATTCCTTTCCCCACTGCTGTGACAGGAGCAAAGCAAGGTGCAGAATATTGTATCTTCACTGACCTCAACCAAACAACTGCCCAAACTGAAAGAATGGGTCTCATTCTTTTCCTCTCTTCATTCTTGGAAATCACTCAGCCATTTGAAACTTAAAGAAGGAAAGAAGGAAGCGAGGAGCCTGAGGCACATAGCTGATCTTTAACCACTTGGGTTAAAAACAACAGAGTTAGAAGTAAGACCTTGTGAAGGAAGATAAAGGAACTGTTTTGCATAGGGACAAATCTTCATCTTCTGCAAATGTGTAGCACCAGTGACTTTCAATGATAGATATTTTTTAAAGATGAAATATCTTGGATTATGTACATCACATGTTACAATTCATTAGTCTTCTCATCTTGGAATGAAAACCACATCAGACCCAAAGCACAACTGGAATCATAATAAAACCTTTTTTAAGCATTGCAGTTTGGAGGAAGTGTCATTTTACTGTGTATTTCATGGCTGAGTAACAGAAACCAAACACTGGAAGGAAAGCTGTTCATGCTAAGCCATATGTCTAACCAAACTGGAAATATAATAACAGAATATCTCATGAGATCTTGTCCTCATGAGATTTACAAAATTGAGAAAGTGTTAAGATAAGTACATGAAACCATGAGTGCTTGAATCTCAGAATCTCAAAGGATTTCAAGCTTGCCTGTTGTTTCTAACATATGTTTTATTCTATTCTGTTATGACCTCAAAGTGTTTTAATTTTTTTTTAGGTTTCTTTTTAATGCTGTATTTCTGTGAGGCTATTTAGAACTACCTTTCATGCCACCATTGAGGTCAGAAAGTTTTATAATACCAGGGAGTGCATAATGTCCAGAAAAGATAGAACATTTTATTTGCTTGCACATATACAGCGATTATGTGGTGTATTTGGTGTACAGCTTCTAATCATGTTTTTTAAACAAGAACAGCACTTTTGGTTCAGAACATACTAGTCTTGACAGAAAGAATAGATATTCATAGAGAATTGAGGATTTATCCACACATCCCACAGCATTATTAGAGAAAATCTCCCATGTTTTGTTCAACCTACTAATCTTGATTTAAACTAGGAATGAGTCAGTTTTTGGAGCAATCTCAAAATCACTTGTGCCTGTAATCATAAAGTACATTTTCCAAAACCTGGGCATGATTTCTCAACCTAAGAATAGTGCTACTCTACATAAAGTTTCTACTGATGTGAGATTAAATGTCTAAGGCCAAATACCAAGCACAAAACTACTGTATTGATGTAACAAGAAACACTCCTGACAGTGGTCCTGGTCAAAGTACCCAGTCCTAAGACCACAGGCTACATACAGAGTCACGTAATATGTCTAGAGTCTGTAATTTCTTCCTTGACCATTTCCAATGAAGTCCTGCTACTGCCTTTTAACCTTTTTCCTCCCCTATTTAAATACTTCCCTGTTCTTCAGGACTTTTAAAAAGCTGCTTCTGAAGACTGTAAGCCTTGTACTGCTAGTGCTGATTAGTCACAGCAATACATCCCATGAGGTGCTATTCTCCAGTGGGTGCTGAGCTGAGCTTCAAGGACTGATGATTATTTGTTTTTGACTGAGGCACAGTTGCTAAGAATGATGGCATATCAAAGAGGAGGAAGTTAGGTAGATGTATGGGACAAATGCAGGCTATATAAACCATCTTGTGTTGCTTCACAACACCTAAAGGTCTTAGAGAATAGTAAAATAAGAATAGAAAGACGATGAGCTGTGCAGTGTGGGTGATGTGGTGATTAAGATGCTGCACTGGCATGGGATGCCCAGGCTCTCTTCCTGTTCCATGACACGGCGTCAAGGCTGTCCCCGATCCAGGCACCATCTCCCAGCTTTCATCACTTTTGCAGAGTTCAGCTGTAAATTCACTGTGGCCTCAACATTCACTGTGCAAATTCAATGCTTCATACATTTCTGAAGCATCTCAGCACTTCCTTAACCCAGCCAGAAAAAGTGTGCACTCTGCTTTAACTTCCTGAGAAGAAACTCTAGAGTTTTTTAGCATACAATTTTTCCCATTCCCAATCTCCAACTGAAGCTGCACCAAAAAAACTTTATAAGGGAAGTACAAACCATTCTTCCAAGTGTTTCTGCTGCTTTCTTTCTCTTACAAGTTTGCTTTTTCAGCCTTTCTCCAGAGCTTTTCTTGCTCCTCTTCTGATCTTATCCTCCCTCTCCTTTCTCTGCTAGACTTTTCCTCATCTGTCTCTGTCTCCTTCCTTACTTCTTTCAGAAGGGATTTGGGTCAACACTGGTCAGCCATGCTTCCTCAGGCTGATTGGACACTTCTGTCTCTGTTTGATGGATGAAATTCCCAAAGCTCCTAGTTAATTTCAGGGTGTCTGGGGGAGGAAGGAGCCTGGCACTGAACCAAACACACATTTAAATGTGCCAGAAAATTACACAGCAGTCAGAAAATTGCAAAATCTGCAATTTTTATGCAGCCCACAATTTTCTAGAGGTCTTGATTATCATCCGGAGTTCAGTGTTTTACAGGAAGTGCAAGAGGTTACATTTCCAGTGATTTTTAAGTGACCCCAAAACTATTACACTGGAAAAAAATCATACAAGGATTAACTATTTCGGTGATATATCTATCTATTTCAAGAGCAGTCAACATGGAAAAAAGGGGCTTTTTATGAAACAGATTGCAATTTTGAAGGTGATTATTCTTAAGGTTTATATCCACAACAAATTATCTAAGCAATGGTGGATCTAATGCATTTTGTCTTTGGGGAGATCCAAACTGAAAATTCTGTTGTAGGAGTGTGGTTTTGCGCATACCTGTATAACACAATGGAAATTTGAGAGAACAATATCTTACAAGGCAAGAGCAGTATAAGTTATTCATTATATAGCTAATACTAAAAAGATGAGAATATGTAGCTGCTGCCTGCTGAAAAACAGAAAAAATGGATGTTACCTCGTGACTTATCTTGTCACTTGCTCCAGTATGACCACTTTGTACGCACCCCAAGCTGCCAGGCACCAGCTTGTGAGCTTGGGGACAGCCAGCAAAAACTCACTGGAGGTGACTGTGCAGGTGGCTGAACATACAGAGTTCTGTAACGTTTTTCAGCACAAAAAAAACCTATTTTGTTCAACTTCATCATTAAAAAGCGTGTGAAATCACAAACTTATGACATGTGAATTCTCACCATGAATGAAATGTCAGGACAGCTGGGGTGTCAGGACCATCTAATTTTCTCCTGTGTGCTGCCTTTTGTGCTTAGGCAGAGTTGCCTCAAGTGTGTCTCTGCAGCTTTGAGGATAGCCAGTGAAATCGCCACTGTGGGCTACTGCAAAGGACACTTTCTGTCCCAATGTGTTGTGGTGCCAGGCAAGGAGCTAGCACGTGCTGTTTGCATTCGGTGCAAGAGGAAAAGAAGAGAGATTTTACTGAGGGTTATCAAGATCCCACGGCCCCTAAGAGCTGCATCTGTATCCAAGAATCCTTTTAAGGTTTCTCTTTGAGCTTTTACTTCTCTCAACTTTTTAATTCCTGTCAACAGAGAGTTGCAAATGTTGAAACTTGCAGAGATTGTCTTAACTTACAGAGGCTGTCTTGTCTAGGACCTCTGTATATAGAGAGGCCTCTATATACAGAGGTCCTAGCCTGGAATAAAATATATACAGATGTGATTACGCTCTGCTGTACATCCCATGGCCCTGGCCCCTCCACGTGCAGCCTGGACGGTGTGGCTTTGTGCAGGGATGGGCACACACAGCCGCCTCTGAGGGGACTCAGTGAGAAGGGAGCAGGTACCCTCCTGCTGGTTCCTCAGTCTGGACAACTGGGGATGGGGAGCCTGAGGAGCTCCCACACAATGAGGCACAACCATCATGTACAAAATCCTTTGAATCAGTAATTAAGACAGTCTTGCCAATTAACCATTAATCTTTTTCCTTCTGTAAGCTGTAGCATGTTCCTGTTACATGGCAGTTCTGCCACATTTGGCCCTTTCTCTAGGAAAAACTCTAGAAATTGCTGACTTTATGCTAGCCTGCAAAGTGAATGATAAAGAGGGACAAGACTGGGAGAACAAGAAGGATTTGCACAGATTTGCAACCCCAGCAAGGGGGGTTGCAACCCCAGGCAGATACCTGAGAGCTTCACAGGTAGGAAACGGAGTGAGGATGGAGTGACAGGAGCAAGTGACCTCAGTACTTTGCTAAGGTCCCTGTGGGCTCCTATGTCCTGAGCATATGAGGTCTGTCATACACTCACTTGTCTTACTCTGGATTCAAGCTACATCTGTGACCTCAGTACTGACACATCCACATGGACTGTTTGGGGTCTTCCATTGAATCCAGGTCCCCTGAGGTGAAGGATGTCCCATGTCTCCCAGTAGACTGTTAAGTAGAGTTAACTTTCAGTATAATGCTTCCTTGTATGATGAGCACACATGTGCACAGCATGTGTGTGAGGGGTAGCACTTCATATACAAAAACAATCTGGTCTTTGGCATGTGAAGTTGCTACATGGAGAGTCATTTTTGGCCTACCCATCCTGACAAAATCTTGGAAAAAATACAGCTTGATAATTTGTGTTAGTTAAGAGGAATTAATATGAAATTAATCAAACAATTTTTACTTACAACACTGGGATCGTCCTTTTAATGAAATGTCATCTCTCTTTTTTTTTACAATCATACATCAACTTACAATTGTGCTCCTTGATACCGGAGAAATGGTGATGACTGTGAGGCTCTTTTTTTATAAAGAAGACTAATAAAATTAAACCATAATCTTTAAGCATGAGAAGGTTACAGTTTTAAATAATGTCTCCTGCTGTGAATTGAATAGCAAGGTAAAGTAAAGGTTTTAGCATTTATAAATGTCAAGGCAACACAGACATTCGTTTTAACAACATGACATGCGTCTCACTTACAAACTTATTGCACTTAAAGATTATTACCACTATGCTATACAGATGGTTTCAGGATCCAACTTAAAATTTTAAATGGTTTTGAATTTTAAGGCTTTCTTGAAATAACTGATAATTCTGTTAAATGTCTTATCACTAAAGCCAGGAATAACAGTAATGCTATAAAAAGCGTCACACTCTTACACGATAGAATGAGAAAAGAAAACCCTAAACAACTTGACTACAGCCCCGGATGCTGTCTCAAATGTTCTGATTAAAAAGCACTACAACTGGAATTGGCCAGAAATGTCATTTACCCCAAGCTGTACTTTCTGTCTGCTTGCTGTCAAGAGACACAGGAAATGCTAGAATTAAATGGTATAGATTCAGACTGTCATCGAGACACTGCGCTTTCAAAACAGTGGTGAAATATATGTACTTAGCCAGAAAGAAATGAAGTTGAAAAAGTGAGAGATGTCATGTCAGCACCTCCAACTGGGAAATAAGATGTGGTCTATATGCCAGTTTATTGCTCTGATCAGCGACCCTGACATTTTCCTTCTCTCTCCCTCCCTCCCTCCTATCCTCCAACCTGCTTAGCTGAAAAGAATGATGAAAATGCAGCATGGTGGTTTCTTCCAGGATGTCACTGCCATTTGGTGATCTAATTGGCCCCACAGGGCCACTCAACCATTTCTATCAGAGATAGAAAAGATTTTCTTCCTTCTGCTAGAGACTGATAGGAGACATTAATTATGCGGACAGCATCCAAGAGAGCAACAGTCATTCTCAACTAAATCAAGATGCAAAACAGCCATGGAAAGTGTCACATCTTAACAGCAAATGGCTATGGCAGGAGGAAAAAAAACCCAACTTATTATAAAAAAGAACCAATGCAGAATGGGTTTTGATGTGCAGAGTCTACAAAAGTACAAGAGGTTGTACTTTATTTCATCTCTTTCATTAGAGATGTGATTTAAAATAAAGTATTTCCACAGTTGCTTAAGAAAAAGATATTGTAATAAAAGCCAGACAAGGATTCTTGAGGCTTTTATTTCAGCTTCTTAAACTATTAGGAAACAAATATACATTTCAGCCAGCCATAATGGGATATGCTTACTTTATAGGACCACTCTTTTCCCCACTTTGAAAGACTAAAAGAAAAAATGGGGGAATACACCTCAAACGCCAGTAATTTCTTTCTCAGAAGACATGAATCTTTCTTAAAGTGTGAATTGAAAATCCTGGGAGAGGAAGAGAAAAAGAAGGGGTTTTGGAAAATGAAGCCTGCTCTATTTTCTAGCAGTACAAAATTGGACAAAATGCTTTTTTCTTCAGAAAAAAAAGCAAAAGGAAATATAATTTAGGGGGGGTGGAGGGGAAGGAATTATTGCAGGAGGAATATTAATAGGAGAAAACAGGGCAAACAGACAGCCTCAGTTCTACAGAGTACATATATATTGCAGACAGCTGCATAATTTACCCAGGAGAGAAGTGTCACACGGAGCTATTGTCAGTACCAAAGTGAACTCGTTTGAAGCTAGCTCCAGCCCCCTGACACTGCACTGCCACCCCCATGGAGATACTCCACTATCATCTCTAAGAAGAAAAGTCAATCATTGGCGAAAGCTCTGTACTGTGCTATCACCGTGACTTACCTTCACCAGGGCCAACAGACTATACACGCCGGCAGGCACTTTGCGTGCATGCGTGCTGCAGCATGGTCGATGCCTCCAGTGGGAAGGCTGTGATCTTACCCAACGTCAGGGAGCAGCATGTAGTACACACACCGTAGAATGTAAATCCATATGCTGACCAGAAAATTACAAAACTATGCACATAATAGCTGGCAAGCTCTTATAGTTTGGAAAGGGCAAGTAAAAGCAGCATAGGTAAGCTCATGCTTTAAGGTGGACTTTGTTTCTCTCCCATGCAGCTGCAGCATACCAGAACACTTCAGCTTCAGTCAGGAATAAGTCTTTCAGGCCATAGGCAAACAGACCCTGCTCTTCCTGTGCCAAAGGACATGCTTAAGTCCCTGAGGAAATTTGGGAAGATCCAGAGGGCTGATCTTTCTTGCTTGGTGCTTGGCTTAAGCAATCTGGGATGCAGATAAGTGGATTCCCCTTTCTCCCGTCTTTGGAGTAGTAGAAAAAATTCTGGCCCAGCATCTGGAAATTGTCTCTGTGAGTCTGATTCCAGCCAAAAAGATTCAAGCCAACATTAGACATAGCATTACTAGACAACAAGCCTTAGTCTGCAGAGCTGAACTCTTCCCTATATAGTCTTAGAGTCCTCCAGGAACACTCCTTCTGAATTCCCAGCAAGAAAATCCCATTATCCCATGCTGCACAGCCAAGACACATTAATTGCACTGCAAAGCATGTTTTGGAAAAAGAGGAGTTTACCAACATGATATGCTTCATGAATCTTCCCTGACGAAGGAGTAACTTTCCCAGTAACTTAGATATTGAGGGGACCAAGCCAAAACAGTGAAGGTGATAGCACGGTGTCCACTGTTTTGCTGATTTTACAGTGCTTCTAATTAGAAGTATCTCACTTTATGCACAAGTGCCTGTTGTCAATCAGACCTCACTGAAATTGGCATAGGTAACTGTAGGTTAAATCACATCATTTCACAAGTCATAGGATTTTATGATAACATATCAAACACTTTCATGATGCCAACCAATCTGTCAGCATCACTATGAGAAACAGATTCTTTTTAAATTAAGAAAAGATGGTAAATGTAGTTAAAATGGTAATACAACCAGTGGAGCCAGAATGTAATAAAGTCAACATTGTACAGTATATACAGTGTGCTTTCAGCTCGAGAGAATGTCTTATGATAGCTAATGACCAGTAAAATAACGGTCCTGGCTCAGGAAATCTGTTTCATCTTGAAAGGTAAGGGGTTTCACGTATTTTGCAAACAATTGTCTGCATAACGTTAAGTCCTGCTCAGTCCCAAGGCAGCGGACTTTAATCCCCATTGACCATTGACTGTAGTCATTGGGACTTCATGCAGAAGCAAGCGTCTTCCCACGCCGTGTGTGGCAAGACTAACATCCTGGTCTAGTTAAGCACTTAACTAGAAGCACCTGAGTACAGTAACACTAGTTATATAGTGAAAACTGATAATCAGCTAAGAAATCTGCCAGATCAAAGACCTAATAGATTTCTAAGAATGTGATGAAAATATGTTCTACATAACAAGCATCGGTGGGTGCAAATCTGTGCTCCTTCCACTCTAGACACTGTTTTTCAGGGATAGAGGCAAGTGTTTTACAGCTGGAGCTGGTCTTTTTTTTTTTTTTAATTCTAAAGTAAATTTTGTTTTAATTGGCAGCTAATGGAAGAGAGTGTTCCTTATTTTTAAAGAGAGGCAGAAGAACATAGGGCTGGTTTCAGGCTGCCTTAATTGTAACACAACATTCATCTGTCAGACCTGCAGGGAAGCTGGGGTGAAACGGTAGCATGCAATACCAGCGTATATGCCACAGATGCTACCCAGGCATTCAGGTTAATTACATACCAGGCATGCTTAGGGACCACCCATGTAAAGCAGCTGGCAGGATGGAGGCTTAAAATTGCTCCCTGCTGGTCCCACCATTGCACACTGCCCTCTTCAATTCAGCATGAATCTCTTCGTCTGGGCTAATTTACTTCAGCCAGGATAAGTAACTTAGATTCACTTATCTCCACTCTCCGAGCCTTGCTGGCTTTGGAATTGATCCTCTCCATTCCCTACCTCCTATACTGCTTCAATTGTCTGAACCTAAAGAGTTTATTGATGTGGATGGATATAGTTTTCTAAGTGTTGTACACATCACTGCAAAAGCCAAAGGAAGCAGGTATTAATTTAAAAGAAAAATTAGTAACAAAGAACCTCTCTAGTGTGTGAGCTTATCTATCCAAGAAATTATTCAGTTTTACTCCATGTTCTGATGTTGTTATACAAAATATTATTTTCTTATCTTCACTATAATACTGAATCTGAGATGCCATTGAGGTAATCCTGTTACGTTTGTCTTAATTCTGCGTTTTTAGGGTCTTCTGGCTTTTAGCTGAACCACGACAATACTTCAGGATAGGGAGGACTTTGTGCTTTTTTTAAAAAATGATGTATTATGAACACCAGTATGACCATAGGTGGTAGAGGGTAATGGAATATATTTGTAGTAATTCTCACCCAGATCATGAATTAGGTTTAGTTTCTCTAGCCACTCCATAATCATAAAATAAAATGGTGACAAAATGTCCTTGGCTTTAGAGATATCAGCTAAAAATGACCATCATTCTCAGTATAATTTTTATTATTAAATTGTTCTCCTGGTATTGCTATACAGTAAATATAATATTTCAAGAGGGTGGTTATTATGGGCTGGATTTTGTCAGGCAGGTTTTTCTAATAGATTTAGTAAACTGAATGCAATGAGTAGCATTAATGGATACATTGCATTGCTGATGCTCTCATTTTGCTTAGTCTATGGAAAAGAGATTTGGTTTTAGATACTGCATGACAAACTGCCTGTAAACAATGTGGACAGTCAAACAGCAGTCTCTAATGGTGAAAATACTGTGCAGACTTCCACTTTCACCCTCCCATTCTCCCACTGTAATGTCCTTTAAGTAGAAGTTTACTCCTTGACTTCAGTTCACTTTTCTACCTCAATTATTCAGCAGGCAGACTGAGACCTAACTCTGGCCTCAATAACCAACATTTTTATTACTAAAGACCCTGCTCCAGCACTTATATGTAACTTGAGTAACTGCTGGCACTTGAAACTCAATCCACAGCCCACTAATGCCACAGGAGAGACTGTCACTGACTTTGGTAGGCTTTGGAGTAGGCTCTTAAGCAGTGCTATGTGCATTAGTCCCTTATTCATGGGTATATGTATCTGCACTAGGATCGAATTTGACTGTAGATGGATAGGGTCCTACAAAAAGAAGCTTTCCCGAAGTTCCAGTGTTTTTTCACTCATGTAAATAACATCATGTCCTTTGATCTGAACAAGCTTATTACGAGGCATTGCTAATAACGAATTGTCAGTTAACAGCAATTGAAAATAGTGATGTAAATAAATTTAGAAACTTGACACAGCCAAGGAATATGAGCAACACCAGTAAGTGGGACTGAGGGAAATTCATTCTATGTTCAATGACTAAAATGAGATGTTGAATCACGCAAAAACTTCTGAATTTCACCTCTGCCTACAGGACATGGAGCTCCGTTTGGGCAGATGAGCTGCTATGCTCTCTGCTGAGAGTTAAAGCATTATAAGATGCATCTACTTCTATTTAAAAAAGATGTGGCATATACATTGGCCCCTATCCACTAGAAGTTTCAGTTATAGCTCTATTTCTATCCCACTCTTTTTTGACTTAACCATGCAGGGGCCATGCAGGATCAGACAGAATGTAGCATTGCTTTAAGCTCCTGTGCAGCAGGAAGGGAAGCAATCTGTGGGAGGAGTGACTTTGACAGGACTAGTTAAAGCCAAGGATGTATAGTGGTTCCTAGTAGTGAAACAGAAATCACTAACCGCATTCAGATATGCTACTGGGAGGAAGGGGAAAGTTTAAATCCTTCTTAGCCCACTTCATATACCTGTTATAACTCCCTCCCCCCTCATTCCTGGCATCTGACCACAGCCTGCCTTGTGCTTTTCATGAAATCAAGTATCAAGACACAATAAAACTAATCTATTCTATTTATATGTTTAAATAGATATGTATATATGTATAAATATGTACAGTATATAAATATATAGTCCACCAGTGAATTATAATAATAGCAATAGATGGAATTTTAATGGAGTAGAGGCATGACCACCCTGCATTACAATCACAGTCCTACCTAGACTAGTATCCAGCCTCTCAGGGTGGCAAACAACATACTTTAAGGTACTGGAATCCAGTAATGAGGGCATTCAGCTAATCTGGCCTGAACTCTAGGTTGCATCCCAGTGCACAAGATTTCATCTCCCTTCTGAGAGTGTTGTGATAACCAACTTTTGATCCCAATTTCTGTTGTTGGGCACAGACTCGGTAGTCTAACCCCCATGCCGCGAAAACTGTTTCCTGTTGCCCCTTTTGAATTTCTCACCTTTAAATGTCACTAATCATTCCCATTTTTCCCTGTCATTCAAAAGGGACAGCCAGTTTCTGACATCTTTCTTAGATGTATTTTAGCTATATAAATAGATATAGTTTTGTCTTGAATCTTTAACAAGCAATCTCAGGCTTTTCGTAGGAAAATAATCCATGGAACAGGGACTCTTGGGAACACAAAATGAGCATTACTCTGAATACACCTGAATACACCAGCCTTAAGAGCGAAGCTCATTCTTTGGAGCCATGCATTTTAAATTGGCTAGTTTGTGGTGGATTAGATCCAATAGTAAGAGTATTTTGTTGCTTTGTGGCCTCTAGCCAGGTGGGCAGAAAAGTCTTCCTGAGAGATGAAATGAAAACTCCGAGTCTCTTCGATCTGAGGGAGACGGACTGAACCAAGGTCTCCTGCTTCCTCAACATATGCCTCACTGGAATGCAACTACTGAACGTGGGAGGTACCAGGCATTTTAAAATATATGTGATGCAGAGTCCTTGCCTGATGCACAGCTCAGCTCCTTGCTGTCTACACAACAGATCTGCGACTCAGCCTCAGGATGCTGGCAGTAAGACCGCACTGAAAAACTGTGTGAAAGGACAACACCAATTTTTTTTGTTTGTTTGTTTGTTTTTTACTTTTTATATTTAAAGAACCAATCTATATTTTGTATGGCTCTTAATGCTTTCAGTCTCTGACAGGAGTGCTCTGTTAATGCCTACCAGATCAGGCTTCACACTGAATTTAGGTGTAGTTCTGGGCATACTCGAAACAGGAATTTTAGACGTTTGAAGACTGTTGGTGTCAAATGAAAATCTTCTGTGAAACATTGGTGCCCCCAGGAACGAGCAGAGATCAGGAGGTGCCCAAGTCCTTTTTTCAGAGTTGCATAATTCCAGTTTGTCATAGCCTCATCACTTCAGCACCTTCCGTCACCTACCACAACCTCCAGCGTCATCTTACAGCACCTAAATCTCCCCTGCTTTACAAGCTGCTGTCAGGAATTTAGTACCTTAAGGCTGACTTCAACACCTTTCTTTTATGTTTTATGTTTTTTCCAGTTTTATAGCCATTACACAACTGCAGTAAATGGCAACAAATCAAGTGAATGACTTAAAACACTGCAGAAAAAAATCCCTTGTCTGCCCATGCTGCTCTCTCAAAAAGAGTTAAGTGCTTATTAGAGTAATAAGTAATATTTTGACCTGCAGAACAGCACATTTTCTTCTTTTCCTTGTTGACTGTTTAATATAAACAAAATAAATTACTCTCCTGTAAGCTCTTTTTGATGAGGCAACGCTAATAAACAGCACCTGATTTCAGACTCCAGCCATTCCAGGTGCAGCTCACACTTGGCTTGGTGCTGTCAACAGATCCTTGGGGAGCCTCTTTTCCTGCTCCATGAAAATAATTACACACACAACACCCCCCCAGTTCTGGCTGATCAGGATGTGTCATTATTTGGTTATGCAAAGCCTGGTTACTTCAGTTTTGATGTCAACGGGCTTCAAATCAGGCTTTAAGTTGAGAGGCACCCACAGTCTTGTGATGAAAGAGTTAACTAGGCATGTTTTGATTTTCCCTTGGGTTTATCCCTTGGGTCAGCCAGTGAGCCAACAATCTATTTCTGTAGCTTATATTTTTTCAAGCTCCTGGATATGGCATATATCCACTGGCAATAGGCCCAAGAACTCCAAATGTAATCCCTAAAGAGCACCTGAGAACAATCAGATGATTGCAATTTGCTGTTGTTAGAAATGTGTGCTATCTTCAGATGATTGCAATCTAGGCAATTTCTAGAAAGTTAAGTTTATCACAGTGCTAGTGTAGTCTTCATTCCTCCCCTGAAAAACTTTTCAATGCTTTTTATATATATTCTCACACACACATGTGTACAGCTATACAAAATAATTAAAAAAAGATTATACAATGTAAAAAAGATTTATATCATGTCATCAACTCCTACTTTCCCACCAGTAGCACAAATTAATCAAATTGATCCTGAAAAGAAAACACCAGACCAAGGACAATTGTTGCAGCCAAGAAAACAAAAAACATATAGCTGGTGTGAAACATAGATGGAGACTGGAAAATTTTTCACCTAAGCCTGTCCTAGAAACATTTTTTTTAAAGCCAACTTTGATTCTTCCCTCTAGGCCCTGAGACTTCATTTCATATTTGTTTACGAGTAATTGGTTTTCACATTTACAAGAGGAACACAACGACCAGCATTGATATCGTGTGAGCCTGCTGGACTGTTTCTAACCTGACTGCGTGCCTGTAAAATACAGCTGAGGCCCAAGAGAAGGGGTAATTGTGCTGTTCTTTTTAACTTTAGCCAGATGACTATCTCTGCTGGAAAGGTGGGGCCTTCTGTTTGAGGAAAAAACTTACTGCTTCACTTGTGAGGACCAAAATATGTGGGTGTTGGAAGGTACCTGAAATGACAGGCTGAGTAGCCAGAGGCATCCTTCTTAAGTTTCTTTTTTACCTGTAAGCCTTTTTCTGATACAGAAATGAGCTTGATTCCTCCTCCCCTTTAGGCAAAAATCAAAGCATTCCACTTAATTTTAATGGATAGTTTATCTGTCTCAAGTTCTCTTGCCAGGACTTTCAAGATGTTTACTATTTGAGAGGGAGAAGTGTACAAGGGAGTGAAACAAAGTAGGAAGACAAGGGGTGGGGGTGTAAAAAAAAACTTCTAGTGAAAAAGGAACAGCTCAGTATAAGTGCTCCTTTTATCCACACTATTCTTCCTTGACCCAATCATATTTTCAAAGTCAGGTCCAGGATTTTAGCTATGTAATCCATATGACCTTTAACTGGATCAGCTTCCCAAGCCTCCCAAGACACTTTGAAGATTTAGACATTACTATTTGCTTTAACTGTGGAAATATTGATATCTTTAGTCTTTTAAAAAATGTTGATAATTCAGAACTAGCATTTGGTTATCATATATAACTTCGTGTTCCCTCTTAAGTCTAGGTGTCCTTTTTAATTAAAGTCAATTACACACATTCTCCCAGTTGTGTCTAGTTTATTAGTTTCATTCATTTGTCAGAAAAAATCCTAAAATCATTATGTTGAAGAAATGCCATGTCTTTTTGTTGTTCTTTTATGATTTCTTTGTTTGTTCACCCGATCGAAAATTGACTATGAGAGTAAAACTTCTCTTTGTTTTTTTGAGGGCTCCTTTACATGCCACTGGCTAAATCAATCCTTCAGGAAGGCAGATGTGCACGTGGGGATCAGCACACACTTTCCTTACTCCCAGTGGCCTCTGTCTGTCCAAGAGAAATGAATACCACAGTCCACATATAAGCATCGTGGTCCCCTGTGCCCAAAGGCTGCAGCAGTGGTGCACTGAAGGCAGCCTTTCTTCTGGCTTTGCAGTGCTGGGCTGGTTCAGGGGAGGGAAGCCTGGACCCAGAATCTGGTTTATAACATAACAACACAAACAGCTGCCAAACTATAGCTTCAACTAATACCTTTAGAAATATATTTTCCTGACTGTACAGAATTGATCAGTAAACTGTCACCTCCAACCAGCGTCTATGTTGCAGTATATTGTGTAACATGACTTTAAGTGTGTTTTCATCAAAGCTGGGTTTTGAAAGGGAAAATTTAACATAATAGGGAGTTTATATTTCAAGTGGGTCCTTCCACATCTCTTTACCTGTGTCTGACAAATGATATGTGGTCACTTGTAAAACATCAGCTTTAAAGCATATTCTGTTTCTTTGTTGTATAGAACAGAGTCACTATGCAGAGGACTGATTTGTTACCATTGTTCCCTGTTGTCAAGTGAAGCAGCATCTTAAACTAAGCACAGGTTTAAAATGCAATAGATGTTGAGAGGCAGTTAAGCTGAGGCTCCTCTATCCCATTAGGTTTAGTGCTTTAGTTCAGTACTGAGCTTTAACAGTTAATCATGAAACTGAGCTCTTTTTAAGTTTAACGGATTTAAGTACTTTCCTGAGTTGGGGTCATATTAAAGAATTTAGAAATCCATAGAATTCTACCTCAAATATAATAGATATTATAGGAATAGTGATAAAATTACTACTTATTGACTGCTCCTGTAATTATGCCTCTCTATTCATTTTTTTAATGTCCAGATTATTAACATTGTGTTGAAACCCATTAAAAAATTCATATGTCTGGTGGTAACAGAGCTACATTCATTCCCTGCTGATGACGAGACTGTCTATAAACATATCTACCTGCTTAGGTGCAGAGCACTATGAGTTCATGCTGTCTCTGCTCTAAGTCAACAAGAGGTAAATCAATACAGAAGCTGTTTTGACACCTCCTCATGAAATTTTCCTGGAGTTAATATATCCTGCCTCTTTGAATAGACATATCCTGACAAGAGTAGACATAGCCTGTATGTGTGTGGGTGCTAATCTTGGCAGTAACACTGAGCACCCATATGCTGATGAACTCCAGACACTTGTTCCCTTATACAGATAATTTATTGAGAATGTTGTGCTTCTTTAAGCACATCAATGGTGCTTTGAACAAGTTCTTCTTACCAGTTACCATTTCATTGATAACCTTCTCAAAAAAAAGGAAGAAAAACAAAACCAAAGATTAAATAAATATGAAACCAAATAAAAACTATCAAAATTTTCCTGACTGGATTGCCTCTGGCTGGATTTAAAATTCCATTACTGACATTATCTGTTAATCAGTTAATCTTAGATCTCCTGAGGGAGGCTGAAATCCCAACTTCTTTTCTAGATACATTAAAGGAAAACTAAATTAGGCAGTATAAAAGATACTCCAATAACCACATTAACTAAAGAGGAACAGATCATTTTTTAAAATAAAGTTTAAAAGATGTCTGAAAGATTAAAACTGAAATTCAGATTAGAATTATCTATGATAAATAAGAATTCTTTAGCCAACAAATAGTTGAAAGGAAATTGAACATGATGTTCCATTTACAAGTCAGGACTTCAAAGAACAATTCCTCTACAGTTCTTGCAGGAGAAGAAGATACACATCCCCAAGGAATGCCACATCAAACTCAGCTCCTTGGTTACTGTGGACGAGTGGGATGTTTCTGGGATGCTTGTTCAAGAATTAGTAGAGTTTGAATAGAGAATATATCGTTGGGTGTCTCCTCACTGCAGAATCTGCCAGTGGAGAGAGATTTCTCCATTTGTAACCTGGTAGATGGAGGCCTCCATCGGGTATCCACTCTGTAGGTGACCTACAGCTCAGGAGGAAAGGAGTCAGCTTTGGTCCATGCAATCTCTTTAAAACATTTTGCTTAGCTGATTCATACCCAGGTTCCAGAAAATATGTACCCATAATGATTTCACATGGGTGACAATGAAGCACTGACACCAAAACAAGGATGAGAGTCATTATTTTCTTATTAGAATCACACCTGTGGTTGAAACTAGCACGGACACAGTCATGTGGCAGGGACTGCAGAAACAAGTTAGATAAGAGACCAATTTTTTTTTTTTTTCTATACAAGGCAGAGAGACTTGGAAAACGTTTGTGAAAAGTGAAGTGAAATGAGCTAAAGAAGGGTCATTAATACCAGCTGTCATACAGGCATTCTGGAGCCCATAGGTAGAGATGGTGAACGAACACCATCTTATATATTTGGGACTTGTCTCTCCTTCCTGAGGACTGCAGTTCTGATGGTGGTTTTTCCCTCAGCTCAGCAGTTTTTAGGAGGCAGGAGTAGATTTATCAGCCACTGTGCTAGTGTTTGCTTTCCCTTTATGTAAGCATCCCTCAACATTCAATCTGTCTTCGGGCAGCTGCCAAGGAGGGTGAGTTTCTTGTTCTGCAAACTGTTCAGCAAAAAGAGCCTCCCCTGATACCGAGAGACAACCTTCCAAGTCCTCTGTACATGTCAAAGATTCAACGCAGAGTGACAATGAAAAGAATTTTTACTGGAATTGAAAAACATTAGAGCTATAAATATGACTTTTAAAATGCATTTTTCCCAAACCAGTGTTTGCATATTTGTATAGCAATCATTTTGGTATTTTTCTTCTATGTCTTGGCTATTTTTAGAAAATAGAATAAAATGGTTTCAGCAGTTACTGATATCTTATTATATCACTTTTATCGTATCACATTTGAAATTTTTTTTTCATAATTATCCCACTAATGATATATCCTTTTTTTTTTCCAAAAAAGTAAAAAGCAAGGAAAAAATGTACTGAAAAACTAGCTCTATTGTGAAAACTTCAAAAATCAAATTTCTCAATGTTGTTGCTTTAAAATACTAGAGTAAAAGTTACACATGAGTTAAAAATGGAGGACAAGTGAATATGGAGCCAAACTCAGTGTAGGCTGATGGCAGAAGTATCCACAAGCTTTGCTGCTGATAAAAGAAAGATAAATATAGGATTTAGATCTGTATAAAACCAGAAAGAAAACAGGCAGCTCCTAGCACTGATAAGAAATAAAACACCAGTGCCAATAGCAGTAACAAGGCAACAGGCACCACCAAGACAGCAAGAGATAGGTTGGCAGACAGAAGCAAGAAAGAAATTATACAGACCTGACTATGGTGACAGGACGAGAGTTTGAAGACTTCCAGCTTTGTGCAACTGGGTAAAGAGCTCCCTGCTCCCTCCTGGGGGAGTACCTGGCCCATGAGGGGCTGCGGGGGCCACACGGGCACCCTCCGCCAGCCTCCTTTGCTTGGGTCGGCCACCACCGTGCTACTTTGCTGTGGCTCAGGGGCCTTCCGGGGTGTCCCCTGTGAGCACCCCAACACCAGCATGCACAGGCAGGGACCCCTTCAGCCCGGGGAAACTAGGGAGAGACGGGCACCCAACATGGTGGGCACTCGCTTCCAGAGAATGGGCAACAAATATCACAGGAAGGTATTCAGATGGTGTGAGGGCATCAGGTGGTCTGATCAGATCTGCCCTTATCGGCCTAGGTTCCCAGCTTTCTAAGAGCTCACGATGGAAGCGAGAAAGAAAAGGAAGCTTCCACCAGCATAGGGCAGGTGACACCTCCTGGAAGAGGTGCAAGAACAACAAGAGACTTTTTGGGACAGCTAGATGGGTACAGCAGTTGATGAGTTTCCAAGGAGGATGATCACCCACTGCAGCAAAATGCCTACAACGTTGCTCTGGGTTGCAAGAATGACACTGTAAAAGATACTCCTGGTAGCCCATTGCCGTTGTAGCAGGTCTGTTTGTTAATGACAAGTATCACTTGCCAACCCAGATTTCCAGGCCAGCTATCACTCTTCTACCTAACAAATGACCTCCAGCTGCACTTTGAAAAGCCAGTGCTCCCAGGCGTTGCGTAGGAACGCAGCTATTTAAAAATGAGTCTAGACCTTGAAAAAACGCGAGAAGCTCTGTAAATAGAGCTTAAGATGTTGGCTGTTCAGGCGGGAAACTTTTTACATGCTAAATCTCACTCTGTCCCTGCCAATCATGAACTAAAAATAAAACTGTAACTTTGTTTTCTAAATTTTCTCTTTCTTTATTTCAGACTGGCCTAGGAGACAAAAATAATGCCACAGCAAATGAGAAGGATGTTAACAATGCAGGCTCTGTCTCAGTTATCAGGTCAATACCAATAGTGTATGTTGGAGAAGAGATGAAGTACATATTGTTATATGGATTGCTAGTGACACCAGTACCTTGTAACAGCAGTAACCTTCAGATTTTTCCTGCTAGAAACAGCAAGAAAACTAGCAGAGGAAGGAGTGATTTGGCTGTGATATGATGTGAGTTAAACTGACTGATAGAAAAACAGGTTTGCTGCTCTTCCCTGATTAAACCTAATTTACAATAGAAGCAGGGAGGTAGAAGAGCATACAGTCTGTGCCTGTGAATATCTCAGTGTTAGATGTTGAAAAACTCTAATTTGTACTCCATTTGTTACATGCAGGTTGAACCCCTTTCCTCTGAAGCTTTCTGGAATACCAGACTGTATAGGAAAAGAGTGAGGAACGCACTTGTTTCTTCCATCCCGTCTTACAAAGGTAATCACAGAGAAAAAATTAATGTTTACCATCATGGATCATATGATGGAGCTCAACTTTAATAATGTAAAATGCAGTGATTTCAACCATTTATTCTCTGTCTTTCAGAAATATCTGTTTGACAAAATAAATAACTTTTTTTTTCCCCCCAGGGTAAAAAGTAGGTAGGGATAACTAAAGAAATAAAAAAGTCTCCTAATCTGATACTGCTTCCACTCTTCCCCAAAAGGGGTTATATACGGATCAATGTGTTTTCAAGTAAAGAATTATTAATAAATGACCTTTCCTAACAATCCATAGGTTGAGTTTGTTTCTAAGATGTCAGTCCAGGCAGCTCAGAGTACAGAAATCCCACGCAACTCATCAGCTAATGCTCAAATACATTAAGTCATATATTTGCCAAGCTTTTAGAGTGGGAATGTTCACATAACTTGTTTAAAATGCTCCTGTTCTGTTTGGAGATGGTCAAAAGCCTGGAGATGTTGGGTTTCAGCATCATCCCTAATGTAAGCTACAGGCTGTAATGTCATGAAGGCTGTAATAAATTTCTGGCCCTGGCTCCTATCAGCAGCCGGAGTGGACCAAAGTACCTGAATCATTTTGTAACCTGGTCCTGGCTATTCCTCTGGTAGTACACCATGCTTCTGTAGCACTGGGGGTATGGTAGAAGAGCAATGCACTACCCAGGGAAGACCTTGTGGAGGGGATCTTTCATCTGCAGGGTGTGCTAACCTTGACCATCCCTAGAGCCAGCATGCAGAGGTCATAGGTTAGCCACAATTTGAGTCTTACACTATTGCAAATGCTCCATACTCTCCATTAACAGTAATGGGTATTGTGTGCAAAGATACCGAACACTAACGTTTCAGAAATTATGAACCCGCTTAAGCAATTGTACTCTTTCTAGGAGGTTCCTGGAATATGCTGTGAGGGGTGATAAAGGAGCTGTGACACGACTGAGCTTAAATAATAATGCATATTTTAAGTATACATTATTTCCTTGTTTCTAAAGATCATGCATAAAACTGGCAATTTTGTTCATTATGCATATTAAGTCATAGTACAGATTACTTCTTGCTCTTCTGACTCCTGAATAGGCTTTCTTTCTTTTTCTTTTTTTTCTTCCCCCTGTGCCACTGAGACTACATATTGATTGAAATCCATAACCTGGCAGGGTGTGAAAGCGTGCAGGCTGCAGCGTTCCCAGGCTCCGTCCGCCATGTGTCCAGGCTCCCCAGGAGAGGTGAGGGAAGCCTCATGCCCCTGCGAGCGGGACGCGGCACACTGACTTCCCAGCTGTCACCGTACGCTCCGATTGTCACAACAGTTTACAACAGATTAGGGGAAGTGGCTTTGACTGGCATATTAGGAAAACTGGTTGACATCAGCATACTCAACTAGGTAGTCTTAAACCTGCTAGCTCCCCAGTGGTACCTACAAGCATAGCTATCCTTTGTTTGATTAATGAATGGTGTTAGCAATTAAAAGCAAAGCACAGGATGGGCCTAGTGCATCCTTTGCAAACCAATTTCATCTTTTGCTGAGAGCTAATGAAGAGTAAACAAGAAACTGAGATAAACTGGGCTGATAAGGAACAAAGCTTGTATATCTCCTTGCCTTCATTTGCACCAGTCCTAGAAATGTGTCTGTGGGCAACCACCAGACTAAGATTTATTTGTTTGCTCAACTTGATTAATAATTTTGCACTTTTGACTTGGGTTAGTGTTTTCTTTACATTTGTCCAGATATTTGAACCAGATAACTAGCAAATGACAGCTTAAAAGGCATTAAGTAGGCAAATATACAAACACACCCTGCCATATCTGCCTTGGGTTTTCACGTGAATGACATGTGTCAACCTGATCAAGGCAGAGGGATGCAATGATTTACTCTTTGTGAAATTGTTCACAGCCATGTTTGTGTGAAAAGTTGTTCAAGTAAATTAGTTTCAGTCAATAGCACTGTGGAAAAATGGGTTAAGTGCTAAACAGACAGGTGGATCCAGTCAGCCTTTTGTGTATTTTTACCAAATCTCTGGGAAAGGTCAGGGGATCACATTTCCCCCTGCAGCAGTAAAAGCCACAGAACTCCTCCTGGTGGCTTTGGGAGACCAGTTCTTGTGTCTCCCAGGGGGTAGGGTGGTGTCCTGCCTTGAAATCACCTCTTGTGGGTGCAGCTCGGGTGGGGGGCAGCAGGTAGGATTTAGAAAAAAGGTCCTTAGGGCTTCAGGCTAACTGGTGTAATTTTGACTGTCTGTGCCCAAAGGCTTGTCTGCTTTTTCCAGAAACTACCTTCCCCTGAAAAACTTGCCTCTCTTAAAACTAGATCTACAATGTTATTCCTCATGCTGTGTGGATGACAGGGTTTACCCAAATAAAAGAGGTGTTCAGCAAAACAGAGCATAGATTTTGAAACCACGGCTTAGGGTTGGACATGATCAAAGAGCAGATGGGTATAAACATCATACAGTATCCCCCTCGCACCACTTTTAAGTATGTATTTTAGGGTAAGCTGGTAAAGAAACCTAGAGTCCTTGCTAGCCCTGGTGGACGGGCACCCTGCCTCTCGGCTCTGGGCTTACTCACAGACCCGGAACAGCCTTCACTTGTGTTGTTTCCTCCCACAGAAAAAGTGCTAGTCTTGGTGTCGGCAGAGTTTGTACACAATAATTGAAGTCTCTGGGGACGTAAAAATCAATTCTTGGCTCCAAGTCCGACAATATTCTGTATCAGCAGAACTGTGTAACTACACCGTGATTACAGTGGTTACAGTACAAGTTTGTTAACTACTACCAAAACGAGAGGGTAGAGAGGAAGACAAGCATTTCGTCTTTTAAGTCACATTGCACTTTGTTTCTGCCAGTGTTTTGCCCTGCTGGGAAAAACAAAAAAAGAAGTTGCTGTGCCTGGGCAGGATGAAGAGGAAAGCTGCAAAGCTATGCAGGACAACGTGGTCCAGATCCACATCTTCCTAAAGCTTGCTGGTGTTTATCCAGGGGCTTGTCTTTTTTTTTTTTTTTTTTTTTTAAATTCAGTGAAAATACTTTTCCTGCTAGAATAAAAGGAAAAGAAGACTGACAATAATTGACTTTTTCCAGAGGGAAATTTATTGGTGTTTCAAGCTCTACCTGTCAAGTCCTGCCTAAAGACTTTGTGGTTTTCTAGAAGTTCCTGCAATTCTTTCTTCTAAGCTGTAAAGGAAATGTCTTTCTGGTTGTCACCAACATGTCAATATGGGAAGGTCACACTTTTGCACGTACAGTAGTGCAGCTCCAAGTGAACTACAAGCAAGATTTTATCCCAGAGCATGACAAAGGCGTTGAGCTGGGGAGGACAAGTAGGTTGCATTGGAGGCAGCAGCAACAAGTACACCTTGGAACTTAGCTCTCCTAGATGGAGACTAAAAATATTATTCACATCTTTCATATTAAATTATATGAAAGGCCTACAGCCCTGTGGTCCTCCACACTGGCAGACCTTCAGAGGGATATGGGATGCTGCCCCAGATCACTGGCAGCTGGAATGGGAGCTGGTAGCAGCCCAACAAGCTGCCTTACTGGGGGTTGTGTGCTGATTTCATCCCTCTGGACATCTCATATCTGTCTCTGCAAGCAAATAATCATGGTTTCATGCAAGTGGGGTGTTTCTCATTTGCTGCACACAACCCTATGAAAGATTTGTCAAGGTGAGATAGCAACATTAATGTGTGAAATATGATCAGAATTTTGTAAAGCCAGAACTGCAGTGGTTAATGAAATAATCTTATTGATAATTAGAAATAAACCCAAAGATTTTAAATTCACTTTAAATTCAAGAGAGTGTAAAATATTATGTGGAACTCCTGAGGAACTCCATCTTCCACACTGACACTTCTATTCTACACATTTTGTGCTTTAGTTGCAAGATAAGGTATTCAAAGAAAATTGCAGGTATCCATTATTTGAATAGAGCTATTATTCTCCAACTCAGCTGAGAAATTAATTTCTAGAATCAAAATAGTGACAAAAAATTCTATATGTAATTACAATATATGCAGTGTATACACAGAACGTACACTAAATTTTCCATTTACATGGTTGATGTAATAATTTTTTCTTTTGAAACTGTTTTCACATCTTGAGGGAAGTGACTGAGAAATGCACAAGGGCAGCCTTCACTGTGACTATTATACACCCATAATATATTCAGAATATATTCCAATCTTCTTTGCTATAATTTATCGAAAAATTATGCAAAGTTCAGGACTGGAGCTGAACCCTCACTAGTCCAGGATAAATTGTCAAAGCATTGCTGAAGGATTTGACCGAACAGTTCCAATTAATATCATACTAAATCCCTATGCACAGCTTTAAAAATTGAGCCCTGAAGGACTAACCTGTTTGCCTACATTCTTTATTTTTCTTGCTATATCAACAGGATTTGTAGAGATAGGTAACATCAGTTCATCACTGCCACCACATGGTAAAACTCCAAAACCCTATATTCTTGAGTACAGGTGTATCGGAAAGGTAGTAAAGGGGTTAAACAAAGAAGAAAGAACAAATCTTGGGGGTAACTATCTTACGCCAATGCTTCAATGTGGAATGGAATCGTGAGGACCCGCACAATAGCTTCCAGTCTGCCTAGAGTGGAAAGATAAGACCAAACCTCCAGAAATGTAGGTGGCTTGGGTTGCCTTTTTTTTTTTTTTTTTAGCGATCAGTTGATCTGGTTGTGGGTGTTTTACAAAGAGTAGGCTGAGAGTGGCTAGTTGAGGTAAACCTGGCTAGGCAAGATGATAATACTATCCTTCAGATCCTAGCTGGTCTGCCAAACTGTTCAATATAGTCTCACTAGGACTTGATTTTCGTTCCTCTGTGTGTTGACAACTATTTGTCTTCCCGAGCAAGATGCTTAGGACTAAACTAGTAGCTGATGGGCTGCCCCTTATTTCCACTACCATCGTCTTCTCTTACTTCCTGATACCCAGATAAACGGCTCTGGGACATTTATCTCCCAGGAACACTCTGTACTCCTCCTAAATCTTTAATCCTGCTTTATAATGTTGCCTCTTTAATCATGTAATGATTCAGTCCTTACACCAGCTAGATACCTGTCTGTTAATCAGTCCTGAGCTCCAGGTGGGATCGCAAGGTACCCACAACAGTGCAAGAGCTGGCGGATGGCACAGTCACACACAGGAGTGTATCCCAACATTTCAACATTTACTCCTTCCATAAACGTTGCCATGTTCTTCATGTGTGTGGTGTTTTCATGTAATTTTAAGCAGGGGATTTCTGGGGCAAATGGGAAGAATCTGTATTAATGCTGACTGGGAACTGGGTATTAGCTTTTGGGCTGAGTTCCCTGGGGAAGGATTCCTTGCTGCAGGCCATTTCTGCTTTTCAAGGACTAACACATTTCATGAAATTTTAATAATTGTCATTAAAAATATACCACCCTTTTAGGTCACTGGTTTCTTCTCTGGTGGGAAGCTGCAATGTAAGATTTCCTGAAGCTACTGGTCAGAAGAGAAAGACAATATAAATGTAATAAATTAAGAAGAATAATCTGGACAGTGGGAAGGTGGCTAAAGTCACTGTTCTGTTGATGGTTTTATTTTCCCCCCTGTTTTAGCTTGGCACCTTTTATATAACTTACATTATCACAACTGTCTTTGTGCCAGGAGGAGTGAAGTACTCTCCTGTTCCAAGCTTCTGCTACTTTAGATAAGCCAGCAATAATTATTTCTGAGTGAAACAAAATTAACCCTCACAATGGAGCCTGAGTCCATAGCTGTGTTCCGATTTGGAAGTCATTTGTCTTGGGATACACAGGCCCCGATTCCCCATAGTACCAAACTGTGTTCTTACAGAGTCAGAGTTACACTGGCAAACCAAAAGTCTTAAAACCAGTATTATAAATCTGTCATCATTGTTTTACTGTAACTCCATGTTGCTATAACGCCACAGCAAGGATTATGCATTGGGAATTAAGCATAGATGAAACCTGTCTCCCCATTAATTTACAAACTAGAGACACAGTTGTCTGCTACCACTACAGTCAGAGGGGCTACCTCTGTGAGTCAGGATTTCTTGTGTGCCTGTTTTAATATGTACAGCCCAAAGCTTAGATAAGACACAACAGAGGATCAGACAAAGAAAATAAAGAAAGAGGTAACAGGTAAAAAAGGAAGGGGTGAAAGGCTGTAGGAAAGGGATGAGATGAAAGGCATAAGAGGTGAAGGGGAGGGTACTAAACAACCTCTTGAAGCCCCTTTACCCTGTTTCCTATGATTTTGTAATATAGGTTAATAAGATAATAGAGGGTCTTGTTTTAGCAAACCCCATTTCATACTACACATTTCCCTTGCCTGTATTTTGAGACTGTTAATGCTACTATACTGATGGAAAAAATACAGCACAGCAGAAATAAAGGAATACCAAGTGTGTTCTCTAGTTTTAAGCCAACACAGGGGAATAGAGTTCTACCTAAATAATACAGAAGTTGTCATTTAAAAGTAGCATTAACTGAATCCCCATCAAATTATGAAAAACAGGGAAAATAACAGAAAAGGAAAATGACAGACAACTCTAAGGAAAAATAAATCAATGTTGTTTCTCTGCTTTAAAGTGTTGTGTGACAGTTACATACGTCAGCAGATAGTGTGGTGTATTTGTCTTAATCTGCGGAAGAGTGGTATCTGTGGAAGACATGTCATGGTACACCTATCTTCATATTCCATAATCTGTTAGCAAGTGCAGCTCTTCTGGCTGATAAGAAGAAGCATTTCCGCTGACTCCTCCCACTGAGTAATTCAGTAAAACCACAGTGACAAACAACAGCATACCCTCATGCATTACCACAAAGAGGTTTAGACAGCCAGTAATCCTGAACCGGGCATGCCCACCTGTAGCAAGCAGGATATCTGTTGAAGGTGTGTTTGAATACACAACATAGACATACCTACCTAATCCTTCACACTCATGCATAGGTCACATTATACTGCTCCAGTGAAATCTAGCATACCCCTCTTCCCAGTTATCCACGGGTGTGCAATTAGAAGCGAAGTAGGCAGACAGATGTTGAGCAAGCACTGAGACGTCACCATTCATCATCAGCTAGCAGATACTGAACTTGGCTGACTAGCCCAGCTTAGTCAGATAGCTTGGCACACTGTCTCTCAGCACTAGGTTTTTCACTCAGGATCTTGAATTGTACTAAAAGTTCACTCCGTGAATCATGTAAAACTGGGGGATGGGATTGGCTTCGTTTTTCACCATCAAGCAAAGTTATTAGAAATTCAGACCTTTTAGAAGTAGTTTTGCTTCTCTGTTTAAGTCTCACCTTTTATCTCAAGACAGCATCGCTGCCTATTTAAAAGAGAAAAGGGCATTTGGCCAGCTATTAAGCTGAATTCCTTTCCTCCATCCTGCATGTGCTTAGTCTTGTATACGAAGCATAAAAAGCAAAACCAAAGGTCTAATAGATGGGACCATAAGGAGCTTCACATGCCATCTCTGCATAAAAGAGATCAAACAAAGACTTTTGGGAGCTCAGAAACATGTCATCATATGTGGTATTTCTCTTGTCAGCAGCAAAGCTGTCTCTAATGCACAGCACACTTAGCAAATCAAGAATGCTTCAGGCCAAATTTGGGTAAAAGCTAAAGCTTTGCCTCCCACAGGTTTTATCTGCAGCTGCTGAAGCAAACATTTCTACCTCCCCTCCCTCACTGAATGGGAGATTGTGTTTCAGACCATTGTTTTCTGTAGACACTTATTAACCCTATTGAATTTAGAGCAGGGGATTGCACTCAATATCTATTGATTAGCAGTCAGTGCTGCAGTAATCCTTAGGCCTTGATCAATTCGGGCTGTTGACTAGGACTTGGTACACAGCAGTGCCCTTTTCAGCAGTCATTGATATGCATGCAAGGATGTGGGAGAGGCAGGAGGGAAGGTTAGCGTGAAGTCAAGTGTTTATACATTACAGGAAATTCCTGGTGAGGTGATGGCAGCTTTTATCATAGCCTGACAGAGTCCAGGGTTTAAATCATGCAAGCGTACATCAAGTCAAAACACTTATTCAGACAATGTCAGAAAACAGAATCCATTATTCAGTGACTGCAAATAATAATAAGCTCTGCCTAGGTGTAAAAAGAATCAGCAAATTCTTCCAAGCTCATCTCCTCCAATTAACAGTAATATGATAAAGGTTTATGGATCATTTGTTTTCTCTCTTTGCTCATCCCTTCTGCTCAGAACTGAATGTGATTTGACATAGCACCTACTTCCAATAGGGAACTGCCTTCTCCAAAACATGTCTCTTGCGCTGCAGCCAAACTAGAGAGACACCTATTTATTCAGAGTACAGCTTGACTTTTTTTTTTTTTTTTGACATACTGTTCATTTTGTCCTCCTGCTAGCTTTCATTCAGCATTGACTTCAGTCTCTGATTTACAAGCAGGGATGGTGTACTTTGCGAAGACACTAGCGTATCCTTTTTCCAGCTGCCCACCATATTTCCCCTCCAGCTCAGATGCCTGCATAACAGCCACCAAATTATAACTTCCACAAAATAAATAAGAAACTGCAATGCCTTTTTTACTTAATATTCCAGTCTGAAAATAATGGCAATTCAGAACTGCTGATTCAGGAGCTGTCTTTGGTATGTGAGCATAGACCTCCAGGAGAGGTATAGGGCAGACGGCTGAGGACAGGATTAACTTCAGTTAATTCCAAGTAAGTTTTGACCCTTCATGAATCAGAACCCTTTGAAAATCAAAATAAAATATTGGAGTGTGTAAAATTCCAGATTTTGATGCTTGTATTTTTAAGGAAAATGAATTTAAGGAACTTGCTCCTAGAATAGTCTGAAACACTGGAGATATATAGGCTTGTATATTAGTAATATGCAATTGCATCTGTGTATTTCCTGATGAGTTTCATAGGGTGAGTCCAGTGATGGCTGTGGTTAAATGCCAGAGAAAATTAATAAGGTCTTTGATTATGCAATTGATTCCCTGGTGATTGGATGTGACTGGAACAACCTATCTGCTGGGACACCATAATTATTTTTCATATCGAATTAGAGTACTGCTATAATTTGGAAACAAGAGTCGTCTGAACTTCACTCTTCTGTCATCCATCCCTCTCTGTATGCTTTACCCCATGTGTGAAGAGAGCCTTACTACAAGCACCATCTGGAAAGAAAACAGTCTGGGGAAAAAAGCATCTGAACATCATCTAATTATGGACTTCCTTCCCATGGACTACCTAGTAACCAGGCCATCCACCTGCCCAGTTACTAGTCCAAGGATGCTTGTTTAAGAATGCCATTTCTTATTTATTGACAGGAGAGATTCAGTCACACTCTCCTTTCTTACTCACATTTATTTTTCTCATGACCAGTTTTCAATGAAGTCTTGAAATCTGTGTTTCACTTATAAAGGTAATTAATAAAATCCAAAAGGCATTAGTACAGAACAGATTACAAAACAAACAGGTGCTTGCTATATATTCATAGAATCACAGAATGGTTGAGGTTTGCAAGGACCTCTTGACATCACCTAGTCCAACCACCCACCTCAAGAAGGGTCAGTGGGGGCAGGTTGCCCAGGACCATATCCAGTCTGGTTTTGAATATCTCCACAGATGGAGATATTCACAACCTCTCTGGGCAACCTGTTCCAGTGGTCGATCACCCTCACAGTAAAAAAATGTTTTCTTGTGTTCAGATGGAATGTGATGTGTTCCAATTTGTGCCCATTACCTCTTGTCCTGCCAGTGGGCTCTACTGAGAAGGGTCCCTCATCTTCATTGTCTCCCATCAGGTATGTATACACACCAGTAGGATCCCCCCTGAGCCTTCTCTTCTCCAGGATGAACAGTCCCAGCTCTCTCAGCCTATCTTCACATGAACAAAGTTCCAGTCCCTTCATCATCTTCATGGCCCTTCACTGGGCTTACTCCAGTATGTCCATCTGTCTCTTGTACTGGGGAGCCCAGAACTGGCCACAGCACTCCAGAACTGTCTCAACAGTGCTGAGTAGAAGGGAAGGATTGCCTCCCTTGATCTGCTGGCAATGCTCTGCTAATGCAGCTCAGGATGTTGCTAGCCTCCTCTGCTGTGAGGGCACATTGCTGGCTCATGGTGAGCTGCTTGTCCACCAGGATCCCAAGGTACTTCTCTCCAGAGAGGTTTTCCAGCTGGTCAACCCCCAGTGTTTACAGGTGCATAAGTTATTCCTCCCCAGGCACAGAACTTTGCACTTCCACCTATTGAACTTCATCAGATTTCTCTCAGCCCAATTCCCCAGCTTGTCAAGGTCCCTCTGAATAGCAATACAACCATCTGGTATATTGGCCACTCATCCCAGTTTTGCATCATCTGTGAACTTTCTGAGGGTGAAATATGTCCCTACATCCAGATCATTAATAAAGAGGTTAAACAGGAGCAGCCCCAGTATTGACCTCTGGTCACCACTACTGACTTGTCTCCAGCTAGAGTTTGTGCCACTGATCACAGCCCTCTGGGCCTGGCTGTTCAGCCAGGTTTCAGTCCACCTCACTGTCCACCTACCCAACCCATACTTTGTCAGCTTGTCTATGAGGATGTTATGGAAACAGCGTCAGCAGTCTTGCTAAAGTCAAGGTAAACAGCACCCACTGCTCTCCTGTCATCCACCAAGCTAGTCACCTCATTGCAGAAGGTTATCAGGTTGGTTAAACATGATTTCCCCTTTGTAAAGTAGCTCTGGATGTAACGACATGACTAACTGACAAACACTAAAACTGGGTATAATTTAACCTGCCTTTGCTACATGCTAGCCAGTGTGAGATAATACTTCGAAATCCATACGAGTAATAGTAAGAGAATATGCTAACAGACAAGATGAATAGCAAATGCAGACACACTAATACCTACAAACAGCTTATATGTGCATATATATTGAATGTGTACATTTGCTGCAGCTAAATATGATTATATTCATTGCACTCCGGGAGTCATAATCTGGTATGTTTCATGTATGATCCAAGACTATTTAATGTATGTTTTCTGTGAGGTAGTCCATGCCTTACTGGAGCCCTCATTGACAGCTGATGGGTTTAGGGTCTTCATATAATACACAGGGAAAAAATAAATGCTTAAAGAGAAATAGAAAAAAAGAAGAAATAAGAAAATAAGAACAGAATAAATGTCCTATGAAGTAACACCAGTGGGTCATCTTGCATAATATTCATTCAGTGGCAGTAGGACATGATATTTAAGAAGAGCATGTTGGCCTGGCCACATTTTGCACTCTGTTCCTCTCATATTGCCCCAGTATCTCAAACTGCTGTATTAGGGAAATTAGAGCATACAACCCTTCTTAGTTCCTTTAGCATCCATTTCTGAATCTGGTGTCCACAAATCTGTCTAAACCCTCCTTGGCCCTGCCATTACTCTTTGCCTCACAACCTCCTGTAGCAAGAAATTCCAAAACATCTCCACTCACTGTGTAAAGACACACTTTCTTTTGTCTGTTTTAAAACAACCCCTTTCTAGTTTTGTTGAGTGTCCCCTATCTCATGCAGTGAGGATTGAGTAACAGTTCATTCAGCTTGTCCATTGCCTTTGTGATTGGGTAAACTTCTCTCATATCCCCCATGCAGCCTTCTTTGTGCTTTCCAGACTGACGAGTCCTGAGTGTTTCAGTTTCTCCTCACAAGGCAGCTGCTTCATTCCCTTGACAATTTTAGCTATCCATCTCTGTGCATTTTTGAACTCCACCACATTCTTTTTGAGATGCAGTGGCCAAAGCTGCACATCAAGTTTTTGTATAGCAGCAAAATGGTGCCTTCTGCCTTGTTCTCAATACCCAACCTGATGATGCCCAGCGTTGTAATGGCTTTTGTCGGCTGCAGCTGCACACTGAGCTGCTTATTTCAGAGAAATACCAAGCAGTGACCCTAAGATCTCTTTCCAGAGTTGAAATTGCCAGGTCTGAGTTCTGACCAGAAAGTCAGCCTCATCAGCCAGGCATGAATTAAAAGAAAAGCCTTCATTAGAAACAAAACAAAACAGAACAAATCAAGACAAGACAAGACAAGACAAGACAAGACAAGACAAGACAAGACAAGACAAGACAAGACAAGACAATTTGTACTGTCCTGACACTTAGGAGGCCACTACACACATCATCTCTACCTGTAGCCCTGTAGCTCTCACACCTTCTCCTGCTCACCCTGCTTAGTCAAAATGGAGACCTAAACCATGCACCAGACCTCCTTCAGACACCCACTTTCCCCAGTTCCTTACTCCTCTTATCCATTTGCCATACATCCCACTTCACATTAGCAAGCCCTGACACCAGGACACATAGCTAATCCATCCTCCAATTCTCCCACTCTTCTGTACCAACCCCAGACACCCACACAATGCCTCCTCACTACTCTTTTCTCTTGCCAAGACTCTGGCCTTTTACCTTCTCACTTGTTCCAACCTTTGGCTGTACTTTGTTTATTTTTACCAGTTGTTTGGTCCTTCCTAGAGCACACATCGTGGTGCAGGATAAAACACTACAGTGGATGCTAAGGAACATACAGCAAAACATTGTAGGAGCCATTGGTTGCTGCCTTACAAACCACCTACTCCATGATGATTGTCTGTGCTATCTGTGACCTTGCCTTATATGAAAGATCATTCAAGATTGCTTTAGCCTTTTCCAGGAGAAAGGTGAACTGCATCCTATGTGTTCCAGGAGTGCAAGCCAATGATTACTGTGTCTGTCTGTGCCCACCTCTCTAGATAACATAGAGGTAATGTTCAGAAATGGGTTGAAAGCACATGCTCTGGTGGCTCACCAGAGTGTGTTCCCAAGCCTGTTTGTGTGGCAGACTCTATTGGGTCCGTTTGGTGTATACTCTTATTATGTTCCTGTAAAGGCTGTGGCTGGGCTATGGAGAGAAAGCTGCTCTTACCTTGCCCCTGTTACGCACCCTGGGATGGGGGAAGCCATCCTGAAAGAGGGGAATATTGTGCCTTCCCTGGGGACAACCCCACATGCACGACAAGGAGCATTTTTGAGGCTGAAATGAACTTAAGGGAGGTGGTGGCAATCAGGATGCCAACAGTACTGCTGGGGTTAGGAAGATGAAGTGGGGAAAGGAAGTTCTGCATCATTTCCACACTGTCCAATTAGGTAGCGAGAGACTCTTGCTGAATCAAGCAGAGCAAAGTATTATAGCTAACAGAGAATATTGCAGGACTGGACTTGCAACCAGGTGTCTGAGACTTTGTGGTGATTCTTCAGAAGCTGACTGCTTTTTGTAACACATTATCCATTATTTTAGTGAAATAGAGAAGCAGATGATGTGAATTAGATTCGGGCCTTTATTTCGCAAAGAAGTCAAGTAGATCTGCCTATTTACAAAGGCAGTCTGATTCTTTTGTTAAGTAACATTGCCCTGTTCTGGTGTTGGTTGCCTTGCCCCTGCTTTCTCACAAGCTTTTGTGAGAAGAAAGATATAGTCTTGATCCTATAGCAGTGACTGTACTTGCTTCTGAGGTAGGGACACACAGGCTCTGACTTTTGTGTGGCTCCTGCATGGCAACTCAGCTGCTCAGATGGCCACTTTATCCATGCACGCAATATCTGTGAGGTGTAATACCTAAAATAATTCTGGACTTACTTAAAAATGAAAGGACTCATCTTTACTTAAGACTGGCATTTACTTCATTGTGAGATAATAAACGCAATGGATCATGCCCGATCTATAATTCTCTCTTTGAGAAATTCAGAACAGTTTTTGGCATTTCTGGCAGTTCCATTTGTGTGCATTTTCTAACTCTTTTCCATGCATTCATCTCTCAGTAATCGTCAGTAATTATCACCAGGTAATTAAGCAATAGAACTCACAATAACAGGAAATTATTGAAATGAAGTATCTAGGAGAATTAAGAAATGAAAATAGTAGTTCCATATATACATTTTTTAAAGGATAAATTTTCCTGTTTCAGAATATGTCACCCTTTAGCTATTCAAGACGAAGAGGGAAAAGCTAAATGAGAAGGATTATTCCACATTTCCTAGCTGCAGGATTCCTCTACTGTTTATCACTGGCTGCTTCAAGGGCCATAGGCCTGACCCAGAATATAGTTCCTGTGCACAGAGCAACTGACAGTTAAAAGCCAGATCTTAACATGCAGTCAAGTCCTACAGTTACAGCAGCAATATTTATTTTAATACTGATAAATCTAATGGTATTCTAGGTGCAGCTTATTGATGTATCTCATATCACCATAGGGAAAGTTCACATCTGAAGAGTAGAAGGATGGAAAGTTAGGCTTTAACTGTGCCAAAGTGTCTAAAAAGCAATTTTCAGAAACTTTTTCTCATCTTTATCTCCATCCATTGAAAATGCAGAGTTTGCAAGCAGTCATTTTGTCGATTCCTTACTCAGACATGCAAAGCACAGCTCTTTGTATTTTTCCTTACAAAATTAATAAGTTCCCATGTATGCTGCCGGCTTGTACCCCCCTAAGACTGCACCTGTTTCATGCTACACAGTAAGTACCACTGTGTGGAAAAACAACACCTGAAAGCCAAATGGCACGTGTCCTTTAAAACAACTATAATAGGCAAAACTTGCAGAAGTGAATTATTTTCATTCAAGTGAAACAAAATAATTTTGGTTCACAGTAATAACGCTGTTCAGGAGTTGCAAGTTTAGGGCAAGTTTAAACAGCTCCCTGCCAGTGGAAGTGGAAGAAGGCCAGCAGCATGAAAAAACACAATGATCTTTTTTATATACAAAAATATATCATACAGCCTGTATTTTAAAAAGTAGGCCAAACTCTGACTGCTCAGGGCTTTTCCTGGTGTCTTTTTTTCACCAGATGTGAATTTTTCTGGGTTTGGATTTTCTTTTTCAGATTTCTTCCAGGTGTTTTGTTTTGTTTTTCTTTGTACAGGGGGAATAAAGAGGAGGAAACATCTCTTTAGACTGGTGTAAATGTAGGGAAGGGGACCTGGAACAAGGTTGATCCTTCCTAGTGGTTTAGGCCAAACAGAAATTTGCCTTCTTGTGAGTGTGAGCCTCAGCTAAGAGCAGCCCTGGGAAGAAGGAGAGGTGGAGCTGGGACTGAAGACAGGTGAGGAGTAGGCTTGCTCTTCCTGCTGCTGCTGGGGACCCGGGCAAGGAAGTACTGGTTTAGGAAGGTCCATTCCCTCTTCCCTTTTTCAGCCTGATCCATAACCTCACATATCCCACCTCAGACCACAGCTGCAGTGGCTGGTGGATTTTTAGGAGTCTGATTGATAGAAGTAAATAGTGTTTTAGAGTCTTGTGCTTTAGAGTGGAGCATACTGCAAGGTTGGCCTCTCCTGGAGCCAAAGGAGGGTTGTAACAGGTAGCTTATGATCCAGGACGACTTTCCTGTTGACGATAACTATATGTCTAAAAGATAGCAAATGTATGTTCGTATCTAGGTACCTTAAATTTTCATTTCTATGCTTTTGATTTTCTATGCTTTACCTGTCCTTAATTATTATGCCAAAATTGTGTTCATGAAGGTAAGAATTGTGCATATTTACAAGAATTCATTAAGGGAACGGTTGGCTTAGAGCATATATAAGCACTACTGGTGTAAATCCAGCCAACTGAATATATATTGAAAGCTATTTACATCCAATTCATTTTTAATGATTCCTGTATCTGTTTGATAATGATATCAGTTAATGAGCTGACTGAATACAGATCTAGTTCCTACCTCATAAATTTTTTACCCTGCTATGCACTAATTGGCAAAGGTAACAGGTTGTCCTAAGACCCCTAACTGAATCTTGGTTTGCTGAGGTTAAACCACTAGAAAAATCACGATGAATCAGGAGACAGAATAAAATACACCAAGGCAGTAGATGTGAGGGGTTTTTTTTATTTTAGCAAAGCTTTTGGTACTGTCTCTCATAGTATCCTTCTGGACAAAATGTCCAGCATGCAGCTAGACATGTACACAATATGATGGGTGGACAATTGGCTGAAAGGTTAGACTAAAAATGCTGTTGTAAATGGGGTAACATCAGGCTGGTGGCAGGTCACTAGTGGTGTTCCCCAGGGCTCAATTTTAGGGCCAGTTGTTTTCAATGTTTTTATCCATGACCTGGACACAGGAGTTGTGTGCACACTAAGTAAATTTGCTGACGATACTAAATTAGAAGAAGCTGTTGATTCCCTCAAGGGTAAAGAGGCCTTACAGAGAGATTTTGATAGATCGGAGTACAAGGCAATCACCAACTACATGAAATTTAACAAGAATACATGCCAGATTCTGGGACGGTGTAATCCTGGATGTACATATAGATTCAGGGCAAGAGGTTCGAGTGTAGCCCTGCAGAAAGGGATCTGGGGATTTTGGATGATAGTAAGGTCAATATGGGTCAACAATGTGCCCTGTCAGTCAAAAGAGCCAACAGTATCCTGGGGTGCATTAAGCACAGTATAGTGAACTGTTCGAAAGAAGGGATTGTTCCACTGCACTCAGCATTGTTGCGGCCTCACATCAAGTATTGTGTGTAGTTTTGGACTACACAATATAAGAAGATATAAAAATATTAGAATATCCAAAGGAGGGCAACAAAGATGGTGAAAGGACTATAGGGCATGACTTATAAGGAGCAGCTGAGGATACTAAGTTTATTCAGCTTAGAGAAGAGGAGACTGAGGAGTGACCTCATTGCTGTCTACACCTTCCTCATCAGAGGGAGGTGCTGCTCTCTTCTCTCAGGTATCCGGTGATAGAATGCAAGGGAATGGCTTAAAGCTATGTCAGGAATTTCAGATTGGATATTAGGAAAATATCCTGTCTTCTTCACTGGGAGGGTGATCAAGCACTGGAACAAGCTCCCCAAGGAAGTGGTCATGGCCCCAAGCCTATTGATGTTCAAGAAGTGCCTGGACTACGCTCTTAATTAAGTGGTTTAACTTTTAGATTGCCCTGTGTGGAGTAAGGAGTTGGACTTGATGATTCTTGTTGGTCCCTTCCAACTCAGAATATTCTTTTACTTTGAGTTTTGTTTGGGCTTTTAAGCTGCTTACTCACCACATTCATAAGCTTTTCTCTGCAACAAGTACATCAAGGGTGATAAAAAAAAAAAAATTAGCATTAAGGTGAATGGACAACAGCACCTGAAAAAGTAAGTGGAAATGAAACTTTCCATTTACTTCCAGGTAAGTCCAACATTGTAAAACAAAAGGTCCTACTCATCTCCCACTTAAACTCAGGTGTGTGCTTCACCCCTGCAACTCCCTAGGAGCTGGTACACTGCTGCGTGGGGGTGCCAGTGACCCGGGGTGGTCTCCCCATATGTGCAAGTACCAGCCCTGCCACAGGTCCCCCTCCTCAGGGCATCACTGCCAGGGTGCACAGACAACCACACAGAAGGCATTTGTAACCTCATCTTCTTAAAAACAAAAGTAAAAATTTGGAAAGAACCAGAGGAGAGAAAGGAAGTACTTTTAATTCTTCTTACTTCATTTATGTCAACATATAATTTTCAGTTCCCTGAAAGAAGAAGAAGGAGTGAAAAAGGGTCTGCCAAAACGCTCAGGTGAGGCAATGTATGCAAGCGCTGGATGAACAGAGCTTGGCCTTGGTGTGTGCAAGTTTCTTTGTCAATACTCTGAACTGAAAGCAGAAGGCCACAAACACAGCCATAGGCATTTCTCTGCTTCTGGATCCTTAAATGATTGGTATTACAGGAGAACTCATATCAGTTTACCTTTAAATATATTATATATACTAATACTTCCATTAATGCCCAAGCTTTTCCCTGCTGGCTTTTCCACAAAGCTATTCAGAAGCTGTCGGTAAGGCTCATTGCTAGTGAGCAACCACAAAGAACAAACTGCATTTTTACTTCTCAACACAGCTGTGGGGAAGAAAATTTTAAAAAACATATACTAAAAGCTTCTATTCATTTGTAAAGTTGGTATAGGAATGAGCTTAACTTTCAGGTACCTCATCTTTACAAGGGAATATTGTTATTTCATGAGCAACATAAGATCTTGCCACAGTCTGTAATATCCCATTATATCATCACAAACTAAAACCTAAACAGTCCAACACTACCATGGCTTCTGAATCTTGGCATATCTATTTCCTCTCTAATAATTAATTATGTGACTTATTTAGTTTCATGAATATTTAGCTTTCTTGAACGTCCATTTTTCCCTTTTATTTTCATGATAATTACACAGTTATCTTACTATTGTTACATTCATCTCTCAACATGCTCATGTACTGCATATTTTTCTTTGCCCTATCCATACAATTTCACAAGTCTTATATTTCTGTATAAATTATATATTCACATATGTTAAAAACATTAAATATTTTGGATAAACAAACATCATATTTTTCCTCTTTTCCCAAAACCTAATAGTACTGTCCTTCAAGTTTATAATTTTCTAATCAACCCCTTAACCTCCTGAAGTTTTAAACATAATTTATTCAGCTTCACTGTTCCTTTAGATATTTTTTGTATCTCTACTCAAAATCCACCTTTTTGGCTTTTATATAATTTTAAGTTCTGGTCAAAGGTTTTGAGAAATACAAAATAACAATCATCTTGCCATAATTCTAGATCAACACTGTGAAAAAAAGAATGTCAATCTTTTTAGTATATTTCCATCAGCATAATATTAAATATTAAATTGAATATGGACCTTTTCCAACTGCAATGTGTATTTTTAGCCACACTAGCCACACCTTTTGCAATCACTTATTGTTTTCTTGAAAATTCATCTTCACTGGGCAACATGCATACTTACTGATATAGTTGACCAGTACAAATATCAATTTGTTCTGAATTTTACTATTAATACTTTATTTGAAAAAAGGTTTAAACCAAAATTACATTGAGCAATGATTAAGCAAAATGCCTTGTTTTTATAAAACTGCCCTTTGCAAACTTTCATTTTGGAATGCAAAGCCTCTCACTTTAAATATATGTCTATTATCGGGGGATATGAAAGTGTATATTAAATTAATGAAATGGATTACCTCAGTTACACAGTGCTTATTAACAGGAAGAGCTCCCAGTTTTCATATTATGTACATCAGTAACTTTAATTGCATTAGGCTGAGCTAGGAGAGCTATTTTAGGAGATATTTCAACAGCACAACAATTTCTCCTGGCTTTTTGCCTGCTGTAGCTCAATTTCTGAGGGTTCTCTCATAAATGCTAACTTATTATTTCTGTCAGTCATGCTTTAGCAAACATGGCCTCATTAAAACTACCCTAAAGTGGATTCGGTTTTGAAAACTCTCCCTTGATGTCTTCATGAGACAACTGGTGCTGGAGGGCTATTTCTTCCATTTGGGTTAAGAGATAGTAGTGTTATAGAGTACGAATTTACAAAAGACCAGTTTTGGGGCCAACAGCAGTAAAAATGATGGACTATGATGAGCTCAGGCTTTGTAGGATGGGATACAAAACTGCCTATGATATGAAAAGTACGAAGCAAATTAGCTTTTAAATTATGGTTTGCAAGCACTGATACACAAGTGTAAAATCAATTAGCTGTCAGCTATTGGTTAATAGTGACTCAGTGACCTGCCTTGCTCCTGCTGGGACTTGTGAGCAGAGGTTTATAATGGGGAAGGCACAGTGTTTATTCTCTGCTAATAATATATTACATGCTGAAATCACTTTATCAGAAGCTCCTGGAAAGAGAAGGTAATCTTCCTGAAATAGGTAGGCATTGGTGAGATCCCACGTTGTTATACACAAGCTTCAGATCCTGTGCTAGGTGAGGGGGCCTGACTGAAAGGATTTCCCAGCGCTTGTTCTTAAGGACATCGAGGCAGATTCATCCCTCATGTAACTTTAGGGAAGATACTTGTCTCTAGCATACATCTGCCTGCATGCATGGACAATATAATTCCAATGACCCTACTGATCTGCTGCATTACAACAGCGGATGTCTGTAAATTTAAGAACATTACCCTTAGAGTAAGAGGTAGGTGTGGTGAAGTTCTCCACAGGTCAAGGTCTGAGGGAAGAACATGAACAGCGTAATGGAGGAGGCCTATGGGGACTGAACATGAGTTGTTATACTTTCTTATCTCAAAGGACCTGAGAGCATCCTAGGAAACATGCAAGGATTTAAAATACATGGAGAGAAAGCAGCCTCAGCCCAAATCCTGTAGCAAACCAGCAGTGTTTTTATACAATTATGTCAGCAAGTAGAGATCCCACTAAGACAAGTCTGTTGCCTCAATAAGACTTGCATTTGTGCCCAGTGCAACCGTGTGAGCTTCATCGCCAGATGCTGATAATACATTTTCCCCCTAGGCCTAAACACACAGCAGAAAGAAAGGAGTAAAACAGGATGTAGCTTGAGAAATGGATAAGTTACTCTAGACAAACTGCTAAAATTGTACCCCAAGTTGGAGAGGATGTAAGAACTGAATTGCCTATCTACTGTTCATTTTTATTTGGCTAGGTCCTCATACAGCCTTATCGCCATAGCATTTCAGTAAGTCAGAAGAATTAGTTTAGACTCACAACCTTGTTATTTAAATCATGTACAAATGGGGAACTTGAACTTGAAACTCAGTTCCACAAAACACCTAAGATGTCTACTGTGAGAGATGGGGAGGATTTAAGTGCTGAAGTTGGAAATTGCAGACATGCCAACTCATCAGTATCTTAAGGCTCCCAATACTTTAGTTTATCAATTTCTTTTATTAAAATTCTTTAACTAACTAAAAGACAAGAGTCCTGTTACCAGCTACATAAATGCCCTTCTGGGAGTACTAAAAGCCTATATATACATATATATATATATATGAGAAAGAGAGAGAGAGAGAGATGCATGTATGTATAGATATGTTTAACATAGAAATACACTTCATGTTTTCTTCAAACAATGTTATAGAATGAGCAAAAAGAAAAACCATAGCAGTACCTGCTGCTGTAATCCTCCCTTTCTTCCTATCTATCTATACAGTCTTTGTTACAAACATAGCTGGGTGAGATCTGAATGCAGGGCACAAGTGCTGATCCATTTAGGAGGATGTCAGGATGGTGTAATTTAAACAGTGATATCAAAGAAGGCAGTTCTGGCATTGCTGAGTGCGCATAGATGATGGATGGTGCTAGGCGTGCATGGCTGATCTGCAGAAAAGGAAGGGCCAAAGCAGGGTGGAGGATGAGAGGACAAAGAGGCCGTGTGAAGGTGCTGCCCTGAGGGGAAGGAATGGTGGGAGAGCTCTGCCTAGGGATGGGTGAAAGAAGTTAAATGAGCACCAGTACACAGACAAAGAAAGGTGTGAAGAGACTGAATGGGGGAAAGGGAGAAAGATGAGTGAGCTGAGTGATGCCAGCAAAGTTGAATGTCCTGGTAATGTACCATGGTGTGGGGTGACAAAACTTAATGGAATCTGCCTAGAATATGAGAAGTGCCAATAACAACCAGGTTACTAGGATTCAAAAAAACTGTGGATAAAAATTGCTTTCCAAGATAAGCTTGCACTGTGAACCTTTGTTAGCAATGCTTGCCACCAGTGCCAAACTGCGGCCAACAAGGCTTCTTGACAGGTTTTGGCAGATAATCAAATGATTCCTTCCAGTCCTCCCCTTCTTTTTTTTTTTTTTTTTTTAATTCCCTAAAGGAATTTAGGGATCATCTTTTTGAAACAAGAAGAATCTTTCCATGACTGTATTTTGGGATCCTCAAACTTCAGTTTTTCTTTCTTGTTTTCCTGTCCCCCTTACTAGTAATTTCCAGTGACATTTAAAATAAATTAGAAGATGACTGCTGAACAATGCTTCCAGGGATTTGAGGTGTTGCCCTTGTCAGAAATGACAGCATGCAGACACATCAGGTTTGCTCAGAAAGGGAGTTCTTCAATGTAAAAAATGATGTGTGTTTTTAAGGTGCCAATTTTGGCAGCATTAAAGCAATGCTAGCACTTTTTCTTCAGGCTTGCAACCTTTGGCAGTGGTCCCATGCCTCCTCTGAGCTTTATCACAACTTTTGGTAACACTTGTATTTGACTTCTTAAGCTAAAGACAATGTACATACAAGCATTTCTGTTCAATGGTAGAACTTATTTGCTGAGAACCACTCATACTTGCATTAAAGTCAGTGACTGAACTTCCACAGGCTTCAGTAGGACCAGGACTGTTCCCAAGCCTGGCCCATCCTCTGGCCCTGAAGGCAAGTACCACACAGCTAGACAGGTTTCTTCTAAAAACCTGGGCAACCTCATGAATACTGCCATTATTAAAAGTCTTTGGCTAAGGGTAATTACATAAACTGGAAAAACACTATTTGGCAGGGCCAAAGCTGTGCCAGGGTGCATGTTAACAATTAAATGGCATGGAGGATCACAAGCTGGTGTATGGACCTTCAACTGGGACCTTGCTTCTTGCTGGAGAAGTAGCCCAAATGTTACTGTTACTCGTTTGGCAGCATCATTGTGCAGAGCGGGCTATAGTTTGAATTTCTGTGGCAAAATCACAAACTCAAATCCAGTGCTTATGCTGCATCCAGCACACGGGGAAAATGACACACTAGAAAAAGCATTTTGCTTCAGTTGAGCCAACATCCTGTCATGTCTGTCTGCAATACCCTTTCAGGTGGTAGGTAGGAGCCTGTAACACTTAGTTAAAAGGGTAAGATATGTTCCTACTACATTTTACTTTGCACACATTGCAATGTCCAAGGTTATATATGAATTACAGCTAAGTACTTGTTTCTGCACTTGCTTACACTCTCAAGTCTACTATTCACTGCTTTGTAACATATTTTGGGATCCTTGGAAGATGAAAAGCTCTCTATAAAACTCAGTTCATTGTAATAATACAGTTAAGAAACAAGGAGACCAAAGCTCAGTGCAGGAGATTCACAGCCAAAGCCCTGGAAAGATTCACAGATAAATATTTTCTACATTTAGTGCTTTCACAGACTTTTTTTTTTCCCTCACTGCTCATTTGAGTAGATAGATGCTTACACAGCTTTGCATTACTTAAAGGAAAGAATAAAATATGTGTTGAGATCTATACTCATCCTGATGAATTGCAGTGCAATTTGATCTTTTGTAGGTACAAAATATGTCCTCTGGGTTGTAGCAGTTTATTTTACTGCAGTAATCTCAACAGTGTTTCCCTATACCAAGGTATTTGACACATTTACCAAGCTTTTCTTTTTATGTTTCATTTACTAGTGCTGCAGGCAAAAATGTTTTGGCAAATCAGTTACATGCAGAAAACCAGTTACCACAAATGACTCTGGGCTGATGCTTCTATTTGTACGTTTTACATCCATGATCTACTGAAGACGACATACCATAAAGGGGCGCATAGCAAGTCACATTTCTCCACCCTCGCCTTCCAGAAATGCTGTTTATTTGACAATGAGTAAACTGATGAGCCTGTCCATTGTTCATCTGATCAGATACTGGAATGCTGCTGTCAACAATATTCATAATTTCTGTAAACTTGGCCTTCTCTTTACCTTTGTCGGCTGTAAAATGGCACAGGTTGATTATTGCATCCAAGTGCCTTCACTCTTCACTCACTCTCATGCACACACACAGACTCGGATTCAAATGTTCCTTTGGCTGGTGATTGCTCTGAGCATGACTGTGCAGTCAAAGAGGCTTTGCAAATCCATTTCCCTAAAACAATCGATGTGTTTGGCTTCTTAGCATGACACAGCCACAGCATTGAGAAGAGATTATTATTGGGGCCCAAACAGGCTAAACTGGGAAATGTCCTTTTGTAAAAAAGCATGCTCAGTGGTAATTATATTCTCATCTGATCAGAAAGGGGCTACCACAATAGTGTGGCCCAAGAGCTAAAGAGCTTATTTTCTAAATCTCTTCATCCTTTCTAGAACCATGAGACATTGACAGCAAGTCACTTAACTCTGTCCAGCCACAGCTGTGTGGGTTTTGCATAATTAATTATTTATACCAAGGCAGACACAGTAATTAACTTCCAGATGAATATGATATTCTGATCAGAAATGCTTTGCATTTCAGCCATCCCTCAAGCAAGTAACTGTCAAAGCTGGACTGTTTGACAGACTGGGTCCTGCCAAAATCCCTCCCAGACATCTGTTCTCAGACAAAAAGAACAGATTCTCAAAGCAGTGCTTGCAGACGTTGCCTCGTTTCAGCAGGCAAAGAATAACCAATTCACAAATTCTGGTTAATTTTGTCTGATTTCAAGACAGTAAGCCGAACCTCGTAAAAAGCCAGGACCTGTTTTTTTCAGTCATAGGCACTGGTGCAAATTGGGTGTTTCCTCATGGAAATCAATGGCCTGCACTGATGTCAGGCAGGTGCAGGTCGGGAATGAAGCCCGGGGGATTTGATATGAGGCGGGTTTGAAGACAGCGGGCAATTTTTTTATTTTCTTTGTTTTGGTGAACAGAAATGAACAATAATCATCAGCATTACAATAACACTGAATTGTTTACTTGCTATTACTGCTGTCTGCAGCATAATAGTAATTCATTGGAGTAAGAATTTTACACTGAGGCAAATTCATGCTGAATTTTTTTCCTATATCTCCTTTTTAGCAGAAATTTGTATTAATCACTAAGGATTGTGGCTAAACATTCAAAAACAAAAATAGGGAAGAATAGACACCACAGCTAGAGCTGACTGCAAATTGCATTTTGTTGTTGTGATTTCTGATGTAGCACCCATATAATCACAGTGCTTTAATGCTGTGTGCTGGCTGTAATGGAAGACAAGACGATGACTACAAGGAAGAGGTTACAGCATAGCAGAGACAAGCCTATTTAATGGATGTAAATCTGACCACATAGGAACCAGGAGGTTGGCTGCTGGTTTGGCACATCCTGGATGCTCTGCTCAGGGAAGGCTGAGCACCCCAGGGTCCTGGGGAGGCCATACCCTTCTTCAAGAGCAGCTCAACCTCTGGGCTGGGAGGGAGGTTATGACAGCCGGGGAAGGACAGACAGTGGTCAGCCCGCCTCCAACTACTCCTGGAGGTTGTAGTATTGCAATAGGGATGAGATGATCTATCAAAAACAGGCATCCCCACTCCACCACCACTCCAGATATTCCTTGAGATGGCATTGGCATCCATATGACCTTCAGTGGGCTGGTTCAGTGAGCTAAACTTGCTGAAAAAATCACTTTTTGTTGTTGTTGGGTCAGTTTTCTGCTGGCTTGGCTCCCTGGATCAATTTACTATGGGGTTGTGTTAAGTACCAAAACAAGGGAAATAATAGAGGTGCCAAGGAAAGGTATTTGTTGGATTGGCTTGGCTGTTTTACCAAACTGTGTACCCCAGGAGAATCAAAGAGGAGGCACGCACAGCCAGACCTCAGCGACTATGGACAGAGAGACTCTCCTAGGGATGCAGAGGAGGTTGTGTGGAGATTGTTTCAACCCAGAAAGTCCTTCACAGCTGCTTAGTCAAGGAAGCCTGGAGAAAAGGAGCCATTCTGCAGGGACCAGAAAGCACGAGCAAGTTTGTTTACAAGCCATTATTTATTCTTGTTCAAGTGGGAGTTTAAATTTTTACCTATTTCTCAATTGTTTCAGTTGTGTTAGTAAAAGTCTTGGTGATGTTTTGGAGTGCTCACCTTTAAGACCAGGATACAGGTATACCAAGCCAGCTCAAGATGCTGTCCACCTTGGCCTGAGTCCATTACAGCCAGCAAACACCCATGCAAACATCGCAGCAGTTAAAACATGTATTAGTTAGAGTACACAAAAAGAGGGACAGAATTAATAAATTTGTGTTTATCTAGAGGGATCTAGAAATCTTTCTAACTTTAGTTTGCCACAGGCACCTGAAAGACCCTGGAACACACAGCAAGAAGCTGGAATGAAGCTCTGTGTGCAGATTCTGTCACAGTCGCCCAGTGACACATTATTTTCTCATCCTCTGAAGTGTGTGACACTGGTAACCTGGACTAGATGGCACAGAGTTTTATTCAGGATGGCAATTCTTATATTCCTATATGATCTTAGAGCCTTGTCTATAGGATATGGAAATCAGAAGAAAGACTTAATGGACGCTGCATCTATTCTGATACGGCAATTCTTAAGTTTCTGTAATGGCAAAAGCCCATGATTCTCATCAAAGTTAAACTCTGCACTTGCCAGCTCTGCACCTATGAAAAAACAAAAAGGCTCAGTTATTTAGAGAAAGACATTTTCATCCTATCATCAGGAGCACAATAGACTTCTCCCCCCTAAGGTAATAATTCAAACACAAAGAAAAATTCCACAGCTTTGCAAACCTTCCTGGTTTCACAGCTAGCTTGTGTGGTGATTTATTTGGGGAGGTCTGTAGTCTCCAGTGGCACAAGGGACAACAATGTCCCTTCAACCTGGCTCCCAAAAAGTCTTCTGCTGTTCCCCAGTCCCCCTGCACATTCAGCACATGCAGTCCTCATCTGGTGACTGCTACCCTTGACACAGCAAACGTGGCAGGAAGGAATCATGGGGGAACTCTGCACTATTTACTGACAGTAAAACCCAAACATGCATACCCTATTCTGTGTGGTTCAGCTATCTAAAGACAGTGAGGACACTCAAGGTACTCCAAAATATTTTGCAAGGTCACTAAGTAAATTCTTTCATACCACCAGCCTCAATTTCTTATCCACTGACATCCTTACCACAAGGGATCACTTAAGGAAAACACACTTTACTTTTGAGTGTCCGGCTCATAGGTTTGCAATGATGAAATCCAAAACACTGTTTTAAAACATTTGGCTTTACACAGTTGTATTTCCAATATATTCTTAAATTATCTTCAATAACTACTTTTTTAAAGGAACAAATTCCCAAACAAATCATCTTGTTTCCAGTGTCAGCCTTGTTTATTTAGAGCTAATTTTGTATCGCACTGTCCTGGACATGGGGCACACACCTAAATGCCTCCTAAGGAGTTTTATTGGTAAAGACGACAGATTTTTTTCAGATTTCATAATCCACAGGTTAGTTGGAAAGGAAGGGTTTGGCCATGGAAATCATTTTTCTACACTTCTTCCCAGTCTTTATGAACTTAACTAACCTTATTCTAATGAGAATAGTAAAAGGAAAGAGTTTCCTGGAGTCACAGCTCTTCTTACAATAAACGCTCCAGGACTATTCCTCTTCCTACAGACCATAACAGAAGGGAAAATCGGGCTTCTAGCTTGGAACTGTAAAGAATTTTGCACACTCTGAATTTCAAGGCCTATGATTCTTTTATTTAATGAAAAAGCATTAGAAATCCCAGATTCCCAATACTGAGGTCAATACACGTTTTGATTGCTTCTATTTTCAATATGGGAGAGCTAAAAAAAGTATGCTTTGGAAATAATACATTGTTCCAAATGTTATGCTACTATAAGAGGATTCACATAGTTAACATCTTACATTATGTTTGGCAATGTGGTGGTTTTGTATGCTTTTTTGGGTTTGTTTGGTTTTTTTTCAGAAAAGGAGCAAAGTCATGCAAACCAGGAGAATATAGATGTGATTTTCTGACTGATTTTTTAAAGCCTCAGAATAGTGATTCAGTGTGCTGGCCAGGAAAGCCGAGGCAGCTCCAGAGAAGGGGCAAAACGGTGTTCCAGCATGCTAGTTCCCGATTTTTTTTTTTTTTTGTCCTCTTATTTTTCTTGTAATAGTATTTAAGATACCTCTATAGCCATCCATCAGCCCAAATGCCCTCTGTTCTGGCCTTCTTTCTGAGGCTCCCTAAGTCAGCAATTTCAGAAGCGGTATCTCTTGCAAATCACTCTGCAGATAGCTGTAGTGCATGCAGCCAGAGCTGATGAGTCAATGAAGTGTACGACAGAGAAGGAGGCAAGAAGATCCTTTCACTCCCCATTTTCTTGACACCAGTGCAATGCCAGTGACCCCCTGAAGTGTGAGGGGACAATCATGCTTCAAGTGACCAGCATGTGGGGCAGAAGGAAATAACATTCCCTCTGCAGTGTAAATAACATGCACACAACATGATCAATGAAACGAGAAATGGATGATGGTGACAGATCAGTGATCAGCAAAAGCAGAAACTCGTGGTGCTTGCCAGGTAATTTAAACACATCCAATTCAGTGTTATGTCTAATATGCCTCTTTTCTTAAAGCATAGACCCTGAAGGAGCAAGTCTTTGCAAAGGAGAGCAGTGCGACTCCACTTTGTCTAAAGCGTCTCTTTTCAGCACAGAGAGACTTTTTCCCTGTAGAATATAAAGGCACATGAGAGGACAATTAACAGTGAAAACCCAGCAGGGCTGCTGTACGCAAGTATGCACAGCGTGCTCCCCCGTTGCTTCTGGACTGGCACTAGCCTGTCAAACGCCTGGAAACGAAGCTTTCTGGAGCCTTTATTAAGATTCATGGGAAAGGCAGGCCCCAAACCCACAGACAGCATCAGCATGAAGCATCTCAGCCTCCTCTCTCCCATAAGCACTGCCAGCACATCTGGCTCAGACTCTAGAGGGGAATGAAGAAACTGGGAGGGAGTATAAAGTGAATCTGTCAGCATTTACTTGCATGACAATCTGCCATGTAGAATACGTGCCATGCACAATACAATGCTCTCAAGCGCCTGATCCCCTACTACACCCTGGCTGTAGGCTAGTGCACTCGCATTTCTCCCATACATGCCAGAGGAGGACTGCAAACCTACATACAGGGTTTTGCAAAGGGCTGTGATGCCCACATAGGGATGAGATTACTTCTTTTTTCCCTTTGTGCTCTTTTGTAGGGGACCCACAGCAGCCTTAAATCCCATCTTTTCAGAGACACTTCTGAAAATCCCAAGCCTTTCAGGTGATTTGAAGTCTGGATTTTTTAAACTTTGCTCCCTCCTTCTGTTTATTGACAATTTGATTAATTATTAGCGGTTCACGTGAGTGTGTATGTGCATGCATCTGTATACATACATAAAACTTAATGATTCATGTGCATCAACTCATTCCAGATATACATAGAAACACGTATTGCTTTCTGATAAACTGAACTCCAAAATAATCTCTCTGATCCTCCCTTTTCCTGCAACTTTGCTTGGGCTTTTACAGCAGGGCAAAAATTGTATAAACCAATATATTCTTCTGCCATTCACAATAAAGATGCTTTTCACTATCTGAAAGTGAAAATAATACATTCATGAATGATAAAAAATATAAAAGTTGTTATCTTGAAGAGCCCAAAAAGGTGCATAAACTCTAGCAAGTACGAAAGAAGTCCCTTCCTGTGCTTTCTCTCAGCAGCATTTACAGGAAACCTAGCTTCCCGTGGTCACCTCGACAAAATGCCCAGGCCTGAGAGGCAGAGGCAAGTACATGCTGTTTGCCAAGTGAGTGGGAGACAAGCAGCGCTCCTGGATATAAATGGATCTGTTATTCCTCACATTTCCACACTCATGACTCTCAAATCCAATTCTTAGTTTTAAAAAAGTACTTCATTTGCAACAGACTTGGCAGATAATATTGGTATCTGAAGGCTTCTGATGTGTGTTAAAAGTACTATTTTCTTGGTTCATAAGGGACAGAAAAACATGAAATTCTGCCTATTAAGATAAGAAAAACAGTTATTTACAGAGCACCTTAAGTTTTCAGAAGTGTCTGCTGCAAGTCTTAACCAGGTTAGTGTCCTGGTTTCGGCAGGGATAGAGTTAATTTTCTTCCTAGTAGCTGGTACAGTGCTGTGTTTTGGATTTAGGATGAGAATAATGTTGACAACACACCGATGTTTTAGTTGTTGCTAAGCAGTGCTTACACTAGTCAAGGACTTTTCAGCTTCCCACGCTCCACCGACTGAGAAGGCTGGAGGTGCACAAGAAGCTGGGAGGGGGCACAAAACTGGGGGAAAGCTGGCTGGGGGGGCCGCTGCTTGGGGACTGGCTGGGCATCGGTCAGCGGGTGGTGAGCAATTGCATCGTGCATCACTTGCTTTGTATATTCTTTTATCGTTATTATTATTATTATTTTCCCCTCCTTTTCTGTCTTATTAAACTGTCTTTATCTCAACCCATGAATTTTACTTCTTTTTTTCACCCGATTCTCTCCCCCATCCCACTGGGGGGCAGGGGGAGTAAGCGAACGGCTGTGTGGTGTTTAGCTGCCTGCCGGGTTAAACCACAACAGTTAGTTAGACACACTAACTGTCTAGGCAGTATGAGTATAAATTTCAACTTAGCACCTAGATGCCCAGGCGTTAGATTTCGGATTAAATGTCACACCAGCCACAGTGGCTAAGTTCAGCATTGCTACAGAGGCAAACCTGAATAGAGTCTTCGTACCATTCACACATCATTCCTGAACCAGTGTTGGGTGCTTGCAAATCTGCAGTACTTTCAGATCATCTTGGTCCACGAAGGGTCTGGAAACCAGATCTCCCCCTGCCCGAGGGCACTGGTTTCCTTGGCACCTCCTCAGCTGGGCCATCATCTGGCTAGGTGCACGCTGGTGTCCTCTGTGCTGCTACTTTGCTGGGTGCTCTCAGGGGGTGCTGGGGAAGAGCCCCAAGGCCTAACCTACAAATCACCATGACATGTCACCATGGGCACACCTCAGCATGCCCACCAACCAAGCATAGGTGCCAAAGGAGGTCATGAGCTGACCAAGGGTGACCCTACAGTGTTCTAGGCATCTGCAGAGTGTGGTGATGCTGAGCAGTAGGTTTCTTCTTCTTTGGTCATCTGAATCTTGGCTTTATGGTCTTTGGGTCATTATATTATCACCCAGTGAGTCCCCTCATCAGATGATAAACTACATTTCAAACAAAATTTCTGCTATGTAAAAAACCATATCATTTTGAGAAAGTTAAAGTATCCTTTTTTTTTTCCTGAAATTGGAAGAAGTGTTCCACAGCCCTTCATTTTTATGAAGTAAATGTTTCATTTTCATCAAGTTACAACCATCTTATTTCTATTTGTTTTGACTACTAATGCAAAAGTCTAAACGGTAAAACAAGAATGAAATGTTTTGCATTTGACTTTATCAAGATGAAATAATTCAATAATTGCATGAAAAATATGTTGCTCAATTTGGTATGTTATTCAAAAAACACATTTTTCTATGAATCAGCAGTTTCTCACAGAAAACATACTATTCATAGCTTGTTGACTAGTTCTTCCTTAAACAGACACTAAAACAAATCTATACTGTTTCTCGTTATTGCTGTACTTTTCCTCTTTGGCCGTTCTCCCTGAGATTTTTGACCTGCTCAGCATTGCAACTTACCCATTGTGGCCCAGAAAGTACAACGAGGACCTTTCCAAAAAGAAATGCTAAATTTTTTCAATGTATTGCTAAATACTTTCTATTTCATTGATGAAAAAATAACAGTAATGTATTCAGTAAAACTCGACTCAAAATTTATGCTTGCCATATTTGTCTTAGCTTAGACAAGAAAAATAATGATTCCATTTTCATTTTCTTGATGTCTGAAAAGAAGTCTTTCAGCTGATTTTTTTGCAGCATGGTGAGAATGGCCCAGCTGTACCATAAACTGAACACTTAGCCTTGCATTCAGAAATCACCAGCTTGCATTCAAAAGTCAGTTAGTCTTGTATTCAGGAAGCAAAGATCATATGAATGATAAATTATTTGTAATGCAAGATGCTTTTTTCCAGGTCTTTTCCAGAGGTCAAAGGGCTCATCATTTTATGTTTTTCCAAAATTACATTTTCCTTTATAAAGCAGTAAAGTATTAAAATTTAATATTAAATACATATTTTAATAAGTAGAATATAGAAGGTATGACCTCTGTCACTTGCTGAGTGTATCAACACCTGACATTGTCCCAGTGGTATATTTTAAGGACATTTTAATATAAGTCAGGTATTGAATGTGAAGATCTTTCCATTCTAACACATTTTAATGAACTTTCAATGCCATGATACACGTTCAGGATCTTAAATCTGACTTATTGCTGCACTACAGTTTGTAAGGCATGCCATTTGTGCACTGCAGTGGGGTTTTTCCTTTGTTAGAAAACCAGTATTTGTATCTTAGCTTGGATAGAGTACCTTTAACCAAACCGTGTCTACATATTTCAATTACAGATAAAACCTTCCGCTGCTTAAAAGTAATCTTCATGAAAAATGAAGTAATAATCCTAGAAAATGGACATATTGCACAATTATAATTTAAAAAATAAAGACAGATGGTTTGAATAAGTGGCAAACTCATATTTTCATTGACTAGAAGCCTACATGTATTTGAGAAAATACTTTGAAATTACTTATTTGCCAAAAAAAGATGTCAATGTTCTGGAGCTCTGCCACACTGTAGCATCTTGCTTGGTTGGATGAATGTGTGAGGGGAAGGCAGATATGGACTCTATAATGATCTGTCATAATTCAGAGCAGTGGGGCAGATTCAAAATTAAAGCCAGCTCCAAATACCCTGGAGGAGCCAGTTTCACACTGCAATATGTCAATAGTTTGGGAGTATCGCTTTCTTCATCTCCAGTCTCACATTCAGCCTCACTCCTCCTCAAAATCTAGTGTTTTTCTTTGGAAATGCTTGTTTCTCATTAACCCTCTGTGGAAGCCCATTTATTTACTACATTTTAGCCTGGTATAACAAACCTGAGTGTGAAGACTGAGTCTGTGGAGAGCCCACGGCACCTTGTGAGAGCTGAGATGAGAGAAGCTGAATCAGGACCTTGCTCTGCTCTTGATGCATCATGTAAGCTTGGGCAATGTCTGTCCCCTGCATTTTTCTCCAAAATGATGATAATAACATTTATGCATTTCCTGGGATTGTCAGGAAGGTTTCACTGCTATCTGATGATGTTTCCTAAAATGCCCATCATTACATTAAGGCATTTAAGTTGATAAAATTATCTTTTTCTTCTTCAGCAAGGGATATAACCACCTGTCTTAACACTAATGGGGTTTAAGCACCCATACTATGCTGGACTGAAGCTTTTTAAAAGAGTCCAGTATATTTCGCCCAAACTGCAAAATAGGAGAAGTATCATATATGATTTATGGTTTCCTTTTAAAACGCAAATTAGCTCTACAGTTTAATTTGGTCTACTCGAAGTTTAATTAGCTGGGTACCACAGAGGGCTGTGAGACATGGGCTTATTTTGGATATACTGACTACTGCATCTGTACCAGTAAAATAAACCACATTGCTATCGAGTAATAAGTGTGCATAAATGCCTACAATACAAATGAAAACATGTGAAAGTAGCAAAGACCTTGTCCGTGTTGCTTGCAGAGTAATAAATACTGTATATCATATATAGTTTCCTGTAAATTGCTTTAACCTATAATTAAAAATGGGTGCAAAAATAGATTAATAGATGGAAAGAACAGTTCTCTGTTCAGAAATGTCTGATATTTTGACGCTTTAGCAATACTGGTTTTATATAAATAATTTATTCTTTTACAGTAATCCTATGAAAGCTGGAGGCTACAGTGATTTCAAATCCACACATGTCCTTCTCTTATTATCCACCCAGCACTAACAGGTACTTGTAGACTGGTAGTGAATCATTCACATTTTCTTATACAGAGAGTAAAAATTAGGAAGTTTGTGAAAGGAGGGTTGGTAGGTCTGGGGTATGATCCTGGCTAGAAAATAAAACAAAAGTTACAAAGTTCTGGGGCTGTACAGTTAAATCTACAGAAAGACTGTAGATTTGTGCACAGCCTGTTCCTAGAGCTATGTATTTGTATACCCTCATGTACAGAGAGGGTTAACTTATTTCTTCAACACAAATCCAGTATATATCCCAAAACAATAATCTTCTTGTAATGAGCAGCTGTTTCTGATGATAATAAAGATTCTGAAATTATACATGCATAACTCACGAGGTGAATGAAAAAATATATAGAAGAGAGCAGTTTATAGTAGGTGCTGCCAAACATGGTACAAAGCAAGGTACCCCAGGATTTGTTTGTGAATGACCACGAACCTTTTCCAAAATGTCAAGTGCAGATTGAAAAAAGTCTAATTTCATCTCCTTTAATTACATGCATGCAAGTCATTGCCTTCTCTTGTTTTGTTTTGGGGTTTTTTTGTTATTTGCTTCAGTGTGACATTCTTCCTTGTAAGCAAGAAAAGCCATGTGTTCTCTCTGACCTTATGTTTTAAGAGAGTTTGAGATATTTCATTGACCCTCCCCCCTCAACTCTGAGGCTAATATGTCTCATTATCTCAGTGCATAAAACTGATTATTAAGTAGTCTGATGAAGCAAACAGGCTTCCACTTGTCCTTTTGAATTATCTCAATATCATTAATTGTTTAAAACTGACAATGAGGTCATTCAATTACAGTATTCTCTGTACAGTCTGTGCTTAATGTCACATTGATGTTGTTATCCAGAGCAGAGGGGGTTAAATTATCAGTATGCCATTGCCGCTGTGATCCTAATGTAAATGAACATTTGGTGTTTTATTTTTTTCCTTAGCTGCTGGTTACTATGTTATTAGCATATTTGATGTATTTCTCAGCTCAGTTAATAAGCAGTTCTGAAGGCAAAAGATTGATGTTTTAGAAGGGGGTTTATAGACCGTTCTCCCTTGTAACAATATCTGGAACATGTCTATGCGCTGTTAGGACTAACTGACTGGTTTTAGGCCGTATGCACCACTGACAAAGCCTAATCTGTGTTCCTGTCTGCTCAGGTGTTTTTTTGTTAGACTACGGCTATCCTATGAATTCCAAACATTTTTTCTTTGCTCTCTAGTTCCTACTGAAACTAAATTCTGCCTTGATATTCAAGCGTATTAAAGCATTTTGCATGCTTCAGGTGCATTAAAGTTACCTGAATACCATTCTTTGTATCAAATGTGTTCAAAACCCTGAAGTACATACGAGTAAGTTTTGTAAAAACAACTCTAATGAAATATTAAGGAGAGAATATATGGAAATACAGGAAATACAAATGGGTGTATTCGTATTAGACCCAGTGCATAGAATAGCATGGAGAAGCAGATCAGTGTAAAATATTCTTATAAAACTTCTGATAGAAGAGCAATTCAGCTGATGCAAATGGAAGTACAGAGACTAGGCGCTGCAGCTAACTGCTCAGAGGGGAAGCTGGTGACGCTCTTTCTTCCTCAACAACTGTGCTTTCTTACCTGGGCACAAAGCAAAGCTCCAGAGGGATGTTAGAGGGTTTGTTAGGGGAGGTGGCAGCCAGCACCTGGGGCAGGCGCAGCCATAGGGAGAGGTCTTCTGGTCCAAGGGCCAGGCTTGCCAGAAGGCTGTGGCATTTAGATCTTCTCCATCTTTTCACTAACTCTCCCTTGCGTTGGGTAGAAACTCACCTAAGGAACTCAGAGTTTCTGTTCAGAAAAATAAATTAATTTTAGCTCACCAACTGCCACTCTTCTCCCTATTATACTATTGATTTTAGTACTGCCGCAGTGCTTTGGGATCCTGAACGGCTTCCAAATCTATATTTGAAACCTGTCTCTTTGTTTGAGTAGTGTCCCAAGTAATGTGATCAATATAGTTAGCATTAAAGCTCACTAAATGATGGCAGTGCCTTTTGGTAATGACTTGTGAGGTTTCAAATTCTGCTTTGGGAAATAAGACTCTTCAGACAGTTTTGTAAAAATAGACTTTTGTTGAGGCAGTTTATTTTCAGATTTTTCAAAATCATTCCACTCTCTCCTCTGCGTTTTACCCTCACCTGTCTCTGCTGTTTTAGAAGCAACCAGAAAAATTGTGATTTTCAAAGAAACCTTCCAGGTGAAAAAATTTATCAAAACTGTTATGTCTGTGCAAAACATTTTGTCTTTGTTGCAGCAGGGTATTTGACAAAATGACATTTTGTCTAAACTCTTTCAACCAGCCCTCACTAACAAGCTTTCCACAGATAAGCAATGTATATCCTGTTTTTTCTTCATCAAGCTGGGACACTATATGCATTTTGCCAAGCCTCCTGGCAGCTAATATTTTTGTTAAATTGGCTAGTACATCTGTCAGCCCTGGGACAAAGCTAGGTTTCCCACCCTGAACCTTTCAAGCAGAACCTTTTGTAAAAGGCAAAATGCTGTATCTACCTTAAAACATAAAGGATCCTCAGGGCATTGGAAACTAATGTGCTGCTTTAATGCAAACATCCCTTGTGAGGGCTCTCGGTCCTTGTATGCTCTGAACAGCAGGAGGAAGAATACATGAATACAAATGAACTGCACAGCAGTATTCAGAAAATGGAGCTATAAGAGTTAATGAGATGGTGTCCTGCTGCTGGACGCTTGCATGTTAAAAATCCTGATGGTTTTATCCAGCAGCAAGTTTGAAAAACCTGTGCAAAGCTAGTGATTGTGGAGCACCAGTGACTACAGAACGGTGCCTCTTTCTGTGTGGCCTTGCTACAGGCAAAGAGCCTTTGATATATCTAAATCTACCAAGGGAGAAAACAGGGGGATTACTAGAAATCATTGACCATGGAGGAACAAAGTAATTATTAATAGCATTTTACACCGAACTCTATACGGCTGGTGCGTGTACGCAGCTCTGTGTGTCTAGCTGCATACTGCAACTGGAAGATGACCCTGTAACTAAAAGCCACTGCAAATAGCACTTAGTTGTGTGTCTTTAAGACTCACTCAGCTGATTTCAAAGGGAAGGCTCCTATTTATGTCACTGTTGGCCACAAAAGTCCTGCCCCACTCCAGAGACACAATTCAGTGTATCTCTTTCTTGCAACCAATGGTATTTTCCCATAAACAGCCACCACCCTGAAAATGCCCCACAGATCTACTGCTCAGTGTATGTCTAGCACAGATCAGTCTGACCTACTGCTATTGTGCTATCCTGTTAAGTTACAGAATTAACAGGATGCATTACAAGGCAGTAATACATCTGCTGTGCAGTGAGAGAGCTCTCTACACTGCAGAGAGTCTGCCTTCTCTCACTGTGCTTGGGTGAGATGCAGAGCTGTTTGGCACAGGTGCTGGTGTGATGGATTTGCTCTGCACAGAGTCGTGTACGTCCCTGCTCTTTCCAGGGTCTCCCAAACCCAAGAGACCGCCTTGCTCAGGTGGTCCTCCTGTTCAGGAACACATGAGTAGTGAGAGTCATGTATCTGAATGCCCCACCGAGTCTGACCCTGAAGAGCTTAAGAAGAGCTCTATGGTCTATGGTCATGCAGGATGTCCACATGCATTGCACAAAGTGTGATGGGGAGAGAGTTGCCTGAAGCAATTTCATACCCTTGTTTACCTACAGGAACAATCTGGTCTGTTAAACATTATTTTAAAAGCTTGGGGCCCATAACCAGCATCAGAGTGAAGATTAGCTAAGCATGGGGCTTGTTTATACATGCTCAGTGATTATCACCCAGCTGGTGCGTTTTTCACTCTTGGTATTTGAGAATTAATAAACTTGCTGACTGACAATTCCAACCTCATCTCTAATGAAATTAGCTTCCCTGGCAAGAAGTGATGAGCACAGTTTTGACGGGAGCTATGAGGTGTCACTCTGATATGTTTCTTGCGAGTTCTTTTTCTAAGGACTTGTTGACATGCAGGAATAGTCTAGAACAGTTATTTAAAAAAAAAAAAAGCCTGCAGGGATATCTTTCTTTTCTGACAAGAGTATATCTATGCAGATACTGAAGATCATGTGCAGACAGGGTTTGCCAGCCGTCTCTCCTGAGAGCACCTAAACTCAACAGGCTGTAACTCTCCAGCCCCAGGTCCAGTTCCCAGCTGAATACCAGGGTCCGTGAAGGAACCTGCAATATCATACTGTCACATATTCATGGAGCCCCTCTGCACATTGCAGACCGCAAACAGATACACAACAGCTGTAACCTTGCCATTCTCTGTTCCTGCCTCTCTGCATTTTGCTTCTTGTTTCTCTTGCCAGAGACAGCCTGATTCTTAAACGGGACTCAGAGATCAAGTGTTGAGATGGGTGGCTTCAGCGCAGGCGCTAGGATATGGTGCATTTCTTAGTGAAGAATAGCAGGGTAAATTAGTGTTGAAAAGCTACTGCATTTTAAATTCATATGTTGGCTTATTTCATAATTGTTTCCCCATGAAGATAAGTCCTAAGGGTATAAGCATCATTCAGTCTTGAAAGAAATGATAGTTAGTTTTGTGATTTGAGTATTTTTCTTAGATGAGATCTTTAATCTTCCTAAACAGAATCAGTTTTCAGGGCAGAGGTGCTTCCTGCAAACCTGCTAATAACATTTTGGCTGAAATACCTGAAAGAGATAATTACTTAAAATGCTGCTTGTGACTACTTCTGTTCAAAGACTGATGTCCCTCCCCAGCAAATCACCTGTCTCTGTGCAGCTGTGAATGATGTACTATTTGGGAATACTTACCTTGTTTGTTGGAGAGATTTGAGTGAGTACAGCTTTGTTAGTGGACTAAAGAAAATATCAAAAGTTGTGAATATCGAATAATTCTTTCTAGCTGAAACAACAGGCTTTCTATTTTTAATTTGAATTTGAAAAAAAAGTTTAGAGGAAAATGTCTTGGACTTTGAACAGCTTGTTGCATAGCAATTTCTTCAGGGAAGAAACATTTTACAGGTCTGTTTAAATGTAGTTACTTTTGATTTAAAACAGTGTTTCAACAGAGATTTCAAAGACCAGAGCTATTCAGTTGAGAGCAAAAATAAGCATATACTTCACTCCTCTGAACCTACACTATTCTCATGAATTCCAGCTAATGTGACTCAGTATTTGAGATTCAGCATTCAAAGCTCCTCACCCAGCTTTTAACATAGAAAAGTAACCTGAAGAGTGTATTGAAAATGCAAGGATAGAAAGAGGTCAATGAGAAGCAGTTCTTCTAAATGGTGTGGCCCCTTTTTTTCCTCAGTATGCTCCCTGTCAGCATGCAGTTAAGGAGGGGAAAATGGAACTAAGGGAAAATAAAATGTAGGATTTTATTTTTTTAACCATTAGCTATAAAACAAAACACTAAAGCTTCAGACAAGTGAAGGGAAAAAATAATTTGAAAACTCTTCGAACACAAAAATAATTTAGTGTTTTTGCTGGTTAAAAGTGGGATTAAATTCACTAAGAGAGGGGTACCTGACAAGGACAGAGGCGTAGCTTTTATGTCAAGCCAAAAAAATAGTTAAAGATTAGTCCATTCCAAATATTTTCAGGTAAGAGCTGTAATGATGACATCAATAAAAGAAAAAAAATCACATTTAAAATCAGGAATTTCCAAGGATGGAAGCCTATTAAAAGGAACATCTTCAAAAAGAAGAGATACAGAACACATTATTTGGAACTGGAATTAGATGATGAATTTTTAAAATATTATCTAAATATGTCTTTTGTGAATAACAACACTGAAATGTAGGAGCTCGAATTCACACAATTTTTCTATTACTCATTGATATTCAGACCTCTGCACAGGAAACCTTCTGCCTTATGAATCTCAGACATTTCAGGTATGAAGACGAGTCCAAAAATTCTTACTGGAAGTATACTATCTGTGGTTTGCTCTTCAGTCATCTGGTGCAGGAGACAATATCAAATTGTCCTTTATATTAGGTAAAAAATTATATGACAAATACGTGGTAGCAAGGGAAAATTAATGAACAAGTCATGGTTTGAAGGTAATTCATCTAAACTATTCAACAAGCAACAATCTGA